>NW_024353517.1:4460102-4588257 GCF_902729225.1 Pteropus medius | reverse complement strand
GCAAACCTCATTCTCATCTGTACCTTAGGACCTATACTTTCTGTCCTTAAAGACCTTGACACCCTGTAGCCCCCACAGGGTATTTCAGCTAACTATAATACCACTAAAAAATAGTCCATGTGTCCTGGATTCCAGAAACCTCCACCATAATGGGCTCCCTTTGCTCTAAGGTCATGAATTCTTAAGCTGTGCCACCTGAGCTGCCACTCAATGCTGTAATGAATCCTCTTCCTGTTTCTTCATGTCAAGGATGGCTGGCTGCCCCACCAAAAATGTGCTCTTTCTGCTGTATAAAGTTGTTGATGAAAGTGGCAGCCTTGCCAGGGGTTACATTTTCCGACACACACACACACCCTGCACCTGGGTGGAAACTTATGACTAGTTATCAGCAACAAAATATGAGCAAAAATAACATGTGTCACTTCTGGGCTAAGTTGATTAATTAAAAGTGGGTCTATTTGTTATGGAAGCTAGCATTAGCCTAACTAATAGAGGTACATCATAGAGACTTCCTAAATATTTCTTTCCACTGGCCAAAGAATATCAGCAGAATTCTCAGCTATAGATTTTTCATCATCAACACAGTTCCCTCCTCATCCCAACATTTCACTACACAGTGGAAAAACAGATGTTTCCCCTAATTTAGTCAAAGCCAATGGTTTCTAAATTCTTCCACACCAATTACCTCTCGTATTTGTTTACCCCTGCTATGATCCCCAGGTTTTGAAAGATGTTGTCAGCCAAGTTAAGAATTTGTTCTTATTTGCTATCAAATGAACAAAGATCTTGCTGCCAATAAGAGGTTTTGACCAGCATGAGATTGTCATTGTTATCACCATCAGTTGATAAGAGTTCACCATGATAAGAGTTCACAAAGAAACCTGATGATTTCCTCAGCCTAGACAGGTTTGTTGGGATAAATGTGCTTCTCTTATACGGCTTTTTTGAAAAACTAAAAGTGTCTGGTGGATCTCTGGAGACTCAGGACAAGGAATTCTGGTTTGTATGGCCTGAAACTTACCCCAATACAATCATAACTTTCTGATCCCAGTTCACTTTCTAAAAAACAGGTTCTACTGGTGGGCTAAACACCAAAGGGTACTTAAAATAAAACCGCCCCTAACTAGGCAGAATTGAGGCATTTTAAGCTTATCTGGAAGAATCAGTTCTCAAGTGCTTAAAAATCAGAATGGCAATGTAAAATCAGAATTTTACTGACTGCTAGATCAAACAGATACAAACGAGCCTCCCTCCCATTATCTCGGCACACAGCAAGCAGTTGAGTGCACAGCAGCAGTTACATCAGAAAGATGCCCCACCCCCGGACAGAACAGCAGAGATGTTATAGCCGGGTAGGGAGGGTATTTAGGCTGCCCAGAGTTCTTGCGTGTTGAAGAGCAAAGGAGGACCAAATGGCAACAACACAGGAGGGAGAGAGTTCTATGGAAAGACCAAGGATTAACGATTTTCTCTTTAATTCTGATAACAAAGGTCTAATGACCTACATCTCCCTCTTCAAACCTCAGTTTAACCATATCTTTTGTGAGAACAAGGATGTCTGCTAATGCTATCTTGAACATAATTTGCTTTAGGAACTCCTGGGCTGGAAATCATGCCAGGGGCTGTTTTTCCTTCCCTTCCATAACGATTTTACCTGTCTGGGCAGGAGGAAGTCAGGGCTGGTTTTCTTTACATTTCCTAAATGCCAGAATCATTAAAATGAGCTTCCTCTTCAAGATGACAACTGTTTACCTCTCTTACCTTAGCAAATTGTTCTCTTTCCTAGGACCAGCTCACGACCAAATGGGCCACCATGCAAAGAGAAAAGGGGAGAGACTGTAGAGAGGAAAGAATTTGATTAAGTCTGTCCTCAGAGATGGACCCCACTTCTAGTAGGGTAGGTAAAAGGAGCCACTTAAAACACTACTTTCCCATATCATCTGGGCATTAACATCACATAGGAAGCATTATAAAAATATAGATGCCCAATATTATCCTAAGTAGATTCTGATCTAATTGGTCTGGACCAATAAACATTGATAAAGCCTTGAAGAATGTAAAAGTTCACAGGAGGTAGCCTTAGGCAGAATGGGAGTGGGGCAAGGATTTTCCTAAAAGAGGAGGGGACAATACCAGTACAGCCTAGGGTAGACATGGGTTGATGAGTCAATACATGGACTCAAGCATTTTAAGACCCTATTTAACACAGACTCCTCTACAACCCAAGGAGCGTGCTGCCTCATGATAGCCCAGAGTTACTAAGAAACTGGCTGGACCTCAAATTCAATCCAGGTCTTTCAAGCCAAATTTCATCAGTTCTGGGCTCCTACCCAAAGGGGAGATGTAAATAATTCAGGTGTGTGATGAGGTCATGGAGAATCAGTACTACCAGAGAGAGAGCTAATAGCCCTTGCATCGAGGGGCACCTTTCACCTCTCTTTACTCCTGCCTGTGATCTTGACTTTAGTCACCAGAGGACACAAACAGCAATGTGGCTGATGATTAATCTTTTGGGAGAAAGAGTGTGCTACACTCTGAGCAGTCCCAGGTGAGGGCTTACACCCAACTTCCACTCTTAGCCCAAGGTCATTCCATCCTAGAAGGCAAGGGCTGGTTTTCCAGGATTCTTCACATTCATTTTCCTCCCCACGACACATACACAAAGACCAATTTATATTTGCACCTATTTTTTTGCATAATGGTGCATATTGACTGTTAAAAGTTTGGGGTATTTTTCTTTAAGGGCCAGATCCACAGTTCTCAGCACTCATTAGTTAATCTCACCCCCAAGTCTCCCTACTCACCACTTCCTCCTTTCACTTCAGGAATCCAAGATGGAGGCTTCCAGATTCTCCAGTGTAGAGTTCCTCTATCTGTGTGGACTTCCACCATACTCCTGGCCTAAACGAATGCTCTCTTGCATGCTCCTCCAGGTTTTGCGAGAATATTATTTTCCACTCAGACAGGGCTCTGTGGGGATAGAGTTCATCAACATCTCTTCTCTGTTTCCTTTTCAGCACTGCCAAGAACAAGGTATACAGGTGGCTTTCAAAATCAGACTGGTGCCAGTTGCCAGAACTTGTGGTTTGTGTGTTGAGGATGGGAAGTGGTTAATTTGTAAATAATAAAATAATTTTAGAATTGAACTAAAATCATCAATGAACACGAAGCACCTACTGGGCATGGAGCCCTATACAGAGAGAGAAGAAAGGGAAGTCACCATGACTGCTTTCTGGGTGCTTCCTATGTGTCAAACCTGTTTATATAATAATTAGTACAATCTTAACCATGATCCTCAGAGATTGGCATGGTTATCATTTCCATTTTGCAGATTAGGAAGCTGAATCTTAAATAGGTTAAAGGGTTTTTGCTAGTTAAGAGGCAGCACCAAGACTTGAATTCAGAACTGTATGAATCCAAAGACCATACTCTTAATCCCTGTATTCAATCATCTTGTTCAGCTTGTGACTCTCAGCCACAACCATGGCCACCTAACTGCAGAAGTGAATGGTTTTAGTTAATATGGAAACCAATGGTACTAAGTTCCAAGACCAGGGCACACTTAATATGCTAGGCACTTGATGTACTATCCCACTGAATCCTGCAGCATCGCTAGATGACTACTGCTATTGCAGTTGATCTCTGGCATTTACAGAGGCCACATTTGGGATTTTGACTATTTGAGACCATTTGACAACTCCAAAGGTCCTAGACATAAAACAGCCTGATTTAGCTCAGGTGTAAATATGACATATATGCACTAGAAAGCTGGCAGGAGCCAGTCCTTTAATGCATGAAAGAGCTCACCCTCAAGCTGTGACCCAGTGTGCAAGGGTTCTGTGTCTTCCATGTGTCAGGAAGTGATGGAAATAACTGGGTGTGAACTACAACTCCCAAAGAAAGCAAGTCCATGCCAAGGCAAGTTTATACTCAATAATGAATTTCTTTTAATAGATTTATAAATGCCTATATCCCTGTATTCATGAAATCACTAAGGGGCAAAAATCATTTAAATTGTTCAATTATGCATGAGTGCATATATGGGGAAATGATGTGCTCTGGTAGCATGTGCATGAGTTAGTTCCTCGCCTGTCAAGAGAACAAATACCTCACCTTAGGGTTATTGTCAATAATTGAGATCTTGGTCACAATGATGAGGAGGATGCTGAGAATTCTCAAAGATCCCAAAAAAACTCTCTCATAAATGTTGAGTCTACTGTTTCGACATTTTATCAAAGAGGACACTGAGGCTGGGGGAAGTCCTATGAAATTATCCTGTCCAGGAATGTCTTTCTCTAAAGCCAGTGTGCTTCCCTCCCTACAGCCCAACACAAGTCATCCAAAAAGTGCCAAGTCTTGCATGCTGACCCAATCACAGAACATGACTTAGAAGGGGAAGAAGGAGGGCCACAGGAGGGAGAGAGACCTGCCCCTGGAGAGACCTGTCCCTCCAACCCTTCGCCAGTAGGTGACTTGGGAATGGCAGAGCTGTGAGCTTTCCTTTTGACTATATCTATTCAGATCAATCAATTCAACAAAGATGCTGGTAACTATGAGCTCAGAACAGAGGGCCCAGAGGTAACTGTCACTACCCCCTCCCTCAAGATGCTAAGTCTTAAATACCATAAGAAATCAGATAAGGACCCAGATACCTAATGCATTATTTACTTTATTTCTCCTCACTAGACAGTAAGTACCTGAACCATCTAGTTACCTCAATGTTCTCAGGAACAAGGTCAGTGCCTATGGCTCAGCTTCATCAACGTTTTCTTGTTGCAAAGAAGGTTCTCAGAATCTTAGCGCAGGAAGAGGGGCCCACATCCAGCCTGAGATCAAAGTAGCCTTCGTGGATGGGAAAGACCTGGAAGATGGAAAGGAAATGGCATGAAGGTGGGTGATGGCAGGGTACCAGGGCACACTGAGAATCTCAAATCAACCCAGGCAGGTGTGCAAAGCTGAAGCTGAAGGGGAGACTCAGGCCTCACTGTGTGCTATGGTGAGTAGCAAATGGAAAACTCTAGCATTTTTCAGGTACACAGTGAAGAGCAGATAAAAAGCTTCAGAGCAGGGCAAAGAACTGACAAGCCAGTAAGGGGCTGTGCGCCTTCAGCAGTAGGAGGGAAGGCATGCTGCTGCTCACAGTACCCCTTTCTCCACTCCTTGAAAGCAAATGCCCAACAAACAAATAATAGCCACTACTTCTTATGTACTATGTCAAGTACCTATGTAATCTTCAAAAGAACCCCATAAGGCAGGTAACTCTTGAACCTATTTTACAAGGGAGAGAACTGAGACTCAGAGAGGTTATCAAAGTTGCCCACAATCACCCTACTGTAAAAAGGCAGAGGTAGGATCTTAATTCAGATTTGACTCAAGGTCCACAGGCCAAGGAAAGCTGGTGCGGCCCTCTGCCGCTCCCCCTACCTCCCCACCTCCCCGTACCGACAAAATGAGAACCAATATTGGGGTGAGGAATACCCTCAGACAAGGTCCAGCTTGGAAGAGTGGCGCCACATTTCATGTGAACCCAGCTTTGGAGTCAGACAACTCTATATTTGGCTCCCAGTTTCATTATTCATCTCTGTGTGATCTTAGGCACATGGCATGAGCCCTCAGAGCCTCAGTTTCTACATCTATAAAATGTGCAAATCCACCCACCTCACAGGACTGCTGTGAGGGTTAGAAGTAAGAATCATGTAATGCCTGACTTGGGGCAGGTGCTTAGTAAATGAGGATGTGTATACCAGGATCTGGCAGTGTGGGGGAGGAGAGACAGGAAGCTGGGGCCTGGCTTAGCCACCGTGGGTGGAGGCAGTCTTCGTTTCTGAGTAAGAGTTGAACTTTCGGGAGTGTCATGAATATTTGTCTTTGGCTAAACATGGCACCTTGATGTTTATCTCAACAAAACCACTATCTGGTGCTTTCAGTGTTAACTATTTCAAACACTGCTCCACAGAAAAGAGAATAAGAATTTGGGAACTTCAAAGGAGTTAGAGGCAAGGGGCTATTTCTGAGAAGGCTGGACTCATGCAAAAGCCTGAAACCAGGGCACATTGTGAGGTCCCTAGCTCTCCAGCCAAATCACTGCATATCCCTGAGTCACTTACCCTCTCTAAGCCTCTGTTTCCTTATGATCTAAGGGTCTTAATAAACCTTACTTCACAAAATTGTGGTGGAAAGCATAGATAAGAGTTTTTAAGCTATGCAGGTAAGATAATTATTTTAAATTTCTCCAAGACAGTGGCTTAACTTCATCATCTCTATACATCCACAGGAAATAAAGCTTGGAGGTAAAGTACCCACCTGCACGGGGAGTGGAAAAAGAAATACCGTTTAACAAACACTTAAGATAAGAAAGATTTCTTTTATTGAAATGTTATTCAATTATGAGTTGAGGTGAATTATAACTGTTAAAAGAATTATTTCTCTATGATCAAGTTGAAAACACAAAATTGTTCAATTTTCTCAGAGCTGGTACACCCCTGAGAGCCCAGTGAAGACACTGAAGAAGTTCAGCTCTCATTTCCACAGAGCAGAGGGCTCACTGCACGAGATGGGAAGCCAGAAGACCTAAATGCTCACAGTAAAGGTTGCTGTCTTCTCTCTGGATTTTTCCTCAGCTTAGAAAATAGGCCAAACTCACTCCACCTCCCAGCCCCACCCTTACATCTCTTGCAACTGGAATGTACCCAGGAAAGAAAACAAGAAATCAGTAAGGTGGTCTCAGAATGAAATCTGGTCAGGCTGACGACACCGAGGACTGGGCACCCAATCTTAATTTCCAGAAAATACTTCTCTTCCTGTCAGCTATACCCACACTCTTGGCTGAGAGAGCATAGTAGGGTTTCCAGGCCTAACCTGGGAGCCTGAGCCAAATGGTGTTCAAATAATCTAAATGATGCCCATCCACTGACCTCCCCTCACCCCCGCCCCCCACACACACATGCACCCCCCTCAATCAAAAGCAGCAAATAAAGAAAAAATACTTTGGGTTCTCTTTCAGTATCTGAGCAGACAAGTTATTTAAAACCATAGCCCCTCTTTCTGTTTTAGCTCAACCTTCTAGAAGGGGTGTGTATGTATAGCAAGAACATGTCCCACTTAGGGGCTCTGGGCCTGAGCAAAGAATAAAAGTGGAAGGAAGCTTAGGGGACAGGGGAAGGGGCAATGAATTGAGGCAGAGACCCAAGCGTGGCTGGGCTGCCCTTGAAAGATAATATTCCAGGTCTGAATTCTGTTCCAAAGAGTAAGGTGAGAGACTGGCAAATAAACCACCTGAAGTTCACTATGATTCTCCGTGCCAAGCACTGTAAGGTGCATTTCCACCGAATCAGGTAAATACTACTAACAATCAGAATTCACTTCCTGAAGAGCAGCTTTTCCCCAAGATGGATTTCCTGGTTTGTGATAGCTGCCTCCATCACCCAGCAGTGACTGAAAGACTACTAAGCAGGGAGACTGCAAAAAAAATTAAAGGTGAAGGGGCAGTGACCCAAACTTGAGTAGCAATTCCTGCTGGGGGCTGGCTCTGAGCTCCTTGCTATCTCTGTGCAGCAGAGCAGGAGGTCCTTTTGTATCCTGAGCCTCAGCTTCCCAAAGAAAATGCTGCTGCCTCAGCTTCCCACAAAAGCTACTGCCTTCAGATTGATCATGGCATACCATGCTTTTTCTCTATACATTTCTATTGTCCCACACTCACAAAGGCCAGTATGACTGCTCTATTTCTTTACTGAAAACCTCTGAGACCTAGAGAGGTTTATGGTTGTACAAAGCCAGGAATTAGTAAGTGCCAGAACCAGGATTTGAACCAAGAGCTACCTGTGTCTGCATCTGCCCCTCATCTTCCAAGTGGGGAAGGCACAATAAATCTCTTTTCTCCTACTCTTCTCCTTTGCCTCCTCCCTAAAAGAATGGGAAATAATTCAGTGACAGACTGGGATTCAATGTCACTGGAAATCAAAGAAATATAAATTGAAATAAAACAATATACCACCTTCTCCCTCATCAAATTAATAAAGGATATACATACATACATACATACATACATACATACATACATACACACATACATAGAGAGAGAAAGAGACAGAGAGAGAGAGACAGAGACAAAGAGAGAGAGACAGAGAGAGAGAGAGCATGCGCGTGCAAGCGAGTGCTGACAAGGGCATTCTCATATACCTCTTGTGTGAAAATAACATGCAGCATCCCTTTGGAAGGGCAATTTGGCAAAATATATCAAAGCATTAAAAATGTCCACTCTCTGTTAACTCAATAATTCCATGTCCAAAAAGGAAATAACCAGAGAAGCTGTCAGACTAGTTCTATCTCAGCCCACATATAACCTGAAACAACTTTGATTCACAATAAAGGAATGGTTAAAGATTATGGAATGTCTACAGGATAGGATATGATTAAAGGACTAGAAATCACATTTATAAAGATTTCTTAGATTTTTAATAAAAAGTTGCATACATATAGAAAATTATAGAAAGTAATATAATGAACTATCACGTACCCATCACCCAGCATCAACAATTATTAATTCATGGCCAGTCTTTTTTCACTGATATCCATCCAGCCTTCAACCTTAAGTATGTTAAGCAAATCCCAGGCAGCTTGTCATTGCACCAATAAATATGTCAGTATATTTCTCTAAAAGGTATTCTTTTAAAAATACAACCAATATTTAAAAATATAACCAAAAATACCATTATCAAACCTAAAAAATTTTGTAATAATTCATTAAGTTTTCTTAGCAAAATAGGAAAGTGTTCATAATATACTGTGAATTGGTGAAGAATATAATAAAAATATATATTGCATAATCTCAGTGGATGGAGAGAGAACAAAAGAAGTAAGGAGTGGGGGAGGGAAAAAATAAAGAAATGCTTATTTACAGAGAAAAATGACTTGAAGAAAACATATCCAAAATATTGCCAGTAGTCTGTAGTTACTCCTTTATCATGAGAATTAGAGATGATTTTTGTATTTTTGTGTATATTTTTACTAATGGGAATCTACTGTTAGATATTTATCAATTCTCTTATTCTTTTATTCCTCAAATTCAAAGTTCCCCCCTGATATCATTTCCCTTCAGCCTGAAAAACTTCCGTTAGCAGTTCTTTAGCAGGTCTGCCAAAAAACAAAGTTTCTTGGTTTTCCTTCATGTGAGAGTACCTTTATTTTGCCTTCACTCCCGAACGATATTTTTTCTGGATATAAAAGTATGGGATAACAGTTCTTTTCTTCTTGCCCTTTAAAGATGTCATTCTACTGTCTTTTGCTTATATAGTTTTAGATGTGAAGTCTGTAGTTGTCTGAATAGGTTTCCCTTATGTTCAATGTGCTATATTTCTCTGGATGCTCTCAATGATTTTTGACCTTTGGTTTTCAGCAGTTTGACTATGATGTAGCTGAGTAGATGTTGAGTTTATCCTGTTAGGGATTCACTGAGATTCTTTAGTTTGTAAATTTATGTCACCAAATTTGGGATATTTTCAGCCATTGTGTCTTCAAATATTTTTTCTGTACCAATATCTTTCCTTTAACTTTCTGGAATGGGACTCCAAAAACATGAATTTTCAACTTTTTAGTGTTGTCCCACGGTATCTTGAAACACTGCTTACTTTTTCCAATAAAAAAGTACATTTACAAATATATTATACAAAACATTGTGTAAAATTTCTATTGTTCTATCTTCAAGTTCACTGACTTTTTTTCGCCTTCATCTTTTCTGTCCCTGAGCTCATGCAGTGAATTTATTACTTTAGATGTCTCTTTAGTTCTAAAATTTCAATCTGGTTATTCTGCATAGTTTCTATTTTTCTGCTAAGAACTTCTATTTTGTCATTTATCTTAAGAGTGGAGAACAGTTATAATAGCTACTTTAAGTCTGTCTGATCATTGCACCATCTGCGTCATCTCAGGATTAGTACCTATTGATTATCTTTTCCTTCCCTTGAATATAGTTCGGATATTCCTAGTTCTTTTTACATCAAGTAAACTCAGATTATATCCTGGACTTTTGAATATATGTGTGAGACTCTGGATCCTACTAAAATTCTTGGGAAAAAAACTGATATTTTTGCTTATTTGTTTAGCAGACAATTAACCTACTTAGGTTCAGATTGAAAGTTCTACCTTACCTTTTGGAACAGGTAGATCTGATTTTTGGTTTTCAAAGTCTTCACTAGGCTGTTAAGTTCTGCCTGTCACATAGGCAACCAAAGGTTTATCTGGTACTTGGGTAGTGTTAGTATTATAGTTAATTCCCAAAACCTTTGCTGTGCTTCTTTGGGTCTGTCCCATGCATGTACGCCTTGTAGTGTGCCTATGACCTATATCAGTCCATGCATAGAGTTATTGGGTCCCCTCTTCTAATTCTCTCTTCTCAGAGATTTCCTCACTGACTTCCAGTGGCTCCTTTTCCTGGTTCTTCTGGCTGAAAAGATGGGGCCATCTCAGAGTTTTAGCCTCCCACATGATCATGCAATTCCATGTGACAAAGGCATGATGGATTATCATTCAAGTTTTGACGCCAGTATCTTATCTGCCTGCTATTTTCAGAGTTCTCACATAGGTGCATTTGCATTCTCTCCAGTTTTTAGTTGTAAACAGTGGTAGACAGAGCTTGTAGTCGGATTATTTCACTTGGCTATAGGACTGCTGCCCTTCCTTCTCAACAACTTTTCCTCCTCAAAATTTCACTCAAGATTTATTTACATCAAACTAAAAAATTTTCATACAGCAATGGAACCATCAGCAAAACAAAAAGACAACCTACTGAATGGAAGAAGATATTTGCCTATGACACATCTGATAAAGGGTTAATATCCAAAATTTATAAAGAACGCATACAACTCAGCACCTAAAAAACAATCCAATTTAAAAAAGGACAGAGGCTCTAAATAGGCATTTCTCCACAGAGGACATACAAATAGATGGTCAATAGACACATGAAAAGATGCTCAATGTCACTAATCATCAGAGAAATGCAAATTAAACCACAATGTGATATCACCTCACACCTGTCAGAATGGCTATCATCAATAAATCAAAAAGCAAGCAACGGTGAGGATATGGAGAAAAGAGAATCCTCATGCTGTTGGTGGGATTGCAAATTAGTATAGCCACTATGTAAAACAGTTTAAAATTTCCTCAAAAAATTAAAAAGTGAACTATCTTATGACCCAGAAATTGTACTTCTGGGAATTTACCCAAAGAAAACTAAAACATTAATTTTAAAAGATACACTCCTATGTTCACTGCAGCGCTATTTACAGTAGTCCAAGATATGGCTGCAACCTAAGTGTCCATCATTAGACAACTGGACAAGGACGATGTAGTACATATGTACAATGGAATGTTACTCAGCCATAAAAAATGAAATTTTACCATTTGCAACAACACGGATGGACCTAGAGGATACTATACTAAGTGAAATAAGTCAGACGGAGAAAGACAAATACCATATGATTTCACTTATACATGCAATCTAAACAAAATAAACAAAGAAAATGAAAACAGACTCATAGATATAAAGAATAAACTGGTGATTGCCAGATGGGAGGTGGCTTGGGGGACTGGGTGAAAAAGATGAAAAGATTAAGAAGTACAAATACAAAATAGTCATGGGCATGTGAAGTACAGCATAGGGAATATAGTTAATATTGTAGTAACTATGTATAGTGCCATGTGGGTACTAGACTAATTGGGGGGATCACTTTGTGAATTATATAAATGTCTAACCACAATGCTATACACCTGAAACAAATATAAAATAATATTGAATGTTACTTCTAATTGGAAAAAAAAAAGATTTCATCTCTTAAAGCTGTATTAAAATAATACTTTCTCCTAAGAAGCCATCCTCAGCTAGAAAAACTCTTCTTCCTCTGAATTAGGCAAGATTTAAATTTGGCAATACTGAGACTCAAACTTAAAGACAAATCTTTTCATGGCTATTTTTGTTTAAACATCTGGGTTCAGGACATAGTTGGATTGAAGTCAAACCCAACCAGGAAGCATCATGGTAGATTTTGTCTTAATCCCAGCTTTGCTAATTGCTGGATGTGTGACCTTAGTCAAGTCACTTACTTTTATGTACTTCAATTTCCTCATCTAGGAAATGGAAATAATATTTACCATACAGAGTCGTTATGAAAATTAAATGAGTTAAGTTGTCAGCACCTAGGAAAATGTCATGTTGTAAGTGTAAGCAATTATTATCAATCAAAATTATTATAACTTTACTCTGTAGATGAGAGAACCCTACAAAAGGAAGAGAGGAGAGAGTTGGCTCTATACTCCCCTCTCACTAGGCACTGAAAGCAACTGTAATTTTTGTTTCAGTAAATACTTTAAAGAGCTCAATTTGTGCGCCTATGTGAATCTTCTGAGAAGCCATGTGGCAGAATGGGAGGATAACTGCGTAAGTCAAGAGCTCTTGCTTCCAGGATACCCTTTGGGTTTGGGGTTTTCCATTCTAAATCATGACTACAGAGGGTAGCTGGTCTACCTGCACATAGCTGACCTCTGTAAAAGGCAAATAGAATTGGGTCATTTTTCAGTTTATCCTCCGAAGTCTCCCTGATACACACAGAATAAAATCCAAACTCTTTAAGCTGTCCCATAAGACATTTTGTGATTTTTACTGCTGCTGCTGCTGCCTATAACCTCATCTTCTGCTTCTTTCCCATAGACTTCACATTCCAGCTGTACTGAACTAAGGTTCACTCGTCCCACTTTACCACTTCCCACTTGCACCACTGTCTTCAACCCTGAGCTCAAATATCTCTCCTTACCATCTTGTCAAATGTATAAATGCCAAATGTCAAATATATAAATGTCCAATATATAAATTCCATGCAAACTACTCAAGAGAATTTCTGTGAGGATTTCCCAAACTGTCCAAGACCCTCTTTAGTCAGTCCTTCCCTCCCTGTGTCCCACGGCTCTTTGAACACACCCTCATAGCACTTTCTGGTAGATGGTAATCACTTATTTCATGGATCCCTCTCTCCCTCACTATCCTGGTGTTTTTCAAAATATGTATTATTTTACATTAGTGGGTCTCAAAATCAATTTAGAGTATCACTACCAGCTTTAAAAAAAATAGACTAGAATAAACTAGATTAGAAAATATAAAAACTAATTGTATGTAATAAGGGTCAGTCATATTTCACGAAACTTGTCTCAAATAAATAATTAGAAAGCTAGATATAGATAGATGACAGATAATGAACTCCCATGGACCCATGACCCAGATTCACTAATTATCTACTATAGTCAATCTTATTTGTTTGTATTCCTACCCACTCTTATACCTCTTAGATTATTTTGAAACAAATCATAAATAGCATGTCATTTCATTCATTAGTATTTCAGCATGTATTTCTAAAAAATGAAGACTTTTTAAAAAGTAAATACAATACTGTAAAATATATTATTTCTTGCTAGTGGCAGTCAAAAGAGTCTGTAAGACTTACAGGCTCCCAGGGAGAGATGTTACCTCATTCATCTCTGCATTTTCAGGACCTGGCACTCAGTAAGAGCTGAGTAATAGAGGGAAGAAGAGAGGAAAGAGAAAGGATAGAAGCTCAAAAGTTTGCAAAAGAAAAGGAAGACAGTCTCTTCCCTTGTAGCTCTGAATCGTCTTGAAAGTACTTTGGGGGAATTTCTCAAAAGGAAAGAAAATATTAATTTAGGTTTCTTATTAATTAATTCCTGAATAATTAAGGTTTCTGTATTTTTTGTTTTCCCTCTGGGGTGCCACACACAATTGCACAAGTTGTTCACTGCACACAGGCATTTGGCCCTGGTGGAATGGCATCTTGCCATATCAGGACATCTTTCCCAATTAGACACAAAAGTGCTATATGGGCTAACAGTACCCTGTTCTCTCTCCTCACCTGGTGTCATATGTAGTCATCTTGGTCTACTTTTCTCCTTCTGCTGTCTTCTTCCCTTCCTTTTACAGTCTTCAGAGGCCACAGGTAGGAGATTCTCCATAAAGCCAGGGCCCTTTGAGGTGTATTCTCATTAAGTCATAAAAGGCCACCTCTATATAGAGTGACTTTGGTATCAGGAACAAGATCTTTCTCCAAAGAAAAGTCCTGGGTTTGGGGGCTGGCTCTGCCACTTCAAAGGACTTTTAGATAATATCTCTAGGACCAAATTTCTTATATGAAAGTACAGATAATTATAGCTCCCTTGTCCCTTAGTGTCCTTGCAAGGACCAAAGGAAGGAAATGTTTTGGCAATGATAAAGTAGCATATAGATGTAAAGGATATTTTAGTAATAAGTTATGGTTACGTCAGGATGGTAGTTCCTAAACGTCACTGCTGTCTGATGAATTAGGAATTAACCTTCTCCTAAAAACTCTGTATTCTTAAAAAGCACAAGTTCACAAATAATTGAAAAATACGTCTTATACACAATTTACAACAAAACATCAAATGCCAGAAGCAAATTTAATTAAAGATAGCCTAGACTTTTTACTGAAAACTAAAAACCCTTCCTGAGAAAGATTAAAGAAGACCTAAATAAATGGGAACATATACCATATTCCTGAGTTGGAAAGTTTGATTTTTTTGAAAATGTCAATTCATCCTCAAATTGATTGTGATGGTAAATTTTACGTGTCAACTTCACTGGGCCACGGGGTGCCCAGATATTTGGTCAAACATTATTCTGGGTATGTCTGCGAGAGTGTTTTAGATAAGATTAACATTTGAATTGATAGGCTGAGTAAAGCAGATTGCTCTCCCTAATGCAAGTGGGCCTCAACCAATCATTTGAAGTTCTAAATAGAACAAAAACTCTTTTATGAGTAAGAGGGAACTCTTCCTAATTGACTGCCCTGAGCTAGAACATCAGTTTTATTCCTGCCTTTGGACTTGAACTGACACATGAGCTCTTCCTGGGTCTTAAGCCTGCCAGCATTTGGACTAAAACTATAGCATTGGCTCTCCTTGTTCTCAGGCCTTCAGACACAAACTGCAACTACACCACTGGCTCTTCCAGCTTGCTGACTATGAATCTCAAGACTTCTTATTCTCCATAATTGTGTGAGCCAATTCCTCATAATAAAGTCATCAATCAAGCAAGCAAGCAAGCAAGCAATCAATCTCTCTCTCTCTCTCTCTCTCAGTCTCTCTCCACACACATGCACATACACACATATTCTATTGTCACACTGGAAGTGTGTGCATAAGTTATTTCTCTGGAGAACCTAATACTTTGATCTATACCTTCAATGCATTCTCAACCAAAATCCCAATGGCTATTTTATAGAAATTAATAAGCTAACTCTAAAGTTTACAAAAAATACAAAGGACATAGACTAGCAAAGGCAATCTTAGAAGAACAAAGTTAAAGGACTTATATTACCAAACTTTTTATAAAACCAGAGTAATCAAGACAAATGAATAGATCAATAGGAAAAGGACAAATAGATCAATGAAAGAAACAAAATTTCTGAATAGGCCCAGACATATTCAGTAACTTAATTTTTTATAATGGTACCAATAAAACTCAGTGGTGAAAGGAAAGTCTTTTTAATAACTTGCTCTAGTGTCTGGATATCTATGCAAAAAAAAGAAAGAAAAGAGAAGAGAAGAGAAGAGAAGAGAAGAGAAGAGAAGAGAAGAGAAGAGAAGAGAAGAGAAGAGAAGAGAAGAGAAAAGAATGAACGAACTTTGACCTCCAATTCACTCTGTCCATACAATTAATTTGATGTAGATCATAGACCTATATGTCAAAGTTCAAACTATAATGCTTCTGGAAGAAAATATAAACAAATATCTTGGAATAACTTGTAGAAGACAAAGATGTCTGGGGACACGAAAGGCACGAATAATAAAAGGGAAAGTAATGGACAAGTAGAACTCAATCACATTTAAAGTCAAGTTATTTAAAAGTGTCCCTGGCAACTAATCTCAGTTTTTAATATGAGAAAGATTGATGATCTAGGCTTAGAAATAACTGTCTTAGGATAAATACATGTACCGAACATGTACCCAGGACCAGGGTAACAGCCTCATATTTCACCATCATGGTAGGCTGAGGGTTAGGAAGCATTTAAGAGAACAAGATAAAGTCTTTGTCACTGGGAGATCAGAGTTTCACTGGGAGATAAGACTCCTTCAGAATATATAATGCTACTCAACTATATAATTCTGACTTCTGCAATCCAAAAGTAACTCAGGTGAAGAAGAGAGCAGGTTGGATTGGAGTAGACATATTAAGGGTATGAAATAGAAGGGAATTTTGAAAGTATATGATTAAACTCTTCCCATCTCATTTTTATGGATGAGAAAACGGAGGCCCACTGGAATAGAGAAAGCCACATCATTGGTTTGTGATAGAGCCAGAGTGAAACTCGGATGTATTGGCATCTTCTCAAATTCTCCTTCTATCACGTGTCATGTGGCTGGCTTCAGTATGCAGCCAGGCTTCTCGGAAGATGGAGGACTCTCACATGGGTCCTGAAAATGTGAATTTAAGACAATGCTTTTGAAGCTCCCAGGACTTTGTCTAGCATATCCTAGGAACTCGGTAAAGAATACTATTGGACATTGGACTTGCCAGATGAACAGTGATAACACAGAAGGCTCCAAAGCCAACATCTGAAGACCAAAGTTCATTTCACACCAAAACTATCCCTACACCTGCCTAGTACCCCGCTTCTCCCATTACTGCTATCCAAGGAAAGCCAGTGGGGCCCTGGCCCTTCTCTAACCCATGGAGCATGAGGATTGAAGAAGGAAGTGTTCATCCTTTCTGTGATATGCCCCCAGTCCAGATTTTGCCCAGGAAACAGGCTACAAATTGGACATGAACACATCACAAAATTATCCTTACCCCATATCCTTGGCAAGGGTAGATGGCACAGATGGGAACTGATGAAATGTGGAAAAAGGGAAGCTGTTTAAGGGCAAAAAACAGCTGGGATGAGGAAACAACCAAAACCTCACCAAGTACAAGGCTGCGTAAGCAAAGTCCTATGAATTTTCCAAACAAATGCTACTGCATTTTTTCTCAGTCCAGGCAGAAAATGGCACTGACCTTTCACTTGCCACACTTGGCAGATCCACTATCATTATTATACACACACCTTCCAGTGCCCAGGCAGATTTCTCTAAGTTTATTCATTCGGCCAACAAATACTTATGGAGTGTTATGCTGTTCAGGCCTAGTGCTTGGCAACCAGAATGCAGAGGTGACTAAGGAAGGCCTTTGCCTCCAGAGGGAGACAGGTAAGGGATTACAGCTACAGAGTGTGTTACCATGTGGAGGGTCCAGCTACCCAGTCTGGATAATTTGGGAAGGTTGCCTAGAGATACATCTCAACTCAAACACGAAGACAAGGAAGAGCCAGACAGACCGGAGGTAGGGATGGATGAGCTGAGCTCAAGTGACTCTTAGGTTTTTCCTAAAGAATGTGGTTTTTACCTTATCATCACAATACAAATTTGATCTGCATCCCTGAGCATAAAGAAACACTTGATACCTTCCACAAACCTGACAGTTTCTTTTGACACCAACTGTGAGGGGAAGCCACTAAATTAATTAGTATATAACGTAATGCTCTCTCTGTGAAATTACATAGTTGCAAACCTCAAAATCAAGATTTCATTAAAAACTAGTTAAAAGCTTCAGGGATATGAAAATGTTGATTTGCCTCCTATTTGTTACAGGATAGCCCCAGACCTACAATGTGGATGTAAAAAAGCACCATAACAAATACGGTCAAAATCTAAGAACTAATTACAACAGCGCTAGTGCTTAGACCAATATAAGGGGACAAAGCTCTCTTTTTTGCAGAGTGGAAAATAAAACTAAAAACAATATTTTTCTTTTGATTGCTTTTATAGAGGGCCTTTCATGTGCAGGCCCCTGTGCTAATTGCTCTATTACATTATCTCACTGAAATCCCCTAACACCTCTGAGGCAGGTGCTGTAATCCTATTTTACCTCATCTGTAAAGGAAGCTCAAGGAAGCACAAGGCCAGAAAGGTGAGATAATTTACCCAATGTAGGCACATCCAGAAAGTGTTGGAACTGAGATTCAAATCCATCCTTAATTTATAGAGTGCTGTATGTCTATTATACCTCAAAAAAACTGGAGGAAAAAAAGAAATGCCTTGAAAAAAACGGAAGTAATATCCTAGAACAATCAACATATTTAACATTATTTGTAGCGTTCTAGCCTAGAATTCAAAAGCTGGGGTATTTCTTTGGGGAAAAAAAAAGTTATACATTTATAATTATATTTATGAATAATATATAATTTTAATTATAAATTTAAAATTTTTAGAATCTAATTATAAAAGATAGAAAAAAATAAGCATGAGGTTGCAGGCTGTAGCATCAAATATAATATCAAGAAATTTTGAAATAACCTAAATGTCTAGCCATGGGAACAAATTATGACACAGAATTCAGTGATATTCTCTGAAGCCATTAACATGCACTATAAAGATGAAAAAATTTGTATAAAGGGAGAAACAAAATAAATTTCAAATGCACTAAAATCATATTAAAATCTTTTTTTTTCCCCTCAAATGGACAATGATTGCAAGGGAATATTGTAAAATGAACAGTAGTATGTTAGGATGCCAGGATTTTTAAAATGTATCTTTATTATTATTGTAATGTTTTATTTATAACCTGAATTTTCACATAACTTCTAAAAGGAAAGCGTTGTTTAATGGCCTCACGAGAGAGGCTCATGAGAGAGGCTCACACCTTGTAAAAGGACTCTGTAAACTTTGGTATATGCATTTGAAAATAATGGTTCCCTTTACTTCCTTATGATCTCTCAACTATCTCCCAGAAGCATACGTAACAATGGTTTGGAAATCAGCTACCCCTACTTTGCCCCTAGGCCCCTTTCCCCACCACATAATATTATCAACACCAACAGCAGCTTAAAACCTCAGGGGTAATATCACAGCATTTCCACCAATTCAATTCAACCACCCTTCCAGGTCCAGATCAAGCGCCACTCCTTTCCTCTTTTTCTAGAGGACTGGCAGTCCACTAGAGTGGGAAGAAGAGGGACAGACTTGGGTCAGAGTCCAGCTCTGTCACTTTCCAGCTTCGTGACTCCAGGCAAGTTACCTAACTCTCTTGGCTTCGTTTCCATGGCTATTAGATAGCACTACAGATAATTCTTCATATGATTGTTGAAATATATGAAATCAGGAAAATGCTTAAAACTGTGCTGCCCAATACAGTAGCCATGAGCCACATGTGGCCATCAAGCCCTATAGAAATATGGCTAATCCATACTAAGATGTGCTGTACCTATAGAATACACACCAGAGTTTGAAGAGTTTGTATAGAAAAAAAAAAAGGAATGTAAAATGTTGAATTAATAATTTTTATATTGATTATGTGATAAATAATATTTTGGATATACTGTGTTAAATAAAATACATTACTAAAACTAATTTTTTCTGTTTTTTTTAGTTTTTTGATGTAATTATTATAAAATTTAAAATTCCATGTGCGGCCCGCATTTGTATCTTGCTTTCTATTTCCAATGAACATAGTAAGTACTCAATGTTAGTTCTTTCTCTATTTTCCCTTGTCATTTACTGGCCACCTAGAGTGCTCTGTATTGCCAGCAGTGTCTAAAGTCTTTAATTACATATGTAGTACCAGAGGCGTCCCTTCCTCTTTCCAGGCCCCAGGTTACCAACCTGAGACAGATAGAGTAGAAAGGAAATCAGATTTAGAATCAGAAGACTGGCTCCTGGTTCTGTCATTACTATTTAGGTAGCCCTTAGCATGTCATTTCACTCCTCCACGCCATTGTTTTGTCATTTACAAAACAAGATAATGATATTCTGTTCATGGCACGAGAGAACGCACGTGAAAGTACTGATAAACTGTAAAGGACTGTCTAGGTCGGGATTAAGTTGCATAATTTGCACAGTAAGGAGGTCAGGCTGTTTTGCCTGCCTCCTCTGATAGGCTCCGCTTTCCATTTTGTACTGTCATTTAACTATTGTCCACATCTCATATATCTAAAAACGAGTTTCCCAAGAACATACTTCTTCCTTCTCACATGACTCCCAACATAGCCAAAGCAGAGTGCTGCAGGCAGACCCCCTCAAACCACCACACAAACTGTGTGTGCCGCTTGTGCAAAGCATTAAGCTCAGGGAGCTCAACATGCGGTGGTGGAGATGGCCTTGCAAAAAACTGACAAACATGGAATGTACCTGTGGAGGGATCGAATAAGTATGAGTGCACCAGGAAGCAAGAGGTGGGTGTTCTTCACTTGGGAGAAGCAGAGAAGCATGACAGTGGAGACGTATGAAATGGCCAACAGGAAAGACTCTGGGACACGTTTGCAAAACGGAAGGGTAAAAAGATATGAATGAGCATGGAATGCTACAGCATTTAATCCAAAGTAAACATCAGCATATGATGTACAATGGGCCACCTAACAATATGAATCTTATCATAAGAGGCCCATGGTTGAGAGATCCTTCCTGCAGATGGAACACCATTGCCTTCCCGCCTTTGCTACTTCAGGTTTCCCCAGCTTACCCAACAGTCCACTCAGGGATGTGTGCAGTAAGCTCTTAGGACCTTTAAGTACCACCTATGCCAACAGCATAAACCTCAGATATTTGCAGAGAGGCTTGTGAGACCAGGAACCCTGTCTCAAAAACCCATTTCTATTTTTAGCCAAGAACTACCTCCGTACCTTCTATACTCTACCTCCTCCCAAAGCCATAAAACATGAAAAACTCAAAGCTACATCATCGTGTGGTTAGAAGGTGGGCTTCTCTACCTCATAGTGTGTTTCTTCCTAATTCAAAAATAAGGTTCAGATTATTTCTAGTTAAGCTAAACTTCAAACTCTCTATCAAAACACAATGTTCTACCTGCATGGCCCAGGAAAAACAAATACACAAAACATCTTGGGTGAAGATCTGAAGTTGAGATTTCTGCAGCTGAACCTGCCCTTCAGATTAGTATTCAAAAAATTTTTAATTAGAGGTGACATTCAATATTATATTAGTTTCAGATATGCAGCATGGTTAGACATTTATATAATTTACAAAGTGATCCCCCCAATAACTCTAGTACCCACTTGGCACCATACATAGTATTTACAATATTAGGTACTCAGATATTTAAAGAAGAATCTCAAAAAGTCATATTTTCACTTAAGAAGGAAAAGACAGAAGACCAGGAAATGGGTGTTTCTGAGAGGAATAGTGAGCAATAGGAGTAGATAAGTACCTATGCAGAGACAGCATCTGTAAGCCTGTGGCCACCTCTGCATGTACGGACAATGGAGCCACACTTTACCCAACAGTTATAAAATCAGTGCTAGAGTCAAAAATCTCCATTCCTTGGGAAACTATTGATTAAAAGCATTTTTAGAGTTTTAAAAGTTATATCAACCTATTACAGTACAGGAACTTTATCTGGATCCTGATTTGAATAAGAAAACTGTTTTTTAAATTATATATATGTGTGTATGTGTATACACACACTCTCATACATGCACATACACATGTGTATATAGATACAACTATGCACATATATACATACATATGATAATTAGGGACATTTGAATATTGACTCCATATCTAATATGAAGAACTTGTTTGTTATTGAAATGTGATAATAGTATATAGTCATTTTTATTTTTAAACGTCCCTTTCAAACATACACATTGAAATATTTACAGATAAAATTAAAAAATAAATAGCTGAATTAGAAGTCAGTTAAGGTAAAACATTATTTTGCATGGATATTCATGTACAATACATGAAAGTTAAAACACAAAGTCCTCCTACCTTAAGTCACCCATAAAATACGGAATGCACAGTTTGTTTATACAATCCTGAAAAATCATACAAAAGTTTACTCAGTGAATCTAAAAAAGCTGGGTTATCCTCGAGCCCTGGAGGAGATTATGAGTTCTTCTGCTGAGTACCAAAAGAATTACTTATCTTGAGTTTAGTACCACCATACAGCATACAAAAGACAAATATGGGATCACATCCAGCACAAGATGCTCACCCTACAGGGACTGCAGAAATCCCTGATTCATATCTCCCTACTGACACTTGTGCAAGCCTTAAATTAAGCTTACTGAGTGGCTGTCAGAACTGTGGGCACTATTTCAATTACTCCTTCCAAACTCTCCCTCTTTAAAAGTGTTCTGAGTAGGTAGAGCTGAATTGACATGCCACTCTGTGTGCCCATATACTGATTAAAACTGTGCAAGGTTTCTGGTATTAGAGTTGATATTTAGGGGAAGAAAATAATCACATCTTACCCATAGAACTATATGAACAATAAGGAGTCTGCAGAGTGGTTTAAGTTACAAAGACAATCTTTGATGAGGAAACATAGTCATGTCTACGTATATGCAGCAGAGAGCCTAGTATTCCATTGTTATTAATATCATTATCATCACCATTATTATAAGTATCACTTACTGACCCCCTGATCTGTGCTAGGTGCTTTGTATTTTATCTTAAGTCTTCTGAATAAATCCATGGGTTATTTTACAGGTGAGGAGGCTGAAACTCAGAGTAATTGAGTGAATTTCCAAAGGCCATACAGCTAGAAAGAGACAGAACCAAGATTCGAATCTCACTCCCCAAGCCTAGCCCTTTCTAGCATGTTGCTGCCCCTGCATGCAAATGAGGCCCTTAAGGCACAGTTATTTAAGGAAATCCCTTTATTTTCTAAAATATTAAAAAAAACCTGTTGTTTAATAGAAAAACTCCAGTCTGTGATCTCATGGGATGACTTCTGCAAGTTTACGACCCTGTTTAGTTCATTTCAGTTTCTCTGGCCATCATTCTGTCTTCCTTTTGAGCCATCTGACATGCTTGAGAGAACAGAAATCATTTTTTTGTTTGGAATAATAGAAATCTAGGTGACCCCATAAAAACTACCCTCCAAAAACACAGGTCCTAAAGGCTATTTTTATTCTTTAAATCTCAAGTCCATTGGTTTATTATGGCAACTTAATAATTGAGTCAGACTGGACATTCATGAGTGAGCTGACAAAGGATATGCTCTGCCCAAAGGCCAACCAAGAGTGACCACAGGGACCCCACAGAGAGTTTGACCTTAGAGTAGATTGCTTTATGCATCAGCTACTTTGATTTCTTATGCAGGTGTTTATCAAGTGCCTGCAAAGGAACCCCCACCCCAGGGTAGGTACTATGGGAGACACGAAAACTCATATCGGAGGCCTAGCACATAGGCTAGCTCCAGGCATCATGGGGTGCAGGTATGGGGGGAAACAGCAACCCTAGGTCACAGGAGCTTATCCTTTACTATCTCCAAAAGAATTAGAGAGGATGAGTGGTATTGGAGGGGGTTAGTAAAAGGTTCATCTCATTAAGTGCTGACCAGCAGAGGGAATCACCTGACCTAGATAGATAGTGGACTGTGAGCACCTTAAGGGCAAAGACAATGCATGTCTAATTTGCCCTTGTATTCCAAAAAAAAAAAAAAAGTAGACCTCAGATATCTATTGTGGATATTTCCATCATGGTCATGTACTATGTTTACAATTTTAAAAAATATTTATGATTGAATACTGAAACTGTTCTGAGGTGCTACAGAAGAATTGGAAGGGCTCAGTTTGAGAAACTGGATTCCCATCCTTAGACTCGATTTGCCCATATGGGAGGTCGGCTGGAGATAAAGAAAATGGTAGAGTGGTCCCCAAAAGGCCTGGGATCCACAGATATCCCAAAAGATTATGAACAGATCATCCTCTGTCCTCAGAAGGGGAGGTAGCTGGGGAACAGAAGCCCACTCTGGCTTCTGTTATGGGAAGGTGAGCAGAGGCCAAGCTCTGTGACCCAACGGAACTCACTTCTGCCCACAAGGTCAACACCCCCCACACCCCACACAGCAATGGAGTTATGGGAGAAAAGGAAGCAAGATGAATATGGCTCGCCACGGAAGGCACCAGGGCAGCTCATACCCCCATACACTATGGGATGAGGCCATCAAGTGACTAACCCATGCTTCCAAGGAACCCAGGTCATAAGAGCATATACTTCACCAGTGAGACCTGGGGAATCTGAAGGAGATAATCCTAGGGTGAGAAAACTGACAGGTCTATATCAGGCCAGCCAGGGAGGAGCTGCCCGTATCCTTTGATTTAATGTGTGAGAAGAACCAGTGGACCTGACATAAAGAGCATGTTGAATGTAAAGTAATGTAGTATAAGAGCCAAAGTCTCCCTGAGCCCCTGTCTGAGTTAGCTAAGAGGCCCTCCTCTGTGCCTCCATAGCACCCTATGCAGACCCCATCCCAGCACCCCCGTCACAATTTCTGTGTCTTCTCCTGTGCAAGGGTGTGATCTTCCAGAGCACAGGAACCATTCTAATTCTCTCTGAAGCCTTGGAACCTACCACACTGCTAGGTATAGACTGGGTCCTAAGTAATGACTTTTGCATGCCCTGAATGAATGAATAATAAGCAAGATGCCTATAGGAGATTCACACTCCACCCAAGAGAAATGCACGGCCTGACTGAAAAATCAAATTATAGCAAGTCCAGGAGAGGGCAACTGGCTAGGTTCTACCTGCCTCTCCCATATTACAACCTGAAAGCTTCAATGGAAAGGTCTTAACCACACGAGAAAAAGAACCAGTCAGTTACCACCAGGCACACAGGGCAGGAGCCTGGCAAAGTGATTTGTGCCACTACTGTGAAACTCTGTCCAGCTATTTGCAGGTGACCTGGAAGCAGAGGTGGAGGAAGTGGGAAGCAGGCAACCATGATAGGCAGTGATGGAGAACTCACTGGAACTAGTATCTAAGTCAGCTGGATCCAGATAAAGTTAAGATCTAGTTTATATTATTTGCTAAAAAAATGTTAGAGGAAATCAAAAAAGACCACACTGTGGGAAAGGACTACAATAGTTTAAAGAGAGAGAGTCTGGAGAAAATTATGCTGATAAATTTTACCCCATTTGCAATGGTCCCCAGCCAGAGAACTCTTCATATCAGGTAACCATCCTTGGGGTAGGTTGAATACAGCTGTCAGGGCTGATGCCTATCAATAATCATCATATATCAACACCGCTGTCTAACACGAACTATGTGTCAGGTACTACACTAGACAGTTTGTCTCCAATTATTGTAACGACACTGGAAGACAGATGCAAGTCACCAGTATTTTGTATGTAAAGATGAATATCTTTATATGAAGAGTTAAGTCCCTTGCCCAAGGTCATGCAGCTATTACAGAGGTAGGATTCAAAGCCCATACCTACTGCACACAGAGGCAAGACCACCCCTATAGAAAAGAGCAGGTAAGGGAAGGCTTCCTATGAGGAAATAGGGTTGGACCTGAACCTGGATGGATGAATAGGAT
Organism: Pteropus medius; assembly: GCF_902729225.1. Classification (NCBI taxonomy): domain Eukaryota; kingdom Metazoa; phylum Chordata; class Mammalia; order Chiroptera; family Pteropodidae; genus Pteropus; species Pteropus medius. The sequence continues at coordinate 4,562,867 of NW_024353517.1, read as the reverse complement.
TTGGATGGCTGGAGTAGTGCTGGAAGGACATCAGTTGGTCCTGAAAATCCTGAGTTCCTGTGAGAGAAGACACTCAACTTCAAGTGCTCTGTAATTATGCTATATTTCAAATAGTAAATGCTACCTGGTGGGCATTTTGGGATTCTAACTTTTTATGAATTTCAGAGAAAGGCAAATACAGCAGGTACTCGAATAACATCATTTCATTATAAAGTTGATGAGATACTTAGGAACTTAACTCTTGTTTATATCAATTAGCCTATGGTAAAATGGGTTTCATTATACATCACTCTGCTTAAAGTTGTAGGACCTATCGATGATGTTAAGTGAGGACTATTTTAATCAGCAGCTCTTCATCCGAAGCCCAAATCTTCTGCAGTGTCTCCTCCCATCAGACCATCAACACTGCTATTCAGGTTCCCTTGTACAGATGCATGGAGCCTAAGTGCTCTCTGCACTTAGCAGTGAAACCTAGCAGCATGCCACCACTGTTAGAAAAGACTTTAGTAAGTAGTCAAGTGGCCAACCTGTCACCTGTTGAAAATATTCCCCGCTCAACAGCAACAAAAAATGGCCAGCCAGCATTTCCTCTCACATCTGTAGCAATGATCATCTCTTCTTCCCAGGCAGCCCAATATTAATTATGAAAAATTTTTTACTTACAAGGGACTGAACCCTTCTTCATGCCCTTTAGCTTCCACCTGCTGGTTCTAATTCTACTCTCTAGAGGAAAACGCATGTGTTTTTTTCCATTAAATAATCCTTTAAGAAGATCATACCTCCCTAAACCCTCTCTTTTTCAAGCTAAACATTCTCAGTCTTTGAACCATCCCTCAGATAACATAGTTTCTGAAACCCCTAACTTTTCTGTTCGCTCACCTCCAAGTCCACTCCCATTCATCCACATCGCTCTTAAAACTAAACAGTTTCCAGCTGTGGCCTGACTAATATGAAAAAGGAAACTGATTACACCTCTACAATGCAAACATTAAGAGTTTCTGGTTAGTTTTTAGCAGCCTCATGCTAATGACTTAGTGGAGCATCTCCTGAAGTAAAGCTCACTAGTCTTTCTTACATGTTCTACTCTCCAGTCCCACCTCCTAGCTGCCTTCTTTGTGGCATTGGTATTTGGAATTCACATTTTCTCTTCCATTTATCCTGGTACATTCTAGCTTTCTACATTCAGTCCCTCTTCTAGCCTGTGAAGCTTCTAGAGAAACTTGACCCTGGCACATACTACATTTGCTACCAGTTCTGGCTTTACATCATCCATAAATGTAATCAGTAAGCCCTATGCCCTCCTCAAAATCACCGGTTAGAGCTGAGGATAGATACTACTCTCTTGACACAAATTAGCATTCTTTAGTAACAGTTATAGAAGTCCTCCATTTAACCCACCATCCAGTCTGCATTTTCCATCTTATGAGAATATGAATCCTCAGTTATTGAGGATATAAAGATGTTAATTGTCTGATCAAAGAGTTCTTAGTTAATTATCATCATAATTGACATAAATTAAAATTTCTCTATATTTCAGTATCACACAAAAATGTCTGGCTGTTGAGAGGATACTTGAGATGGCCTTTAAAATATAGGTTCTATGTAGTCATATACAAGTTTCATTGTGGAGACACTACAAAGAGCAGCTAAACTGATGTAAAAGAGGCTGGTAGACCACACCTGGGAAAGATATTATCTTATGTAGTAAGACATTATGGATACAGAAAAGCTACAGTGCTGTCCAATATGAGCCTCCAATTGAAAGTCTTGGGTCATGGAACTCTATGAATTATGCCCCGGGTGAGGAGAAGTAGGAGGATATATTTATTGAATGGTAATTAATAATTAATTTAAGTATCATATTATTACTTATTGAGTACTACCAAGTACTGTGCATTTTATGTAGGTCATCTCAATTATTGCTTGATGCTGATGGTTTATAATTATCCCTTTTTAATACATAAATATTTCTCCCTAGGTTTCTCCCGTTCTCCAGAAGACCTCCAATAGCACTTCGGCAAAAATATTTGCAAGTTTTCTCAGACTCCAGTAATTTATTCAATCATTAACCATCATTTTAATAAACAAATATTTTTTAAGATTTTCCTGAGAATAAGACACTTTACTGGGCGCTAGAGACTCTGGCTGACTTCAAGCAGCTACATTTCTTAGATTCGTACCTATTTAGCCACAGGCTTCAATCCTCTTCTTCTTTGTTGGCAAAGTGGCCTTTGGTAGGTTACATTAAACACTGATGTAACATCCCTTACATAATGAGAATAGATGTAAGGTGCATGTGTCCCCAGCACAGTTTCAGATATATAGGATCCTTAATAAATATTAGGGATTTTTTCTTTCTTTCATTCTTTCCCTTGCAGTCTGCCAATTTATATCTTTTCAGAGAAGGTAAGAATAAAATAAAAGTCAAATTGTTCTGCTTTCTCCCAGGACGTCTGTGAACTTTATGTCATTTGCCACCATCGGGGAGCTGAGCCTGTATTCTTTGCATATCTTTTTTTAAAAAAAAAAGAAAAAAGAAAGAAGACTTTGGTTCTTGATACATTTTGCAAGTTATGGTTTCTTTTTATTTCCTCTTCTCCTGACACTATTCTATTTATTAAATCCAAAGGAAACAAACTTAGATCATTTAAATGCAACTCCTAAGGAGGTGGCCTACCTTGGTGTGAGACAGAGCTGGTTCGACACCAGGCTCTGACCAAGAGACAGTGGTCTCTCTGCCATCCTTGGCCAATGCTTTTGTTCCCCTGGACTTACCATGTGCTATGGTCTGAATGTTTATGTCCCCCGAAAAATTCATATGTTGAAATACTAACCCCCAGGGATAAAATTATTAGCAGGTAATGTCTTTGAGAGGTGATTAGGTCATGAGGGTGAAGCCCTCATGAATGAGATAGTGCTCTTATAAAAGAGACCCCACAGAGTCCAACGCCCCTTTTACCGTGGAGGACACAGCAAGAAGGTACTAGCTATGGACGAGGAAGTGGACCCTCACCAGAATGTCACCATGCTGGTGCCTTAACCTCAGACTTTCCAGTCTCTAGAATTTTAAGAAATAAATTTCTGTTGTTTTTAAGCTACCCAGTCTGGTATTTTGTTATCACAGCCAAAACAGACTAAGATGTCATCAAATCCCTTATGTCCATACAGAACTCTTGGGTAAAATGTTATTCTAGTCACCTGAGTGAATCACCTGAAGATTTACTGTGTAAACACATAACCACTGTGCAGTAATGAGGAAACCAAAATATAACGACATACAGCTGCTCAAAACGCTAAGCGTGTGTTGCTAAGGGGAGAAACACCAGCCAACAGTCAGTGGGTCAAAAAGCAATCTCCCTACATTAGACATTCTGCTTTTTCATTATTGTTGATACAGTGACCTGTCACTAAATTCTACAGAATTTTATGTTGTGTTCAATAAATACGTACTATGGGCCCACTATGTGCCAGGGACCATGCTAGGGGCTTGGACTGAGCAGCAACTCTTTGGCAAGGACCAGATTTAATTTACCTTGTTCCGTTTACCAGTCTAGATGTTATCAGTTTGTTCTGTTACTTCCTCACCCCAGCTCTTGCACCCACACACAAAAAAAGATTTTTTACAGCTAAAAAAAAAACCCTCTAACAAGATACTTCCGCAACTACCTAATCTCTCTTTCTTCATGGCAGGATCTCTTGAGTTTTTTAACACTTCCCCTCACTTTCCACGTGTCCCTTAAACAACTGAAGTCAGCCCACATCACTCTACTGAAATTGCATTTCTAACTGCAAAATCTAAAGACTCTTTAATGAGGCCTCTCAGTTCTTCAAACTCCCTCCCTCTAATGCCTGACAAGCATCTCTAGTTCCCTTCCTCTCTCATCTCAGCCTCCTCTGGAGATCAGCTTCCTGCCAGCCCTGAAATGCCCACATTCCTGGCGTCCAGCCTCATCAGGGGCTCAGTTTACTCTGTATCCCCTTATACACAGATGAGTCCTGAGACCACATGGCTAGTCCTTTCTGGTATCCCCTAGACTCCAGACCACATCTTTCTAAAATTTTTTAACGAACCACCTGTACAGAAACCTTACATTCGCTCAACTTTTTTTTTTTTTTTAAATTGTTAACCACTCTGTGCTCAGCATAAATCTTAGTGCTTAGGACACAACACTGAATAAACCAGAGGAAGACCACTGCCCTTAGAGCTTTATATTCTAACAGAAGGAGACACAAAAAGCATAAAACTAGATATGTCATAAGTAAATTATTTAGTATCTTAGAGGATGCTAAGTGCTATGGGAAACAAAGCAGAAGAGCAAAGTATGGGAAGAGGAGGATCAAAAGGACTGAGTTGAGGCAGGTTTCCATTTTTAAAATGGCAGTCAGAATAGGCCTCAATGAGAAGTGAACAAGTGAGCAAAGAATGAAAGGTGGTGAAGGAGTGAGTCCTGCAATATTTCAGGAAGAGCACTTGAGACAGGGGTAAGAGCCTGTACAAATCCCAGAAGCAGGAGTACACTGGTGTGAATTTGCTGGGAGGAAAGGAGCAGGAAGGAAGGTACAAGGAGAGGGGATCAGAGAGGAACAGAGACGATGGGGCAAGGGATGGAGATCGGGTAGAGCCTTATTGGTGATAAGGACTTTGGCTTTTACTCTGACTAAAAATGGGAGCCACTGCAAGAGTTTGAGCAGAGGAACAGCCTAATCTGATTCAATGTTGCCAGGATTGCTCAGGCTGCTCTGTAGGAATAGGAATAGGGGACAAGGGTAGAAGCGGGCAGATCATCAGAAAGTCACTGGAGCGATCCTGGTGAGAGATGCTTGTGGCCTGGACCAGGTGGTGCAAAGTGGATATATTTTAGATGTACTTCAAAAATCAAGCCCAAATGGATTAGATGTGGGCATGAGAGAAAGAGTCAAGGATGGTTCTAAGGTTTGGGGCCCAATCAACTTGAAGGATGGTGCTACTTTTAACAGAGAAGAAGAAGATAAAGGAAGAACAGATCAGGAGTTCAGTTCTGGGTATTCTGAGTTTGAGATTAGACTGGCACATGGGGTGTTAAAGAGGCAGCCTGATAGGAAATTATGGATGTCATGAGAAAGGTCTCGGCTGGAGGTATAAATGTGGGTGTTATGAGCACTGAGGGACTTTTGGAGGTTTTAGAAGAGTTGGTTGAGTTGCTCTCCACTGGCTGCACCAGTGTTTACTCTGCTGCAAGAGCTCCTGGGTTGAAATCTGACTCTACCACTTCTCACTGTGGTACTCAACTGTTCTGAGCATGTTTTCTCACCTGTAAAAAGGGAGAAAACAACAGTATCTACCTTTTAGAGTTATAATGGGGGAAAAATTGAGCTGAGCAATTCAAGTTAATTACCTTGCACATAGCAAGAAGCACTCAATATATGTTAGCAATTATAATCCTCTCCCTCACCCTCTCATCTCTTACTATCTTCCTAGGCTTGATATCTTCAACTTTTCCTTCTTATGTAACTCATATTCAACTCATCCCTCACTCTCAGTGCTCCTGGATCACTTGTTCATCCTGGTACCTCACTGAACCTAGAATAAGCTCTTAAAAGGTATTGACTCAAACTAAATAGGAAACAAAGTTCTAATACTTCTATTCAAAATATTTCTTAAATCTGTCTCCATCTGTCTTTTCTCATTATTTTTCATCTGAGCTCCCAATAAATTTTACTTAAGCCTCAATTATAGCTCATCATTTACCCACTGTGTAACCTTGGGCAACGTACTTAACCTCTCTGAACCTCAGTGATATATCTGAGTTCAAAAGGTAACAGCATCTACCAATAGTGAATTCAGAGGAATAAATAAGACGCCATAAGCCACATACCACAAGTCCTGTCAGTAGTATTCATCATCACTGATCTTAATGACCCTAGAAAAATAGCATCCCTATTATTTTTGCTCAGTGTTATACAATCAGCAATTAAACTACCTGAGACCAGGATTTAAATTTAGATCTGACCATCTCCAAAGCCTAAGTGCCAATACCCAGCAGCAGAGGAAGGCAGAATTAAATGAGTAGAGGCCCAGTGGCACAGAATGACCTACGTATCCAGGTTCTGGCTCCAAATTCATGCTTGAACCCAGCTCATATTGCATTCTCAGCAGCAGCCATAAGGCGGGAGCTATAGCCAGCAGGATGCCCCCAGCACCATAGTAAGGAAAGAAAGTTTGCCTTGGACTTTGTCCTGCTTCTGCTTCTGCTTCTACTCCTCTCCTGCATGCCAACCCCCTTCCCTTCATTTTGGAACCATCCACAATCCCTACTCTTTCTCCAGGTCTGTACCCAGCCCTGCCCTAAGAAGTTCCTCTCCTGGGAGGCAGGGCAGGAACCAGAGTTTGAAAGGTTGGCTTGGAGAACAGGACAGACCATGCTTCACTCCCCAATGTTACTTCATTCCTCTGGGTCTCCTTGGGTCTCTCTCTCTTGGTGTCTCTCTCTCTCTTGGTGTCTCTCTCTCTCTTGGTGTCTCTCTCTCTCTTGGCTTCTCTCTCTCTCTCTCTCTCTCTCTCTTTTCCTCCTGTGAGGCTCATTTGCAATAATGCTGTCAACAAGGTGCCTATCTTATCTTTTAATCAAATCAACCAATAGCACCACAGCCCTAGCCTTTCACCGCTTTCTCTGAGGTCTCTCGACATTGCATTTCAGTGAAAGTGGGGCCACCAGTGTGATTCATACTTCAGTACATAGTTCATTCTATTAATGAGCACCCATTCATTTATTCACACACATGCCCCCCTGTACAGGTGTTACAGAAATAAACTGGGTCCAACCCCTGCTCCTGAGGCCTTAGAGGGAGAGAAAGATCCATAAATTAATGATGGAAAACCGTGTAAGGCATTAAGAACTGAGGGCTGGGTGGCAGCAGATCTGCTAAAGGAAGTCAGAAAGAGTAATGTTCAACCCAGATTTTGAATAATCAACATGAGTTTTCCGGGCAGAGGCAAGCCCAACAGAAAGAACAAGAATTCAAAGGCTCAGTTATGAACGTGGGCTCATTGTACTCACACAACAGTGAGAAGCTGTGAGGGGGGAGGGGGTGAGAGCTGTAGTGGTCGGAAATGAGGTTCAATAGGACTATCTGCTCCAGACATAAGTGTTCCTAGTCTCAGTTTATCCTGCAAAAAACTGGGACTGGTGACACTCTTCTAAGCAAACCAGTGACATTATTATTTTCTCTAAACTCAGTATTGAGCTCCTGGCACTAAAAAGCTTTGATGCAGCATGAAGAGGTAAAGAGGATCCACTTCAGTTGATAGAGTTGCTGACAGAGACCGTCTTTCCTCGCCCCTGGTCTGGCCTGTAGCACCACCATCTACCCCATCAACCTCTGGCCTGGCTGATTTTGAACCCTAGTCTAACTCTCCCTAGAATACCAGGCTCCAGAAGAGGTTTACAGAGTAATGGGAAGAGACAAAGGTGAAAGAGGAGTTGGGACCAGCTGCAGGAATAACCTGAAGGTGAGCCAGGGAAATATTATTTTGTGTCTGGTGGATTACAGTGTCCTGAAAAGAGCATGAGATAGATCTGGGTTTGAATCTCACCTCCACCCTTTACTATCTGCATGACCTTGGGTAATTCACTTGATCTCACAGATGCTGTTTTCTCACCCATTAAATCAAGATAACAAACCCACCTCAGTTCTAAGGAATGAACTACAGGCATACCTTATATTAATGCACTTCGCTTTATGGCAATACTCACTTTCTTAGATACTTGCTTTATCGCGGTGGTCTGGAACCAAACCCGCACGATCTCTGAGGTATGCCTGTAATTTACTTCAAGTGGCCAGCACAGCATCAAGTGTAAGGAGTAATGGATCTCTAAATATTACTAAAATGATTATTAATATCCTCATTATATCTTAAGTGAGAGGGGACCATCAGACTAAAACATCTTTGAAAATGTCCAGTCTCCCTGAAGCACCAAAATGGAATCAGCATCCCCTCCAGGACACTCACTGTGCTATTGTAAATTCCTAGGTGAGACCCTATTCAGTCCTTTCCAAGTTGCCTTCTGTCCTCCTGGGCTGTTTGCAGTTTCCGTAGGATAGGATCACATTTCCCACGTGAGCTCGGGGCTTTCCAGAGGGCTCACGTGACAACTTGGCAGGGCGCAGCTTTTCCCAACAAGGACATTAATAATACAGGTCTTTTTCCACAAACTCTGGCAAACAGTATAAAGTGACAAGTGAAAACACTGGGTCCAAATTCTCACTGGGCTTAGGGCAGAGAAGGCCAGAATAACTTGTTTTTATCAGGACTAAATCACGTAACTGAATCAGACCTACTTCTAGGAGAAGTGGGGAGGGACTCCTGGCATCATAAACTGCCTATATTGCCTATGGGTCACTTCAGTGGAATGGTTCAGAGACGGGGCAGAGAGAAACGAGTGCATGTGACTTGGTGGCTGAAGAGTGTATTGGGCCATGGATTTCATCTCAGCAACAACCAAAAACAAAGCAGCCACCACAGGTAGCCCAGAGACACCTGTGACAGGAGACTTTACGAAGAGTAAGCCGATCTCCCCTCACAAACATGAGGACAAGTGGGATAGGTCTCAGCAAAATTTTCGTCTCCTTTGCTTATACTATATCAGCACAAAAGACCGTGCCTGGCATCACGGCACTCGGTCAATATGAGACTTAAATGTGTGTGGATGAAGAACACAGGCTTTAGATCCAACAGCACCAGTTAGTAACTATGCAAATATAAATAAGCCTTCTGTTCTCTCTGAGCCTCAGTCTCCTCATCAGGAAAATGGGATAATAACATGTATTTTGAAAGATTCTTACAAGAAATAAAATAATGCTTAGTACGTAGCAGGCACTCAGTAAATGGACTTCTCAAATACAGATCAGAACTTGAGTAATAAACTGTTTCCAATTCTTATAGGAGGAGACAATAAAAATATATATATATATATATATAATACAGTTAAGGATAATAAATCAAAGGAAAGCAAAGGACTACCTCTAAGGTCACAGCTCCCTGTGTGACTCTGGACAAGTCACATGCTTCTCCAGGTCTCAGAATTCTCTATGGTAAGTTGGGGGTTTGGATTTGATCAGTGGTCTTCAAACTGTGCTCCAAGAATGTTAGATGGTGGAGACCCTGAGGGGTTACTTTAGAGTGGGGAAGAGGGAGACAAATGTGTCCCTATGCAGCTTCAGGAAGCTTCCCTAGGAAGGCTTTCTACTGAAGAAACAGTTCCACACTCAGTCTTTAGTCCTTTGCAATCTAGTGCCTTCTCCAAGGTCACCAGCATCCTCCCAATTACCAGTTCTCTCCAAGAATCTAGTCCAGAACTAGAATAAGGTAAGAAAGTCACCTAGGGTGAAAATTAAGGAGGCCTTCACCCTCAGGGTTGTACATATACAGGGCTGGCACCTGAGTGTGAGGGCCTCCTTAAATTTTGCACCTGAGGCAACTGGACTCACGCTATTACCAGCCCAGAGTCCCCAGGTCTTCTTCAGTGCCCATCCTCATTCACCTCTTTGGCATTTGGCATTTGGCGCTGTCAGCCACCCTCTCTGGAAATTTCTCACCACTGCCTTCCACAGGTAGTGTTCTTTCTGGCTTCTCTCCTTCCTCCTGGCAAAAAGGAAGTAGGACAAGGAGAGAAATGGAAAGGAGAAAAAAGTATGCCAGGCAACGGGAAAGTATGGAGTTGTGGAGGTGGAGCTGAGTCTGGTTCTGGACAGGCTGAGTTTGAGAGGTTGGTCAAAGTGCAACAGGCAGCTGGGCAAAGCAGGTATGGACCCCAGGAGAAGAGGTCAGGACAGAGAGATTTCTCCCCCTTGCCTGGCAGAATCTTCTCTCCCACCCATATCTTCTTTCCTTGCTCTACTGCCCCTTCCCAGATCAGGACCACATTGCCTAAAATTAGCACCCCCATGATGGCCTCCTGTCCCATGCCTGCTTCTCTCTACCTCCTCACACAGGATGACTCTCCCAAGTCCAGCTCTGAATAATCACGTCCTTCCTCAGAGACTTAAGATGGTGTCTTCCACTTTTGCTCCACTGTTTAAATTCCTCAGTGAGCATACAAGACTGCTCACTCTCCTCACTCCCAAGCCTCCAAGCAACACCCCACCATAGGCAAATGTGTACCTAAGCTGTAGGCCACCTAATGCACCACTACCCCTAATATTTGCCCTAGCCTGTTGGCCCGATTTGTCTCACATACCCTTTTCTTCCTTCAACACATTCCCACCCCTCACTCCAATTTCTCCTGTCAAATCTTTGCACTGTAAACAGCACATCTACTTTCTTCTCTTCTCAGATCCTGCATCCAGGCTTGCCAAAGCCTAGAGCTGTTTGCAGATGTTGGAGAGAACATTTTCTTTTTTTCTCAGCCAATAATTTCGTTGCAATACCATTACAAGCACACCTTAGAAATATTGCAGGCTGAGTTTCTGATTATTGCAATAAATCGAGTGAGAGTCTTGCTTTCAGTTTGTAAAAATACACATCTGTGAAGCACAATAAAACACGTTATACCTGTATTGCAAAAGCAAGGCCCTTGCCTGGACCTCCATTAAGAGCCACAGGGTAGAAAACAAATACCTGTGTGGCAGCTGCCAGGAGACCCAGACATGCAGGTAGGTTACATTGAGCAGTATCTTCAGTAGGAAGTTTGTCAGCCACAGGGAAGCAGTATCTCCACTTGTTTTTCTCTTTACTCCCTTTTGCACCTAGCCCAGCTGTGGGCTCCAGCAGGCTCTCATTAAATTCTAACTGAATTAATTAAAGAGATCCTCCTGCTGGGAGTACAGAACTAATTCCAAAAATGAAAAATTATGGAATTATTTTTTTTTTTAAAGATAATTTCTTCCCTTTTCCATGAAAGGATGACCCCACCAATGATAAAAATATTCTAAAACTGAATTGTGGTGATGGCCGCACAACTCAGTAAATTTACTAAAAATCACTGAATTTACACTTAAAGTAAGTTAATGTCATGGAATATTAATTGAACCTAAATGAAGTCATTTTAAAAAATATGTATAATAATCAAAAACACCATGATGGCATACTGTATTCCACTGAGTAATAAGCACACTCAAAAACAAACAATAAAAAGATGATTCAGCCCTGTAAGATGTGGTTCTGAGCTTAGTCTCAGTCCCCATGGGATCAGTGCAAGGTAAAGGTTACAACTGCCACTGCATAGGAGGTGTTGAGAGTCTGGGGGCCAGTGCAGTCATGTGCTGTGCCCCAAGGTCCGGGCTTCCACATCCCCCTCCTCCAATCTCTTCCCGCAGTGTGTGTGAGCCAGTCCTGAGTGCACTGCAGGCTCAGGGAACAGAACTGTGTCTTCAGAGCCTGAGTCCCACTCATACCTGGACAACCCATGCCCAGTGCAGACCTCCAAAGAGCACCTCATTGCCCTGGGAAAGCACCCCCACCTACCCTGGTTCCCATCTCAACATCACAACATGCTGATGCCCAGAGAGTGCCCATGGCAAGCCCTCTCCCACCTCCCACATGCTCCAAAGAGGAGAGCCTGAGCCCCTTCAGGTTCGCACAGCAAGCTGCACACCACATGGTTCCATTGGCCCTAGCAGAGGTAGTATAGCAGAACTCAGACCGTCTGGGTTCAAATCCCAATTGATGAGCCGTGACACCTCTCTGTGCTTCAGTTTCCTCCTTTATACAATGGAGATATTGTTACTACTTAACTCAGTATTATTTGGGGGACCAAATCAGTTAATATAAACTACTTTGTACCTGGTATATAAGTTCTATATAACTGTTATACTATTAGTTTTTCCAGTGCATTAGAGCTGGCTCTCCATATATAAGCGGAAGAAATAGAAGATGCGGAATGTAAAAAGGGCCTGAGGCCATAGCAGCTTTCCTTGACATTTCAGACCTTTAAACACCGAGAAAACAATTATCTTGAGTCAACTCCAAAAGTTTCTTTATCCTAGCTGCCAAGTAGACATGTTGGCAATGGGCACCAGGAAGGGTCAGGATAGAGACAGAAATTACCACAGCACAGTAAAATGTCAACACTTACAGGTTGTTGGCTCATCTATGGAAAAAAGAAAAAAAAAAAAACTCTCTGTGGGAAAATATGCAGCTTTATAAAATATCAGTGTCCTGGAGCCACACAGGACAATGAAGAAGAAAGGAGCTCCTGTAAATGGCTAGCCTGGTCTGTGGCAGCTTTAGAAGTGGTGAGAGGAGACTGTCAGCACCAAGTCCTCTAGTCTCTCACATTGAAAAAGTACAGGCAGAGATCTAGATTCACACAATTAGATTTGAGAGGCAGTAAGAGTCACACAACTAGCCATTACAGAAAGGCAAATTAAGACCATAAAGAGATAACCACTGCCCACCTACTAGAACTAAAATAAAAATACGACAACATCAAATGCTGGCAAGGAAGTGGAGAAAGTAAATCTCTCCTACATTACTGGTGAGACTGTGACACGGTACAGCAACTCTAGAAATGAGTTTGGCCATTTCTTTAAAAATTAAAAATATACTTACCGTACAACTCTGCAATTATATTCCTGATATTTATCCCAGAAAAACAAAATTTTATGTTTACACAAAAACCTATATACAACTGTTCATAGCAGTTTTATTTGTAACAGTCAAAAATTGAGAACATCCAAAACATCTTTCAATAGGTCAGTAGTGAAATTGTGGTCCATCCACACATGGAATACCTCTTAGGAATTAAAAAAGCAAACTATTGATTCTCTCAGCTACCTGGATGGAACTGAAGTACATGATGATGAGTAAAGAGAAGCCGTCTCAGAAGGTATAACATTGTATGATTCTATTTAAAGAACCTTCTCAAAGTGACAAAATTATAGAGATGAAAAACAAGGGAGGGGGCCGGGCCAGTGTGATAATGAAGGGGTAGCATGAGGGAGACCTTTGTGGTGTTTGAACAGTTATGTATCTGATGGCAGTGGCTCCACTAATCTAGACATTCAAGAAAATTACATAGAACTATACACACCTTGGACCAATCTCAGATTCCTGGTTTTGATATTGTACTATAATTATGTAAGATGAAATTATTGGAAGAAACTAAATAAAGGATGCACCGGACACCTCTGTACCATCTTTGCAACTTTCTGTGAATTTATAATTGTTTCAAAATAAAAAATGCTAACAAAAAAAAAAAAGGTGCCCAGCCAGTAAGTAGAGCAGCTGGGACTTTAATCCACATCTTTCTACATACAAATCCCAGTGCTCCAATCAAATTACTTGCAATTTTGTATGCACCTGACATTCTATATCTCCATGCCTTTGCACATACAAACTTCTAACGCAACCGTCCTTCCCCCACCTAGATAACTTTTGATTTCCTCTAAGACCCAATGCACATACCTTCTCCCCCAGGAAGCTTCCCTGACTTCCCATTCTAAAATTATTGACCTTCCAGAAACATGGCAGAGTGAGAGATGTCCCCAGATCTCTCTCCTTGAAACAACAATAAGCTGAACATAGAAAACTCCACAAAAAATACCTGCACGCAAGCATGTCTGAGCAAGGGATTGGCAAATAAGAGCAACCAGAGTTTACACTCCCATGTTACTTTATTAAGTTTTTAAACTATTTTATTTAAAATCAATATTGTACATCTATTGAAGTGTTTCGAAAATTATTTAAATAAATCAAAGTTAACCAATTGGTTAAGATCTTGTAACTTAAAAATAAATAAATAAATAAAATAATTTAAAAATTACTGACCTTCCTTCGTACTTCTTGTGCACAGCATTTATTCAAATGAATTATAATTATCAATTTCCTTGGTACTGTCTCCCACCATGTGCAAGCCACAGAATTGGGAAATATATTTGCAAACATCTCCAACAAAAAAGTTAGTCTATAGAATACATAAAGAGCTCTTATAACTCAATCATAAGAAAACAACCCAATTTTTTTTTTTAATGGGCGAAAGATCTGAACAGACATTTCACCAAAGGAAAGATGCAGATGGCAAATAAGCGCATGAAAAGATGATCAATATCATTAATCACTAGAGAAATACAAATAAAACCACAAGATAGCACCACACACCTATTAGAATACCTAAAATTATAAAAGCTGATTATATCAAGTGTTGACAAGAAAGTGGAGCACCTGGAATGCTCACGTACTGCTGGTAGGAGTGTAAAATGGTATAACGTCTTTAGAAAACTTTTTGGCAGCTTCTTAAAAAGTTAAACATACCCTACTATGTGACCCAGCCATTCTACTCCTAGGTATTTACCTAAGAGAGAAGAATGTATATGTCTCCACACTCAAAAACAATTTCACAAATGCTTACAGTGGCTTTATTTTAATAGCTGAAAAACTGGAAACAACCCACCCATCCCCTCCATGTCTGTCAGCAGGTGAATGGATAAACAAACTGTGGTAATTCCATAGAATATTATTCAGCAATAAAGGAATGAACTATTGATACACGCAACATGGAAGAATAGCAATATAATTATACTGACTATAAGAAAAGCACATGTTGTATTATGCTATTTACAGAAAGTTTTAGAAAATGCAAAGTAACCTGTAGTGACAGAAAACAGAGTAGTGATAGCCTGGGCATGGGAAGCAGGACATAGAGGTGCAGGAGGAGGGATAAGGTGATGGAGAAAACTTTGGAGGGTAATAGTTATGTTCAGTCATTTGATAAGGAGAGAATTTCATGAGTGTATACAAATGTCAAAACTCATCAAGCTGTGCAATTTAAACATGTGCAGGTTTTTGTTTGTCAATTATACCTCAATAGAACCATATGAAAAAAATAATGGGTATCATTAATAGGCAACTACTTTGTGGGAAGAATGTTATATAAATAATTATTAATCTTTACATAGGTATTATTCGGCCCATTTGACAGATGAGGAAACTGGATCAGAAAGGCCAGGTAGTTATCTAGCCATGGTTAAGCCAGGCTCAAACCCAGGTCAACTGTCTTCAAGCCTGGGGCACTGTGACTCCTTCCCGAAATGGCGAATTACCAGCATGAAGCCTTAGGTGAGAGTCCCTTGGCCTAAGCAAGTCCTCTAGGAAGGATCTGAAAGAAGGGTGATAGGGCTGGCATCACTGGGAAGCCAGAGAGCTCTGGTATCATTGAGAGGACATCGTCCCCTTTCCAGGTTGCCACTGCCACATATTCCTCCAACAGCCTAATCCCCCACATCACACTTTCTGGGCCAGACAAGCTAAAGCAAGAAATAGGTTGTATCGGCTCCCCAGAACATTCTTCTCTCTGCAGCTAGAATGGCTTGGTGTAAAGGACCCTGACCAGACATTCAGGAGAAGCAGATTCCAGTTTCACCTGTGTCATAGACAAGGCCCTTCACCCTTCTGGGCCTCCATTTGCTCAGATGTAAGATATGGAGGCCCACCGACAAGTTTTCCAAGGAATTCTTTCAGCCCCGATTCATATTCTGAGTGCCTTGCTGAAAGATTTTTCTCCTTCTGAAGTTGATCAAGTGCCACAAATAAAAATGATTCTTATTATTGTCAACAAAGCTGTACACTCAGCTCCCTACCCACCCCCACCCCGCCATCAGCTCTAGCTCCACAGGCAAAGACACCTACCCAACTTAGCAGTGCCTACCCAAATGGTTTCCTCTGCTCCCTCCCCTCAGCCCTATCCCTCTGCAAGGATCTCCCAAAGGCCCTGACCCACCATTTGCTGCTTTGTTTTCCAGTTAGCAGGTTGAGCACTTAAAACTCTGTTTTCAGAGGTCTGAGAACCCTGAGACACATAGAGCAATTTGAGACATAAATTTCCCCTTTAGAATTCTTGCAAGAAAGGCTGGAAATGAGTAGTCACAGGATGATGTATGTCGTATACAGTCTTGATGTAAGGAACTCCTCCCCTTGTCACACCTGTATGACCAAGGCTAAGCCGGAATCTCCTGCCCAAATAGGCCAGGATATTTGGGTGGGCACATAGTAGGCTTTCAGTAAATATCTATGGAATTGAATTAAATCTCTCTTGCCAGAGGAATAATCTCTTGTCCCAACACAGAGGAATACCAGATCCACCTCAGTATGTTCCCCTGGAGAGAGCACTCAGAGCCAACAGGCTGAGAAGGCCCCTGCTTCGAACTGGCTGAGGGACCTGGAGCCACTCCTGAGACATCACAAGAATAAGGAAATACACTAAAAAACTCTGGATGTTCCCAGCTCTGATGCTGTCTTTCCATATAGGGAAGAGCCCTTGGGTTTGAAAGGAACAGTATGGCTCTTTGTAAAGCTCCAAGCACTTTGACCTGCAGCTGTTTCCACAGCTTTAGAGATGGAATGATGTTGCCTGAGAGAAGGTACCCTGCTTGTTGGAACTGGATTTGGGAACTCCCACCAGGTGGGTGAGTACTTGCTGTATAAAGGCACTCACTAACTTTGAGAAGCTGTAGAGGTCACAGTCAGGCTTAGTTTACATTTCTATTGCTTAAGAGCTGTGAAATCTTGGGCAAGTCTCTTTACCTCAGCAAGACTCAATTTCTACTTCTGCCACAGGGGAATAGAAATACCTACTTGTTAAGTCCTTGCAGAATTAAATAAAATTATGCAGACAGAGCACAAAGTATAGAACCTGGAGCCGTCATGAACTCAATCAATACCCTTCCTTTCCTCATACATACACCTGACCTGGAAAACCAAGCCCCTGATGAGGAAAGGGGCTTAATTCCAAGCTCACCAGAGGGGCACCTCATGAAGTGCATTGTTGCTATAGAAGCAGAGGCAGGGCAGAGACTGAGAGGGGTAGGGCCAGAGCTGGCACCCAGAGACCATCCACCACGCAAGGACTCAAGGATGGCCTTGGGGCAGTGCCCTATCCCCATTTCCCCAGCCTGGTTCCCTGCCTCCCCAGGAGCACTCACCTTCACCTCAGGCACAAAAATCACCAACTAGATGACTTTTCTTCTTAAAATGAGGGTGTGGGGACCAGACGGCTTCTATGGTCCTTTCCTCCTTTATAATTTTCTAAACTACAATTCTATAGAGTAAACTGGCGCGTACCTGATATCTTGCCTTCTTTCATCCCTTCCTTCAGGATACAAGAAGGAAGTGAGGAGAAGGAACCAAACAGTCAGAAAGAGAAAGGGGCAGAGGCTGGGGTTCCATCATGCCAATTTAATTAGCTCTAATCTGCAGACAGCAAGGCCTCGAAGAAAGAAGCTGTTATTTAAATTTCACATTTGGCAGGAAGTGTCCTCCTCCCCCCTCTAATCCCTCTATTATTGCTTATGAGTCAAAAGCTCTGATTTCAGTCCTGGTTCTCACAACTAGCAGTGCCAGGACTTCCTTTTCACACTTCTCTGACAGACTTCTTGATTTTTCCAGAACGGAAATTTGCCCCAGATGTCGGTCAGTAAATGGAGAGTTTTCATCTGCCCTTATGAAAGGCTGTCAGTAATTCACAGACTCCCCCAAGGAGCAAGAGCCAAATGGGAAAATGCCAGCGACTTCTTTCCATCAATAAACCAAAGGTTTACCAATCAACTAAATCCCCTCCTCCATAGGCAGGGAGCCTTACAGTAGGCAAAACATTTCATTTTTACTGTCTTACAGGACCCTCACGACTGTCGTATGGGATGATAAGCACAAATCTCAGTCATTCATTCATTCAACAAATGCTTATTGAGCACCTACTGTTCACAGGAGGGGAAGCAGAAGGATGTACAGAAGTGACTTGCCCATGCCTCCCAGACTGTTGGCGGAACAAGGGATGTGCTGGTAATCTGAATCTCCAAAATGAAACAGGCCTGGTTTGTAGCACCTGCGTCCGTGGTGTAAATTTTCCCACTACGGTCAATTTCAAGCTTCCAGTTTGCAAAATTCCTGAATATTTAAAAATCTGCTCTTGAGAGCCTTCAGACTAAAAGCCAGTACTCCTGGCTCCTAAATGAGTGTTCTTTCTGCCTCACCACTTTATTTCCACACTGTGGGGGCTTAAAGAGTAACCCTATGAAAACTACCTGGAGGATTGTTAACTGCGGTAGGATTTCAGGCATGTTTTCTTCCTTATCAGCAATTTTTCCAGTGTTCTGTGAGCACTTATTACCTTTGTAATCAGGATGTATCAAGGTAATTAAAGTCATTGTTTTAGTGAGCTCAGTGGAATGTTTGGCAATAACCTCCCCCACATAATTTCTGTCACTGTGTTCCCTTGGGTTGGGAGGAGGGAAAGAGGGAGGGTAGAGAGGGAGGGAGAGAGAGTTTCCTAAGAGTCTGACTTTCCTTGCAGAACAGAACAGATGCACCTAAGTTAAGCATTTGCCTAAATCAGGTGCGGTCTTACCTAGAGAATAAATTTTCTACTTTTGGAGTTCAAATTTCACCAGCAATTGAGAAAACACAATTCCCTGTTACAATTCCAAAAAACCTGCTTTGAAAAATTAAAGCCTCTTTTGCCACCATATGACCTTGTCTCCCAATGAGCTCAGGTGGAAGCAGATGGTTTGACTGAACAAGGAACAACTGCTCCTTCTTTCCTGAGCCTTAGAGGAAGAAGTTTACACACAGACACACGTACCCAACAGGAGGCAATCTGCCCTCTATCTCCAACCTGGGACTCAAGGAGCCTTACCTCAATATAGGGGCAGAGACCTGGCACCAGGGCTGGGGCAGGTTCAGGAAAGCCAATTCACTTCAGCTGGGCTCCATGACTTCACTGCTTCTTCCCGAGCTGCTGCTGCTGCAGAACTCTGAACAGTTGGCTCTACCCTGCCTGCCGAGAAAACAAACAAAAAAAAAGGCAAAGTCACATATGTCAATACATGCAACAGTGTAAGCACCTTTGCCCCTCCTACTCCCAACCGTGGTTCAGCCTCACCTGAAGGAGCCAGTCGCCTTCCCAGGGCTCAAACTGGCCATCTATTCACCCAGACCTACCCCTTCTGGAGCTCAGCAATTTCAGCATGAAATGTAGATGAAGCAAAGCAAACTACTACAGTTACTGAATCCTGGTGCTACTTACTTGCTATCATTGGGAAAGAAAAAAAAAATGTTAAAGCAAGAGTGAGAAGGTTACAGTTCTGGCCCCAAATCTCGTGTCTACATAAGGCTTGTGGACAACTGCTTACAATCAACAAATACATCAAACTTGCACCCAGTCTCCCTTTGACCTATAATATATTGTTTATAATGTTACAAGTGTGAATTCAATTTCTAATTTATTTTGGGAGCATTCTTAACTGAGCCTAAATTTTTAACCCACATATTATTATAGCTGTCTGGGTGGGTAGCATTTGTTTAAAGTAATTGTTATTTTTCCTAGTGCCAAAGAAATTTATGTCCAATCTAGAAATTTTAGAAAATATAATTAAGTCAGAAAGAAAAAGCTTATCTATTTTTCTCCACCCAAGATAACTACAGATAATACAGCCTTCCTGATTTTATTATCCAAAGTTTTTACACAGATGCAGTAAAGCCAAGCAATAAATCGTACCCCACCCCCCAAAGGCTGAACATTTACGTCATCTCCAACTTTTTTCGCTAATTACAAATAGTGCTTTGTACAATTTAATCTCTGGGGGAAATCCATGGTTATTTCCTTAAACACAGTCTTATAAGTCAAATTTCTGGGTCAAAGAGTTTCCAAATTTCTCATGTATAACATTTTCAGTGGAAATAAGTGTGGCCTTCAAGGAGTCCGGTTTTTCACATTTCATGCTCATACTTAGCTCAGCCCAAGTCTAAGATAACATCCATGATGATAAAATGATTTCCCCTGATCAAGCTTGGGGAGTGCGGTGAATGAATAAGAACTGATAAGGAGGAAAACTAGTGAGAAATCCACTGAGGAACAGAGAAGAAGTAGTAATACACAAGGACAATGTCTGGAAGAAGGAGACCCTGAGACAAATAAGCATCATTCCGTGAAAGTGCAGATGCTGATAGGAACTAAGTCAGATGAAACAAGCTGAAGTGAGCCCTTTGAGGGGATAAAAATGTCAAGTTCTTACAAAGATTCCGGGCAGAACAGAGCAAACAACAAAGGCATCAGGTGATGTGGAAAAATAAAAAGTTGCTTGCAGCACTTGAGCACTTTGCTGCTGTGTATAATTAATGCCAACAAAACACTAGGAGCCAAAGTTGCTGTGGGCTGAGTGAGCCAGGCCAGGAAGAGATCTCTACCCGCAAATGCAACTGAGCTGGTGGCCACCTGGAAGTCTGCCAGTAAAGAGCCTTCCCAAGGGAGCAGGAGCAAGGTGCTCTCGGGGTACAGGGACTCGGGCTGCTGACCCACCTGCCACGCTCCTTCTCTCTCTAGCCAGCCTCCCATCTCCCTCCTTTTACTCCAAGCCTAACCTTCAGTGAGAGATGGATAATTCACCAAGTAATCTGCTTAAACAGATTTAATGGCATTCTGTGGCCCTGTGACCCAGGCAAAGAAGACCCTAGGGAACCAAGTCTCAGGCCCTTTACTAGCTGACCAAACCCCTTTGCCATTCCACCCCATGAACCCTATGCTCTAGCCACAGTAACCTACAGACTCATAAGGGAATGTGGGGTTTTATTAATGCTTTTAAAATCCTTTGGAAGATGGTTTGCAGACCTCCAACGTTACCCAAATAGGCAAGTCATTCGACTTGCCCAATCTGCCACTACCCCACCCACTTACACTCTTGGGCCTCCCCTGATAAACGAACGGTAAAATTTTCATTTAAAAGCAACTCACACATAAACAAAGGAGTTGGACCAGACACTTTCAGAATTGCAACTATGAAAAAAGACTACAGTGAGCTGGTGGTGGACCCTAGAGCTTGAGGGAAAGGTAATGAGGGACACCATGAGAAGCAAATGCCAAGCACGAGATCAAGTGATGAGGCTATGGGGGGCCTGCAGAAGGAGCGGAAGCTGGCATACAAAGAGCACAAGGAAGCGGTCTGGGGTGAGGCTGACAGGAAACCATACAGCCCCAGAGAGACCAGATGCTTGTTAACCTTTTAGTGTTTGCAAGGCTCGTCTATACTTCCTACTTTTTATTTTTGTAAGCATCCCCTGAATCCCTTCAAAACTCACTGAAGAGCTTGGTTTAGACCAACTCTGGGGGTCCCAGCTAACTCCGACTCACTGAAGCCTAACTGGGTTGTGTGTGAGACTACATGGACTTGCCCATGTCCTAGTATAAGGCTTTGGTCATCCACTGTGGCTGCTCAAAACTTTTTTTTTAATTTTCTTCTGAAGGGTGGGCCTGGGCTTTTGATAGATGAGGCAACTGGATGGGACAGTCCTGGCTTGCAGGTGTAATCATGAGCAGCATGAGAAATAAACAATAATAGAGCTGTAGATTTTTCTATTAAGTGGCTGATACTAATTCATATCACCATGTCAGAGACTGTAACAGACTGTAGATTTTTCTATTAAGTGGCTGATACTAATTCATATCACCATGTCAGAGTCACCATGTCAGCTGATCACAGGGTCCTTTTGCATCCCTCTGTCCCTGAGCCATCTAAATACTCATGTGCTTCCTTACGGTTTTTATACAGTGCCTATTTAATGCATCACACTACTGTAACCTGTGTGTTCTGCTCCCTGACCTCCCTCCTATCCCGCAAGGGTTACTGGTTTGACATCTAGATTTGGTTTCACTCCTATTTTTCCATGGCCTAACCAGCCAAAGTTTTACTTACCTCCTTCCTCATGCTCAGGGCCTGTTCTCTGCTTTTTCTCTCCTCCTCTCACTCCTGCCTGCACTGTCCCACCCACCTTACAACTGCTGGCAGCTCCTCTGCTAATCCCCTTTCTCCTCCACCCTCAGTCAGACCCAGAAGGATCTAAAGATGATTCTAAGGAAGAAAGCAGAAGAATGTGAGGCTGCCTTGACCTCATTAACTCCCTCACACCCCAGCAAGTGTTTCCTTCCTGTGTACAATGTGTGAGACACCGACCATAGACCAGAACTAGGATTTAGAGCCCATCAAGAACCAAGGAACCCAGAACCCACAGAAGTCCATAAAATGAGCCAAGACCACACACCCTAAGAATTTCATGGCCCAGCATCCCCTGATATAAGTATCCTCTTAGCAGGACCATTGCTAAAGGGCTTGGTTCTGAGTCAGAGAATGGGTTAGCCTATCACAGGGACAGGACTCTGGCCTCAGGTCGCTAGCTTAAATGAGTGATCACATGGCACACAGAAGCCTTGGAGTAAAAGATAACCCTGTTAACCCCGAATCCATTATTCCACATTATCTGGAATGTGAGCAATTGTTCTGATTATGTTTGGATACGGAAGCTAAATTAGCTAAGAGCTTTCATTGATTTTTGTGCATAAAACATTCCAGGATCTGGGTCGCTACAAATCTGCTAAGCTCTGCAGTCAGATCAGAAGACACTGCACCCAAAATTTCTGCTAACTTCCTGGATTATCTGTGCCCTCCTCTCCCCTCCCATCTCTTGGGCCCAGACCAACATTATGGGGTCCCTGACCAAGGGTTAGACCCAAGGTTAGCTATAGTGTTCCTTTACTTTTTTTTTTAATTTAAATTTATTTTTTTAATTTAAATTTATTTTAGCAATTACTATGCGCCAAGTACCTTGTGTACTAAATTATTCACTTATTCCTCACACATTTCTATGAGGCAAAAAGAGTTGTCTTCATTTTCAGGTGAGGAAACAGAGCCCAGGCACAAAACAGATAAGTGACTAAGCCAGAATCCCACAACTGGCCTGCCTCACTGAGGTCTTTCTTCCCTGCAGTGTGAGGATAAAGCTAGGCTAAACTCTTTCAATAAAGGAACTGAAATTAAAGGTGAGTTGAACACTGAATGCACAGGTTCTGACAAAAAGAGAAATGGTGTGCAATGATTTATTTTCAGAGAACCAGAAAAGGGAAGTTCTGCCACTGTCATCTGCAAAATACCCAAAGTAGGGTATTCCTGTTCATTTCTCTACAGCAAACAATCACTCAGTTTTCATTGTGCCTCTTTTAGGTGTCAATCTGGCTCTATGGGGAGACACTAAGCCCTTTTTTCAGTCAAAGCAACACACACACATGACTTCAGACCCTGACCCACCCCTCCATGCCCCTAATTTCTGTTACCCAAATACAACGGCTCTTATCTATGTCTAGAGTTGCCTCAGTATATATAAATAGCATGCGTATATGGCTCGTCTTTTTCAATGTTAAATATTACTCTTTGACTTCCTACTACAGAAAATGAGGATTTAGTTCTCTTTTACCATCATCCGACACACCACTTCTACTTTCCAAATTCTCTTAATCCAGTTATGCCATTTTTTATTAAGTCAACATTAGAATTTACATTTTTATGATCAAATAAATTATGGTTCACAGATTAGCTATGCAGTGCGTTATGATGAATTCCTCTCCTGTACATTCCTTAGTTGTCAACACTCAACTTTCCGTAAGTCCCTTTTTTTTTGGATTTCTTGAAGCTCTCCATTCTGGAAATTCTGCCCTCCTGCTCCAACCTGAGCTAGTGGCTCTCTGGATTTAAAAGGAGAATCCATTCCTACTGTCTTAATTTACTCCATAATGTTGGGGGAACATAACAATACTAGCTTCCTCAGAAAGAATGTATGGAGAGGTACAATAGCTGAGACTTCTCATACCTAAAAAAGCCTTATTCAACCCTCACATTTGATTAATAATTTGTCAATATAAATTCTCAGTTGTAAATACTTTCCTCTCAGAATTTTAAAGGCATGGTCCAGCTTCTTCTAGTGTTATCGTGGAATCAGATTTCTATTCTTATGTGTAATCAGTTATCCCGCCCCACCATCTATAAGCTTTTCCTGTTTTTTCACAATGATATGCTTTGATGCGTGTCTTTTTTCATTCATGGCCCTGGGCAGTCAAGTGAGTTTTTCACACTAGAAGCCTATGTCATTCAGTTCTCAGAATTTTTCTTGTATTATTACTTTTCTTATGATTCTTCCTCCCCATCGTCTCTATTTCCTTTTTCTATAAGTCCTACTACTCGACTTCTTAGAATGATCCTTCCTTATTTTTCATTTCATTGCCTTTTTTTGTTTGACTTTCAGCAAGATTTCTTCAACTTTATATTCTAAATCTTCTACTGATTCATTTATTTATTCTATCATACTTTTAATTTCCAAAAGTTCTTTCTGATTCTCTGCATCCTTTCTCATAGCACAGTCTTTATTTTATTAACATGATATCTTCTCTATGACCTAGTAATTACAGTTTTTGTTAATTTTTTTCCTGCTCCCTACATTGTCTCTATTTCTTGTGAGGATTTTTTGTTTTTTGGTTTTTGTTTTTCTTAATATTGGTTTTTGTTGTTGCTCTTTTGGTTTCTGTCTTTCATGTTTCCAGCTTTGTCAAGTGTCTGGCGATCCTTAGTGGTCTTTTTTAATTTACAAGCATGACACTAAAAGCTGACCAGAAGCTCCACATGTGTGGACAGGGCTGCTGGACTGATGGATCTTACCAGTGGGAGTCTGAGAGTAATCTGCCCATTTTATTTAAAGAATCCTGAATATCAATATCTATAATCCTTTTCTCTTGGGCTATTCAGTTTAGAGACAGAGTAGAGACTCAGCATAGAGACTCCTCTAATCTCACAACCAGGGAACAGGGAGTATAACTCTAGTTTGCCAGCACTGTGGGAACCCACAGAAAAAAGATGGAGAGGGGTGATCTCACTGTCCTGTATGAAGACTTTGATTCACTCCCTGTGTCTTAGAATAATATCTCACACATTCTCGCCTCAGCTTGGTCTGCTGTGCCTGATCTTAATCAGGTCTGAAAATTGAATTTGTTCTTGGAAAGATCTTAAAACAAATTTTAGTTACCAGGGGAAAGGAAAAAAGATTTTTTTTTTTTTTTTTACAGGTATGGTTTCAAACGCCTGACATTTAGGAAAGTATTAACTAACACAGGTTCACAATAACTTATCAGGAATTTTTGAGGCTTGATAAGTATTGGAATTCAGAATTCTTCATTTTTTAGAAAAGTAATATGTTGCCTAAATCACATGTTACATCCCTCTGCAACAGGGTCAGGGCAGCTCTCCATAATTATATGGCTTAACATTTCTGCAGCAAAACAAATGAATATTTAAACTAAGTGGATTAAACAAAGATTTATAAATAGGCTCACATCAGTCCCAGTCAGCTTTCGCCACCAAAGAGGTTAAGAATAAAACTTGGTTTTCACAGATTTTTAGATCTGGAAACTGCAGATAAGGGGTTGTATGTGCATTTTCTATGTGCTTCCTACACCTCCTGTCACATTTGGGGCATTTTTACAGGGATTTTTGTCACTCTGTGGAACTGCTTGCTTGCAATGAGATGTGGAGAAAATGAGGCAATTTGAGAGGTGGGTGCTGGGGAAGGCCAGGCTCAACAGGGAGATGGTATAATGGCATAATCACTTAGGATATTTGAGTCTCAGTTTTATGCTAGCAGGCTGTGTTACTTTGGAAAATTTACTTAACTTCTCTGAGCCTCAATTTCCTCATCTATAAATTGTGAGTTGTTAAGATTTAGTCAGCCAACAATTTTGTATTATGCATATTATTGCATTGCTCTGGGTACTAGAAAATAATTATGAACAAAAGAGATGAGATCTCTGCCCTCACAAACAGCTTCCTATCAAGAAGAAACACAGAGTATATTAGTAAGATGCCCATGTATATCACTGAAGAACAATGAAGCTGGATAAAAGGGAAAGAGGGAGGCAGGCACCAGATTATTATCTTATATGAGGTGATCAGAATGGTCTTTCTAATAAGGTGACACTTAAATAGAAACGTGAAAGAAGAGAAGAAGCAAACAATGAGAATATGCAAAGGAAGGGTATTCTAACTGAAAAGAACAGCAAGTGCAAAGGTCCTGAGGTAAAAATGTGCTTTATGTTTAAGGAGTAAGGTCTGTGAAGTAAAATAGAATGAAGAGGCAGAAAAGAGAAGGAGATGAAGTCTATGCAGAACTGAGGGCCGAATTGTGCAGAAGCTTGTAGGCCCTTCTAAGAACTTTGATTCTGAGTGAAATGGGAGGACTTTGTTGGTTTTTAGGCAGAAAAATGACATAATACTACATCTTTTAAAATGATCACTCTAGTTGCTGTTTTGAGAAGAGACCATAGGCCCAAGAAGGAGGCCTAGTTAAAAGCTACTCTAAAAATTAAAAGTACGGATTGATCTGTCTTGCATCAAATAAGTAGTCAGTTCCCTGATTTACTCTGCAAGTATAGCTGATATGGTTTGCTGACAGACTGGATGCAGCATGAGAGAATGAGAGTCAAGAGTGATTCTAGAGTTTTAAGCTCTAGCAACTGGAAAAATGAAGTTGTCTTTTCCTGAAGTGGAATGGCTGTTTTAGGGGGAAAAAAAAAAAAAGCAGCAGTCCAGTCTTAGACTTGTCATCATTGAGATGTCTATTAGACACCTATGGAAATGTGTTGAGTAGATGACTGAATATATGAGTGCAGCATTCAGAGGAAAGTTCTGGGATGGAACTATCAATTGAGGATTGTCACCATGTGAATGGTTCCACCAGGGATTGAGAAACAGAGAAGGGGCCAAGTCCAAGGACTGCTCCCTGGGGCACTCCAAAGTAAACAAGTGAAGATGAGCCAACAAAGATACTGAGAAGGAGAAGCCAGTGAGAGGAAAGAAGAGCCAAGGAGAGTGATGTTCCAGAAGCCAAGAGAAGACATTTTTTTCAAGGGGGATGGAACAATCAACTATATAAAATGCTGCTGATAAATCAAGATTAGGACTGAGATTTGACCATCATACATGGCAATATGGAGGTCACTGGTGAACCTGACAGGTGTAGTTTTTGTGGAGTGATGGAGGCAAAATGTGACTAGATGGAGTTTAAATAATGAGAGAAGAAGAACTGCAGGGAGCAAGCACAGGTGACTCTCTCAAGGAGCAGAGAAATGAGGCAGTAGCTGGATGGGGTAGATGAGGTCAGGAGAAGATGTACCTGTGCATTATGTGTGTGAATGGGAGAAACAACAGCCATAGATGGAGAAAAAGGGAGGGAAGAGGGGAGCGGGGAAGATGAAGAAGGGCGGAGAGGGAGTGGGGGGAGAGGAATAATCCAGTAGATTATTTAAAAGGGAAGGGAGAATTGCTGGAGTCAGGTCCTTAATCAGTTAAGGAAACAGGATGCAGTACGAGTAGAGGAGTTAGTCTTAGATAGGAGTAGAAAAAAATTCATCATCCAGAGTAACAGGCAGAAGGTAGAATATATGGGCATAAATTTGGTAGCGGAAAAGTTTGAAAGTTCTATGTCGTTATTTTCTCAGGTACATGGGAAACAAGGTTCTCAACTGAAAGTATGGATGGGCGAAGAGGTGTTAAAGATTTGAAGAGAGAGAAAGGTGTGAAACACTCATATAGATTAGAGAATGGCAGTGGTTCTCAACCAAGACTGCCCATTGTAATAACTGCAGATCTTTCAAAAAAGGACACTGCTGCCCAGGTCCATGCCACAAAGACTTTGATTTTATTAGTTTTGGGTGCAATGCAGGCAGCAGCACTTTTTATAATCTCCCCCAAATAATACTAATAGAAGCCAGAGTTGAGAAACACTGGACCAAGGAAATAAAGCAAGATGACCTGACAATACCGAAGTCCACTCAAGGGTGATGGCCATGAATTAGAGTGAGACTCGTCAGGATAATGGAATAATTTTCTACAGTCACATTTAGCTGTGTGGAGCAGGCCTGGTGTAGAGCAGGGGTCTCCAATCCCCAGGCCACGTATCAGTACCACACAGGAATCGGGCCGCACAGCAAGAGGTGAGCGGTAGGCAAGCAAGCCAAGCTTCGTCTGTATTTGTGGCCACTCCCCAGTGCTAGCATCTCCACCTTCACTCCACCTCAGATCATCAGGCATTAGATTCTCATAGGAGCACCAGTCCCTGGTGCCAAAAAGGTCGGGAACTGCTGGTATAGAGCTAGAGAGCTGAATTTATCTGGAGTTAAATGAAATACCTGCAAAGCATGTAACACACCTGAACATAGTAAAGAGTTCAGTAAACAAAACCTGCTATGTTTACTTTTATCACCAGCTAAGTGACATATACCAGCCTTGTAGCAAATATAATTTTGTTTTTTTTTCATCCAAATGGTTCACCCAATTTGTGTATATCACACGGTTTTTAAGTAATTTGGAATAACTAAAATCACAAATGGATATCCTTGAATATCAAGGAGTCTCCTCTGGGGTGTGTGTGTGTGTGAGAGAGAGAGAGAGAGAGAGAGAGAGAGAGAGAGAGAGAGAGAGAGAGAAAGAGATTCAGCCTGCTTTTGTCAGAGTTCCCTCACTGCCTTCCTCCCTCTCTCACCTGGGACACACTCCCATGACCTTGGTTCCCAACAGGATAAGGAAAACAACAGCAAGGTCCCAAACCTGACTCCACACCAGGGCTCAGCTCCATGGATCAGCCCAGAGAACATTCTATTTTTCATCTTGCCACTTGTCTCTCACTCAAGGCCAGAAGTGACAGGTAGAAGAAAAAGACAGTCTGGTGGGCCAGGAGGGCCCTCCAGCGCTTCCTACCACGGGCGCCTGCAGCCTCACTGTGTTCTCATAGCTTGACCTTACCTACATTCCCACTGGTGTTTGAGTACACTCTGGTCTCAGTGGGCAGATGGCATGCATCAGAGGGGCCGAGCTCACTCCACAAGGCCTCCTAAGGGCTAGGTACTACGCTGGACCCTGGGCTGTGCGGAGAACCCAGCCAGCATCCTGCTATCCAGGAGGCCATTGTATAACACAGCTAACATTGTATAACATAGTGAGTACGTGTAAGAGATAAAAGTCTTCTCTTTCCTTTGGGTGTCATGGATCTGAGGGACTTATCTTGAACTGAGGATGAGCTAAAAGGTCAGTCTAGGCACAGCAGAGAGACCAATGGGATGAGGAAGAAACTAACCACTGCAGCAGTAAGAAGTTAGCTCTCTCAAAAATCACCATCCCCACTACACTCACACACAACACACATGACAGGGCTTTTGGACCCCCGGCAGCATGCCAAGCCCTATCCCAGGCCCTGGATGAATTCTGATCCTTCCTGGAGCAAATGTAAGTTGCCTCAGGCCACGCTAGCTCAGTGCTGAGGTCTGGCTATAGGGCCACCCTGATGTGTTGTGTCAGAGCCCAATTTCTTTGAGGCCAGGGCCCTGCTTTGTCTTCATCAGTACCCCTGGAGAAGAAACACTGCTCCAGAGTCCTCTGACAACTTTGTCCCTCCTGTCCCTTTTCCAGACTACGAACCTCTACCAGACAGATGCAGCAGGAGCCTGCTCACCTGGCAGCTCTGACATTCCTTCCTGTAGTCTGGCATGTCTAGAACACCCTCTTCTGCACCGTATAACTCACCAAGCTGTTGACAGCCATCCTGACTCACTTCTCTGTCCCAGACTTTCCCAACAACCCAGAAGGCAGGACTGCCTGCCTCCCTCCCTCCCCACTACCGCCTACCACAGCCCCCAGCTAGTTATCTGAGTCAGGAGAGCACAACTCCTTGCCTGTGGACCAAGTTGTTTATCACAAGCCTGCAGGGACCATGACTGTGGGAGTTTTTATAGACACCCGTGGATACTCTAACAGATGTCTGTAAATTCACAGAAGAGCAGGGAGTGTGTCAGCAATAACAAACCCTTCTGTGTGGCTCTTTCATACTTTCTCATCTTTTCACTTCTATGATCTAATTGGAACATAACAACAAATGCGAGTTTAGACAGACCCACTATTATTATCCCCTTTTATGCATAAGGAAATTAGAGCTAGGATTAGTAGCTTGGGCCACACAGCTGCTGGATAGCAGAGTCTGAACCACAGTTTAAGCTTTTACATTTACCTAAAGATTTACCTATAAAATTTACATGTGAGATATATTTATATTTCATAGGTCTACCTGTATGGAAATATATAAAATATCTTTACCTATAAAGAACCTATATAAACATGTTTTTACATTTATGTATTTTATACTTTATGTTCACAAAGTTAGCTCATTCAGGTCTCCTGTGCACTGCAAATCAGAGAACAGAAGAACCATGAGCTTCGGAGTGTAGGCAGCTCAGGGGGTTCAAATGTCTCACCACTTTGTGACTTTGAGTAGATAAATCTCTCAACTTCAGTTTCCTCATCTGTACAGTAGGGCTAATTATACCCATCCTGAAGGCCATTGGACAGCCTAAGGACATCTGTGCGTCATACCTGGTAGCTGTGGGCACTTAATGAACAGCAGCTATTTTTTCATTCATCCTTTGTTCTCCAAGAATAACAAATTACTCCCCATTACCCAGACATGCCGCATAGTTTCACTCCTCCTGGCCTGTGCTCCTGCTGTCCCTTAAGCCAAAATGTCCTTTCTCCTTTCTCAACCCATCAGAACTCTTCTCATCCTTCAACATCCAGTTCGACCCTATCTCTTTTGTGAAAACTCCCCGCTTTGTCCTCTGGGTCCCAACACCCAATTGTTCGTCTGAGTTATAAAATGTTTTGCTCTTCCTAGAACTGGTGCTCACATAACAGACTTGCACACTTCCCCATGAAAAGACGATGTCTTCTTCCAACCAGCCCTCCACAGCCCGAGCATTAGTATTTAACAGTGCCCCTTTAGAACTGCCTTAGTAGTTTTATTCAAATAAGACTAGCTCATTATTTTTTTAAATCAATCAACACACAAAATTATAGAGTTAAATGTCACCTAAATGTCACCTAAGATCCTCCACACACACACACACACACACACACACACACACACAGAATAGATTAATGTCATTCTTCACGTTTCTACATTTGTATATGGATAGAATTGTGAGGGTTAGGAGAGAATACATGGAAGGAGCATGGGTGAAATTGCTTTATAAAACAACTATTTCGTATTTTTAAATTTTATTTTCATTCTACAGGAAAGTAAAATAATGGAAAGGCTGTACTTTTAACACATTTCTCCACCATAAGATTTTATTTCCTTAAAGATTCTTTTAAATGCAAGGAAAAAAATTAACTGAAAGGTTGGAGCCATGATTTTAACACCTTATTTAGTCAGTATGAGCGGGAAAGTTACACATACATGTCCTCCCATGTCATCCCGTAGCTTTCCATTTCCAGCACATTATTTTTTTTTTTACTTTATCACATTCTATTCTGTAGGCGTACTGCCCTCTCTTGCTTAGCTTACTTCTATTTGAATGAATGAAGGGCTCACCAAATGACCTTTAACCACACCTTCCTAAGTTTGCTTTTGATTAATCTTTTTCATCAAGTAGGTTTTCCCAAGAAAGGCTCATATATGCTATATTCTCTAAGTTCTTGTACATATGAGAGTGACTACCTGCCTTATCCTTGCAGAGTGATTTAATTAAGCGTAAAAGTCTTTAGTCACACTGCCTTTCCCTCAGAACTCTAAATATTTCTTCTCTGTGTTTTCAAGTTTTTCTTCTGCTGCATCTGCTGCAGATCAAGTCTGAGGCCAACATGATTTTTACCCTGTGGCAAGATGAACAGCTCCCAGTATGCATTTCCTCATTTCCCTTTCCATAATAGAAAAACCCTGAGTTTTGAGGGCAAACCCAGCTAGAGACGTTTTTCCCAGCCTCCTTTGCAGCCAAGTAGGTCCATGTGTTTTGGACCTACCATGTTTTGGTCAGTGGAACGTGAGAAGTGGCATGTGTCCCCATGGTTACCCTTCTGAGAAATCATCTTTGTACGACCTTTAAATCTCTAATTTTTCTCTGATGAATTTCTTTATTTTTTTCTCAGCATATACTGTAATTTTCATCAAGCCTTCTCTCTCTGTTAGTAATTTAGTTTTCAGTGGCTTCCACTTTGTACCCTTTATTAGCTTTTTCTCTAATGATGTTGTTTGTATACTCAATTTTTTTTCTCAGTTCTGTAAATGCCCTTTTTATTTCATTCTGTAGTTTTGCCTTCTTGTTTTTGAGTTCTTAATTAATTAGTTTTCAATACACTTTATTTTTAATGAATGAATGAATGAATATCCCTACTGCCTCTCCAATCCCAGAGCCAACTGCAACCCAGAAATTATCCTGGGAAATGGGGAGAATAGGCCAAAATTATCCCGTTTATCATTGAATGACAGAAAATAATTTTACTCATATGTCATGCCTTCCATCTTCTTGATCCTATCATCTTTAAAGGGACAGGTCAAGGCCTACGTGCTCCACACTCTTCCAACCCACACTGATTGCTTCCTCGCCAGTTCTCAAAGGGCTTCTCTGAACTAAATGTAATGCCTGGGCTCCTAAATGAACCTGGAAGTTTTGAGAAAGAGGATGAAGCTTCTCCCTTTCTCTTTTTATTCATGGTTGGGCACATAAAGGTTTTCTCTGAAGATTTCCGGACTACTGATTTTCCGAATGAAAAGGAGAGTAAAAACTAGAACCAAGACTCAGAATAGGCTTCAACACAAAACCCACTAGTTCCAATTTAACTATAAGTTGGAAAATGCCACAAGGCAAGTGGAAGGGAGATGATTCAGCAAGGGTATTAGCATCAGAGCCAGCAATGAGGCCTTCCCAACCTACCGCTGCAGGCACTGTTGAGAGGCTGAGCAAGCCTACATTCAGGTCCAAGCACCTCAACTCACTCATTGTCTGACTTTGAACAAATCATCAAATCTCCTGCAGCCTTGTTTCCTCATCTATTAAATGGAGATGATAATAGTATATGCCACATAGGGAGGTTATGAAAATTATTTTAGATAATGAATGTAATGCTTCCAGCCTCATCCCTCACCATCTCCGGCCTTGTGTGTTTCTCTCCAGGAACATCAACCTGTTAGTAGTTCCCACACACATGTGACAAGCCATTCTTCATCCCATACCCTTGCTTCTACAGCCCTTTTTCCTTCAAATGCCCTTCTCCCAAAGGCTAACAGCTACTGCCCTCTAAGACTCAGCTTAGGCATCACCTCCTCCAGGAAGCTCTTCCAAAACTCACTGTACCTTCTTCCCAGCCTCTGTGTATACCTAAATCATTAATTACTGTGTTTTAATTAATATCTGCATGTCCACTCCCAACTAAGCTCTTGAAGGAACAGCACTGTGGGAATATTTGGGTCTGTGTTCTAAAAATGAGCACTGTGCATGGGCTACAGCAGGTACTCAATGTTTGTTGAATGAATGAACAAAGCAAACACTCTAAGAAAACAGAAAGAGGGTGGTACAGGAAGTTTGTACAGGAAGCCACTAACTTCTAAGGCCCTACCAGTTACACTGAATATGTGTGTGCATGTCTACAATGTGTGTTCTTTATGTAGATATTCCCAATGCCTAGCACGATGCTTAGCACATAATAGGCACTTAATAAATATTTGATGAAGAAAGTAATATTAAATAAACTTTACAAAAGAAGATATTTTTTAAGAGCCTAGAAGCACAGCTGCAAGACAAGCCCTTAACAATGCTGATATTTAGTTTCATTTAGAAACTGAAAGCTTAAGGTAGCCAAGCAGTGGTACCCACTCAGCTATGCGCACTACCAGTGTTTATTCCCAATCATAACCAAATAATGAGTACAGGTAGATATCAGAATTTCAAAGGGCAAGCAAAAAAAAGGGGGAGTGGGGAGCAAACCAGGTTTGATGCGAACGACTATGACCAAAAAGGGAAATGAGCATATGTATGCTGGATCCAAATGTCATGCTATTCATATGTGACTGTCCATTAATTTCTTTCCATTCATATGCTCTTAATGGAATGGTAGAAAGCTTCCATAGCCCCTGATGCATAAATTTAGCCAAGCTCCCAATGAAACACAAGGACAAAGCACTTCTCAGACCCAAAGGACTAGGAATTATTAACAGAGGGAAAACCTATAACATGATATAGGAAAGAGCTACACCCAATGCCAGCTTCACTACTTAGTAGCAGTGAATCTTCAGGTAAGTCTCTACCCTCTCATCTGCAAAATGGAACTAATGATACCACCACACCAAAGTGTTGCTGTGGGGACTTGGTGAGAGAACACAAACACAGTGCCTCCTTGCAGCCAGGCACTCAGCAAAAGCCCAGAAGATGGTAAACTATCCATGTTTTCCTCACCAAGACTCAGCTAAGACTTCAGTCCAAGAGGTTCTTCCACATCCATAGGAAAGAAAGGCACAAGCATTCAACATGGTGGGTGCTGTCAACTCTCCCTCAGAGGATCGTCAAGAGGTTGCAAAGGGTAGAGTGTTCCTAAAATTAAAGCTGAGTTCCGTCTCAGTACTGTGCCAAGGAAACCAGGAGATGGATGCAAATTTAGAAAGACTATAATGAAAAAAATTGTACAATCATCCTCTTGGGACATGTAATTCTTTTCTGGTTGCCAGATTTCCTGGTCATGTAAAGTGTACATGATATATTTATTCCTGTGGAAAAGTTTTTGAATATAGAGTCACGCCATGTTGAATCCAAGGACAGACAAGAGGAAGGTTGCCAAAATCCGGGGGAAACAATGTTTAGGCCGCCTTTGAATATTTCCATTTTATTCTACCTTTCAGAGCAGGTAAAAACTGGCATCGCATGTAGCTCTTTCCTACAAGTTACTTCATGCATAACTTGTCCCACCTACTCAGTCTGATTTTGCATCCTTCTGCTTCTTGCCCTACAGTCAAAGAGAGTCATAGACTCTCAAAGTTGGAAGGGGCATTTTAGATCAACTTTTCTGCAAAGCAGGAATCCTCTAATGGCAAACACATTCCTTGCAGCTCTTGTTTGGATATTCCCATGCCTGGAAGTTCACTGCCTTGTGACATAGCTCATTCCATATTTGGGCAGTTCTGCTAAGTTCCTCTGCCATCCTGCAACTTTTCCCCGACCCTCTACTGTTTCTCCCCTCTATAGCAGCCACTTAGTATGACCCTGACCCTTCTTCCACTTGAAGAAGGTACCTCTTATTTTATCTCCTGCAGTTTCCACATTTATTCCACCTACAATATGATGTCTTAAACCTCTGTCTTCCAAGCAGCTCATTTCTGGGTGCTTCATTTTACCATAATCTGTTATTGCACCCAGAGAAACGTAACACTCCAGATGGGTCTGAACAACCAGATGGAGTAGAGTAGAACAGGCACAGTCCCTCCTTCAAAGCCTGAGATCAAATACTCCTCTTCTTGGCTTCTCTCTTCTCCCTCGCTCAAGTTCCATTCCTCTCACTAGGTCCCCAGTGACTCTGGGAACAGAAACAAATTTGGAAGTGCCAGAGACAGTGGAAAGAGGAGGAGGAGATGACGCAGCTCAGTTTCTTGCACTGGCAGCTGAGGGAACCCAACCAGACAGGCTATCTCCAAAAATAGCTTTCTTTGGATATAGCCTCTTAGTAACTTCTCGAGAGCCTTTCATTCCAGCTTTCCAGGGTGTGGTCCTCAGTGTCCCTGTACCCATTCTCTTGCCACCCTTTCCAGAGTTTGATGGACTAGCTTCATTTAGCCACTGACATTTATAATCATCATTCCATATGTCCAAGGTCTAAATATGTTTAGAAATATATTTTTATGGAAATAGATTAATATCCATCAACAGAAGACTAGTGAAGTTAATACACTTATAATTTAGAATGTGATGTGGCTGTGAAAAAATATATGTATACACTGATATGGAAATACATTTAATACATATAGTAAAGTGAAAAAAGCAAGTTTGTAAAGTGGCAGTTACATTTACTTAGTTTTTAAAATGTATTTGCACATAACCATGAATAAAACATAAATGCATAAAAAGAAGCTGAAGGGCCCACAACAAACTAAACAGTGGTCACTTCAGAGAGAAGTGGGATTGCAAAGAATAAATGTAAAAGGTGAGGGTTAATTTTTTACCCTATTGAAGATTCAAAAAACAAACCGATTTCATCTAGTATTTGTGTGAAGAAACCCCCTTACGTATACCTTTTGCCCTTTGCCATTTGATTATCTCTGAGCTGGAAGGGCCTAGAGAGAGGGAGTGGAGTCCCTGATGTGGCAAGTCCAGGGTGACGTGCATCTTGCTCAAGGCCACACAGCTAGCTAGTAACTGCCAGAGACCACAAGTCACAGTGCAGGCCCTCACATAATGGGAATCCCAGTGGATTAAAGAGAGGGCTTAATTTAATTTCTAAATCAAATCAATTTTTTTCTTTTAGCTGAGTCAAAAATTCCTACTTGGGAACAATAGCGAGTTAGAAGAGACCAAGACTCATAAAGTTGCAGGAGGAAAGGGAAGCCCATCTTTTTCCATGGAGGAAAAGGAGCATTAGAGAAGGCATGTTACTCAGGCACAGTTGTCAAGGGCCCTATCTTCTGTGGGCTTCCTTGCCCTCATCCATAAATCAGAGGTAAAGGGCTGAGTAAGAGGGGATGAGAGAGATTCAATCAACAAACACAGGGTGCTCTGTGTGCTAGGTGCTTGTCTGAGCCATGACTACATCTACAGAATGCAACCCGCAGCATCTTGAATGCTTCTTGCTGCAGAGGGGCCATCAGTCTGTGACTTCAATTCCATACGGACAGACACTCTGCCTCTCAGGGAAGGAAGGCTGAGTTCAAGTTCAATTCAAGTCCAATTATATAGAGTTGCTGGGCTATCACATGGATTACTTCATTCAATACTCGCCAAATTTTTACAAATATGCTCAAAGAAATTCATAAGTCACTTGTCAAAAGCACATAATTTGTAAAGAGTGATGCCTTATGCAAAATCAGGTCTCCTAACTCTAAATTTGGTGCTCCCTTTACCTTGTCTCTTTGAGACAAGACCTAGAAGGAAAACTCACTTGAGCAGTAAAATTTAAGAAGTTCTCAGGCTGGCGTGCCTGTCCCTGCAGCACACACAAGTGTACAAATAGTTCCATAACAATGACAGCAGAGATAGTCTCCAAGGGCAGCACAATACCTCAAATAAACATCACGCTACCATGTGAAATATTTATGGCTGGGCCGATAAGTTGTCACAAATGTGCTTCAAAGTAATCTAGGTGAAGTGTGGAATTATAGATCAGTCACGAGTTTTGACAATTGTTGAAGATAAGTGATTGTATATGGGAGTTCATTACACCATTCTGTATGTTTGAAATTTTCCATTATAAAACTTTTATAATGTATCATGTGAGTGATCATTTCTTTCTCAATTTGTCACCTGGTAGGAGATTCCATTTTAATTAACTTTCTTCCTGCTTATGCATGGTAAGAAAAATATTAGGAAGAAAGATTCCTGCAGCTTGTAAAAATCCCAACTATAACAATAATAGCTATCACTTACTGAGTGCTTTCTTGTATTCCTGGCACTATACTGGACTCTTTATCTATGATTTCATTTAATCTTTGCAATGGCCCAGTCCGGTAAGGTGTGAGCTTAAGTACTTTGTCCGAGTCTACACTGGTGATAAATAGTGAGCAAGAATTTGAATCCTGAATTACTTGTGCTCTTACTTTCTACTGTTTCCACATGACATAATACTTAGGTACTTTAAGACTTTATATGTAATTGAAACTAAACCTATGAATTTTTTTTAAATGATTATACCCTTAAAGTGTATCTTAGTAATTCCAACTTTAGGATTCTAGCCTATGGATTTTATCTGGAATATGGACAGATTTACTCACAAACATGTAAATCTCAGTGTCAATTAAAATAGGGAAAAAATAAGAAGTGGTTTGACTGTTCAGCAGTGGCCCTCCTCCAGTCTTGGGTGGTTGCCCCTCCTCTTGGTCCACAGCATCCTGCACTAGTCTCTTGTTACTCTGACAAGGGCACCATACTGTGAGCTTCTTAAAAGCTGAGCTTTTCTTATACATGTTTGGTTTAGAATGAGCACTCGAATATGTGAGAAATGACTCTGGATTTGCTTATTTAACACATATGGATACTGAAAACCGGGTGTTAAATTAAGTTACTAGATAGAGGTCACGGGGCAGGACTAGAATCCAAGGCCACATGCAGGGTTCTTCTCCCTCCACCGTAAACTTTTTCTAAAATGAAATAAAAATGGATGGTGTTTGAATGCTGGAGGCAGGGGTGGGAAAGGTGGAGGAAGTTGGAAGTGTCTTCCTCTATAGGGCTTCACAGAAGTGATCAGATCCCATGGGATCAGGAGACCATGGAGATGCTGAGCAGCTAATATGGGTGATGAATGAAAGTTGTAGTTTAATGCGGATGTAAACTCTGACATATATATATCTGAGAAGGTTAAGCAAGAAAAGCAAGAGATAACTGCACGTGTAGTGTGTTCTCAGCCATTTAGAGAAAACAAATTCATAAAAAAATAAAAGAAAAAGACCAGAAGAAAACTTGCCAAATATTAACAATGGTTGCCTTTGAGTAATGGAATTTTTTTTTCTGTTTCTCTATGCTTTTTTGTACTTTCCAAATTGTCCTCAATGGGCATGCTTTATTCTTATAATCAGAATGATAAATAAAATGTAAATCACCAAATACGTGGTGATAGAAAGAAATCTAACTATGGGCGGTGAACACAATGCAATATATATATGCCTTACCGTTGAATTGTACACCTGAAACTTACTGGATTTCATTAACCAATGTCACCATAATAAAAATAAACTAATTAATATATATAAATAAAAGAAAAGAAAAAGAAAAATATAAATCACCAAATTGATTCTGAAGGGTAACCTGACCCTCTTACCCCAGTGTTTTAATGTGGAACTGCATTGCTTACTATGTTACTGTGACATATAAGCCCATGGAAAATACATCTATCAAAATCAGAATACATGCAGTATGCATGCAGACAAGCAAGAAAAATTTTTTCCCAATTTGGTTCTTATTGAACAAATCCCTGACACCAGGTCTGAGCAAATTTCAGGACTCTAATGTTCCAGAAGATCACCGTGAATTTTTTTAATGAATTATTCCCTTCAATTTTAATGCTGCCACATCCTCACATTTATGGAGAGCCACATTCTCTTTGAAGCTTTCCCTCTTCCGCTCCCTAATTTACTACTTGCTCTTGTTTGACTCATGAAGAAAAGGCCCCTACCCACCCACAACCCAGAGGTCAATATTGAGATAAATTAGATCTGTTTTCCATGGGCTTCTGAGGGCAGTTTCTGAGGTGTTCTGAACAAGGGTGGTGAGGCAAGGAAGGGTTGTGTTCTTTGTAACTCCAGGCTCAGCACAGGACACCACTCCCCACCCGCCTGCTTAGCAGTAAATATGGAATGAATGAATGAATGGAATGACTTTTGGTTTCACTCACTTGCACCTGAAAGTTCTAGTTTTGTTTTTGATTTGGTTCTTACTAAGTTTATTTACCTTAGAGTCACATACATTTCACAACCACCCAAAGGCCCCCTTTACAGATTGGCAAACATTCACACCTCTTTGTGTCTAGGTAGGGTCTCGTGAGCACAGGGCTTACCCTCCAGGGTTATTCTCCCACTATCATTCTCTACCACTTAAAACACTGATGCACCCAAACCTGCCAAGAGGTCTGAACAGTCATAAGCATGGGTCACATGACTTAATAGCCACAACAACTCCAGGAGGTACATACAAGTTCTTCTCACATTATACAATGTGGATGCAGCCTGCTGGTTCTCAGGGAACACAGGAGAGAAGAGGGATGACAAATCCACTCCTCTGACTCTAAGGCTTAAGTATCTTCCACCCCACTAAAACAGCCTGTGCAGACACTGGGCAGGAGGTACTCTCACTGTACAAAAAAGGAAACTGGAGCCCAAGAAGTTAAATACCACAAAGAGCTAAACTGGGTCTCTTTCCTCTGACCTTTTACTGCCCTTTTTTTTATGATTATACTCAAAGCAGCTCTCTACTTGGAAAAAGGAATATGTGGGAGCCCAGGGCAAGAGTAAAGTGAATCATTTACTAAGCACTGAAGAAAACTGATCCCCGATGATAACTGTAATACTCCTCACTGGATCTACCATTGAGATCTATGGTTTTGTTTAATAATCAAAATCTATTTGAATCCTTAAGGAATGCATTCTCTGACTTAAAGAGTGTTGTTATAACAATCGTCATAACTTTGACTTTACTGTGGGTTATCAACAAAAAAAAACTCGTTTCGTGCAACAGTTTCCCTTTTATGCAAAAAGAGGCACTAAAAGACTCATTGCTCAGTGTCCTTAGGCAAGTAATTTCTCCTCCCTGGGCCTCAGTTTTCTCATCTGGGAAATAAAAAGTTTTGACAAGATGATTTCTAAAGTTCCTTAAATGCCAAGCAGAAGCACCATGAAAATGAAACACCCTAGACATGCTAAGAAAAGACAAGTATAGCCAGGATATATAGGGACAGGGCAAAATGGTACATTAGCTTTGGGGAAATCCAGACTCCAAGTGCTTTTTTGGTTTTCCAATTTTTCCTCTGCCAAATACAAAAATAAGCAGCTACTTCCCTGGAACTCTCATTTAAAAAAGATAATAATAATTAATTAATTAAATAAAAGCAACGAAAACAATGCTTTGTTTTCCTACAAGTGGCTCAGGAGT
This sequence comes from Pteropus medius, assembly GCF_902729225.1. NCBI lineage: Eukaryota > Metazoa > Chordata > Mammalia > Chiroptera > Pteropodidae > Pteropus > Pteropus medius. The sequence goes on along the minus strand of NW_024353517.1, from coordinate 4,522,431 downwards.
AGCCCGCTAAGAGACACTTTCTTCCCAGCAGACTGATGTCAACCGCCCATGCTTATGCCCAAACAAAGGCTTCCTGGCACTGGGATGAGAGGCAAAACATCTAAGACTCCATAGTTGGCTCTATTCCAGTTTGAGAGGAAGGGGGCAGCCAGGAGAGAAAAATAACTAAGCTTATGAAAAGTTGGAAGGAGAGTAAGGAATTACTAAATCTTTTTCTCAAATGCATAAAGAACTTTTGAAAAGGATAATGGAAGGGTGCAGCTTTCAGTCTGAATTACTTTCTTTGTTCAACTCTATTCTGCCTAAGGCCACTGCCTTTTAAGCCAACCACAAAATTCTGCTTTGCTTACAGTTGCCCGCATGGCGGTGTGCGGTGTGTGAGCTAGGAGACCCATACTCAAGTCCTCCCTCTGTCGCAGATACTCGGTTTAAACTTGCTTGAGTGGCTGAACTCTCCAGGTCTCCATTCCCTGCCTATAAAATAAGAGGGTTCAGTAGATGCTCTCTGGACTCTAAATGACAGTGGTGTGGGGCTGGAGGGCCCCCAGTTCTCCCCAAGTTAATCTCGGACGATACTAACCAAGGTGAAGCACAGCCCAGTTGCTCAGCAAGCACATTCAGGCAGAGGTGCATCCATTCCTACACAGACTACCTATCCCCACAATCTTAGGGGCTCACTCCTGCACCAATATCATCACCTAAAAGGCCAACCGTCTCACTGCTGTCTCAACAGGTCTGGTTAACCAAGATCTGCAAAGCTGAGCTGAGCATATGTAAGCAAACAGAGAGCAAAACAAACCGGCGGCTTTTCTTTCCGAGCCTCGTAATTTCTCTCAAATTCTGATAGAACTGAAAATAATAGCACCCTGGCCTTGCTTGTAAAAATGCATAACATGCCAAAAAGGCCGGATGACACCCAGGCAGGCTAGATGCATGGACCTACAAGGCAAAACGCAAATGAAACGCAAGACCGCGCCAGGCGCAGTTTAATTTGGTCGGTTCTTTCTGCAGGCTGCAGAGGCGCTCGAGATCTCCCAGCAGAAGCAGTCGCCCGAGCGCAGGAACAATGGTGCACTAGGCAGCCTTTTTTTTTCTTTTTTTTCTTTTTTTTTTGGAGGGGGCCCTTAGACCCTTAATCGAATCCCATCACTAAGAAACTTCCGTGAGGTGGAATTGAGAGGTCGTCCTGATCACATCAAGTAATACACCACGGTTGGGGACAGTCTCGGCCTGAAGTAATCTTTTCGTAGCTGCTTTCTGGTTTCGTTTTTCCCTTTTAAAGTCTGGCAATTTGGTCTGATGCCCAAGTGGTACCTTTTAAATGTCTCTGTCGTCCTCCTCCCGCAAACGTTGCCCCCAGAGCCTCTCCGTACCAGGCGGCTGAGACAATGGCCCGACTCTGCAGGGCAGCTCTTAAGGACTTGCTGTGCACCGGGATCCCAGGGCTGGGCTCACGTGCGTTTGTTATGGTGCCTATGTCATCACCCCCGCCGCGGGCCTTTTTTCTGGTCTGAAAACCCAGAAGGTGGGATGCGAAGGAACCCATACTCTGCTATGGGTTCCTTCGCATCCCACCTTCTTCCCTACAGACGTTGCTCTGGAGAAAGCGGGGTTCCTGGTGGCAGAGAGCACGTGGGTTTGTTGTGGGTCCGCAGGGTCGCGGAGCCAGGGAGAAACCAAGGCGGCCCCTAGCCCAGGACAAATATACTGACACCCCTCAGCCAAAAGGTGGCCAGCCTGCGCTGCGAAAGCTGGGTGCCCCTGGGGCCCCACCGCTCCCTTTCTCTCCTGCGCCCCTTCGCCTCACTCTTCCCTAGGAAGGACCCTGGGCTACGCCGTCGCCCACCGCACCCCTACTCACTCGCTGCGCTCTCTCGACTGCAGATTGCGGCTGCTTCGCTTGCTCAGCAACTCAGCCGGCCAGCAGCTGGCTTCCTTTGTTAGCGCTGGGCAGTGCCCCAGGCGTCTTCCCTCCCCGGTCCAGCTCAGGACTCCCGTCCCTCAGGTGCCTCCCGACTCCGTGCAGGGCCGTGGGAGGACAGCATGGGAGCTGAGAGACCCACTCGGGAGTCTCGGAAGGAGGATTTGCTGGGGAGGAGCAGGGGGTCGGGGATGAAGGGCGGAGGGGACTGGGGGAGCGAGGAAGATGAGACCGCTGGAGGGGTGGGGTAAGCGAGCGGTCTCCGTTATGCAAATTGTCCCCCGCCAAACTGAGCCCCGAACCCGTTTGGCCCTCCAGAGGTCGCTAGCGAACAGGCCTAGCGTTTGGGAGTGCCTAGCCAGGGTACTGCGTGATGTTAGGACCCTGCCTCCCGGGAGGATGGTGGACCGGAACAAGGGGAAGGGGAAACCCGGGTGAGGCAAGGATCCTCAAATGCTGGCTGTACCTCCACCCCCACAGCTCCCGAGAGTTGAATCCACACTCTCTGGCTTTTTGTCCTAACAAGCGGGAGCTATAATCCTGGCTTGGCTACCAACTGGCTGCGTGACCCTAAGCAAGTCACTTAGCCTCTCTGAGCCTGGCATTCTTCTTATGTCAATATGAAGCAACAAAATTAGGCAGGAACCTCCTAACATCGCGCGTGGCGCATACTAAGTGCTCTCAAAGGCAGCAGATACAGAAGGGAAGGAGTGTGGGTGAATCTCCGCACACGGAGACTTCCACACCAAGCTGTCGGCAGGCTGGCGGGAGGGTGGCCTCAGGTTAGGGTGGTCCGGGAGGAGGGGAGCAGGTTCCTTCCCTTCACTACTTGAAGAAGGCTAATGGAAATCTCATGTTCAGCAATCGCCACCTCCGCACAACGGCCATCTCTGGCGTGCCCCGGCTGCTTCTGCAAAACAGAAAACTTCCCTGCAAGAGGGCCGGAAACGGCCTTGGGCCACCGCTCGGGTAGGGAGGATGTGACTACCAAAGGCAATAATCTCCCGAATGTCTCTTGAGCGCCCTCTTGGCCCCTGGTTCTGTGCTTGGAGGGAAGAGGGTGTGGAAGGGGAGGACGGCCTGGAGCGTGAAAAGTAGTATGAGTCTTCTGGGTACACGAGGCGGGATGCGCACAGTGAGCCCTTGAAGCCCAAGCCCAGAACTGTCTCTTCAAATCGAGGCGACCACTCCCTGGGGAAGGAGAAGTCGTGTCCTCATCTCAGCCCCAATACCCTTCTTCCAAATACTTCTTCCCGCCCGGCCCCTGGACCCCTAGTGCTGCTGCTGCTGGCCCCTCCCAGCTGCCGGAGAAGCATTATGATCTGTACAGAGTTCCAGTTGGAGAGGGTGCCAAGCAGAATGAATTCAAATCTCTGTGAACAGCTAGCTGTGTTGGTGTGTGTTCCTAAGCCTCTCTAAGCCTCTCTGAGCCTCCCTTTCATATTCTGTAACGTGGAGATATTAATGACGGTGTTATTTTCGCGATTATGTGAAATGATCTCTATGAAGCACTTAGCTTAGTATCCGGCATACAGAAGATGCTCATAACAGTAAAATGTATGAGTGATTAAGTGGAAGCAGATAAACTCATAAGACTATTCTGGAAGATCTGGGACTTTATTTATGAGGACATTGGAAACTATTAAAAGATTTTATTCAGGGGTATAACATGCATATTTGTGTTTTACACTAATTTTTTCTGGCCGTATACTGAAAAATGAATGGCAGGAACAGAGACTGCAAGCATGGAGTGCAGAAAACAGCTTGGAAGCTGCCATCAGTGGAGATATATAAACATATAATAGGAGCTGTGGCAATGACAGAGGGAATGAAAAAACAACATCCAAATAATAGCTACTATTTGAGGTGCAAAAGCACTTTGCTTACTATATTGTCTCTCCTCATCATAAGATAGGTGGCGGCCTTAGCCTCATTGCATGGTTGAGGAAACTGAAGTCACCCAGGAAATGGACAAGCTGGGATTCGAACCCTCTTCCACATTCATCGAAAGCCTTAATCAGGCAAATAGGGATGCCCCTAGCAAATTTCCAGGGCAGAAGCAGCTGTGGAGCTATTACCTTTGGAGGCTGTTCCCTCAAGGTTGCCGTCTGGTCAGTTGGGGCCATCAGATCCAAAAGTGAGAGACAGGAGGCTGACCATTAGTTGAGGGATAGTCCCACCTTCCCCCACCTATTTATGAGGTTTCCATATGCATTGTCTTTGGGGCCCCTGCCTTAACAGGTTGTTTTCTTTAAGAAGTACAGACACCTACTTTCCCTTTGGACACTATCTCAGCCCCCAACCCCTCACTACCTCAGCCTTTGCCCATGAATAACACGTTAGGAAATGCCTTTCTCAGTCATCATTTTAAGCAGTTTACTGGCTAATACAAATAATGCCCTACTTAAAATGTTCATTTACAACAATCCACTTGCAAACAATATTTCAACCCACTCTTGAATTGGAAGAGATGTTATTAAAGTCTTACGGGGAAAATAAAGAAGGGTTAAGCAGTCAAACGTATCCTCTCAAACCCTTCTTCTTCACCTTGCTATAGGTGCTCATCAAGACCCTTAAATAGCCTTCCCAGTTCTTCTCTGCCTGCTTTCAGCACCTATTGTCCAATATGAGACTAGACTCAGGGTTAAAAGAACTGCTCTGTGATCTGTCTATGCCCCCTGCCTTGGGTCTCAGTGCTGTCAGTTTCAAGGGTAAAGATATCTATACACAACTAAGTATATAGAACCTAAGTCAGAAAATAGAAGTAGAATAATAGTACCTCTAATTTAAGCACCCAGGGACCTCTGCTGCTGTCCCTGCACAGATGGGCCAGTGGAGCTTGGAGTGGGGGCAGGAGAGGATGCTAGAGAACAGAAGCTTAACACTAGAGACAGGCTACATGGGAGGACCATAGCCTCAGACAAGGAAGATGGTAGCCCCATAGTGCCTAGTACAGCAAGCAGTGGCCTTGTGGCTCTAAGAACTCAGAGTAGGTAGGGTATGAGCATGGAATGATCAGGATAGGTCAGAGAAATGAACCTATTATGTGGGCACAGGTGTGGTTGGACTGCATTTCACCCAATCAACTTCAATGTCCAGCCTGTCCTAGGAGAGACACAGAAAAAGAAAGTCTCCATTATCAAATCACTTCTGTTTTAGCAAAATATCTCCTAGTTCACAATAATAATAATCGCCATGTGCTAAACATCTACTGTGTGCAAGGCAGTCTATGTGTATGTTCTCAATCAATCCTCATTCAGAGGAGGAAGCATCACTTTAGAACCCTAGTGTGTTTAAGTCTTCTTGAGCTCTTTCTTTTCTTGTCTTAAGGCCAATCTTAGCAGGCAATTAAGACATGGGGCAAGGGGATGACTACAAACCTCACTCCAAGAATATGAAAAAGTTAGAGAAGCCTTTAAAGAAGTTTTCTTAAGGAAACAAAATGGAGTTACAACAAACATCATGAGACAAGACTTAAATATCTGCCTGCAGCATCCCTGTCTCCGAAGTTCTACTCCTCATTCACCTCTCACATTTCTACTCTTCCTTCCTCAACATCCCTCCTTATCCCACAATACTCTTCCAGTTTCCTCCTCATCAAGGTTCTCCTCTCTAGATGTCTCCATTTTAATGTTAATTAACTTTAACTTCAATTAGCCTCTCTCAGTGGCTCCAAGGGCATGAGAAAGTAGGAAGATACACACACACACACACACATACAATTCAAATGAATTTAGACCCTTACATTTACAAATAACTTGCATATACATTATCCCCCACTTGAGTCGTCTTTGACTCACAGTAACCTGTGAGTTAGGTAAGGCTCTTTATCATCCCCATTTACAGATGAGAACCCTGAGGCTCAGAGGTAAAGTGAGTTGCTTAAATTCTATTAGTGAGTGTTGAGCTATGCCTTGAAACCAAGGCCTCTTTCCTTCATATCATGTCTGGCCCTGGGGCTGCAAAAGGCTGGACAAGCTCATCAAACTGTCAGTGACACTTCGCAGGGTGTAGCTGCCAAAACTGCTGCTCTACTGCCTGGGGGCAGGACTTATAAGATGTACTAGGAATGGCAGGAAATACAGGGGCAAGGGGAGTCTGAGGAATCAAAGATACTGATAATAAATTCTCTCGAAAAGATCCAGTAAATTGCTTTCTCTCAAGGGATATCTATCAGAACCAAAATGAAAGCTACCTCCTGTGTATTTATGACCTGCGAATGACCGCCTTAATAATCTGCAATAATGTCAGGCTTTGTGCAAGAGAGTGTGTTGGTTAATGAAAATTCATTGAAATTAACAAATGTTTTAGGGGAAAAAAAATCAGTATTTGATGCCTGTTGATGATTTGTTCCAAATCTACTTCTATATAGGCTCATGTTTTTCAAAAAAAAAAAATCTATTTTTAGCAGTTTTTTTCCTGATTTTACAGATGAAGTTCGCTTTAGGAAATTCAGAAAAGTTAGACAAGTATAAAGGAGCAAGGTGGAAAAATTGGCATCCCATCAGCCATGTCGACGAAAGAATGTCCAGCCTAAGAAAATGTCTTATAAGTTTATAAGCCAAACTGATGACAATTACCAGGAAACAAAATCTCAATGGACTGAGAAAATGTTGCAGAGAATGGTAGTTTTACAGCTTATTTGATACATTAGAACCAAAGGAGGAAACGTAAGAAGGGTTACATGAAATCCATTGGTGGTAGATTAGGGAGGCAGGAGAAAGCAGAGCAGGACCATCTCTGAGGTTGAATAAAAAGTAGAACAGAGAGACACATATTTCTTTCATATTCATGAGTACAGAATAGTTAACATTTATAGCACATAAAAATGATAGGTGGGCAACAAGATAATAATGAGGAATTCTGTTGCGCTCTGAGGGGTCTGAAAAAAAGAATTACTCTGCTATTTTCAAAGGTATGTTATCTTAGATGCAAAAAGACAATAGACAGACTCACTTAAGGTAAGGATTGACCTTTGTCAAGGATTATGCCATTGTTTATTGCGCTTCACCCACATGTGTTTTACACATCTCTCTCCAAAGAGAGCTACAAGCCCTCGCTTTTAGTCAGAACTTTTTATATCCAGACCATTCTATGAGGTTACTTTCGGTCTCTGAGTTTGTAAGGCCCACCATGCAGGCCTCCCTTGAGCTTGCCAGGTTTAGTGTGTGGCCCCTTTTTTGTCCAGAGCCACAAGTAGAATTAACCTTTGGCCTATTTTCATCTAGTCATTCCCTGTGCATTTTTCTAGAACTTATCAAATAGAAATAATAATGTGTATGAGTGATACCCTGCTTTCTACCCCATTTAGAGTATATTACAAGCATTTCTTATATATATATTTAATAAATTATTCACTCATTTCAGCCCTTATTAGATGCAAAGCAAACATTCTCAGGCAAGTTTTTAGTGGTTTATTGTACCATTTGTTTGCTATCTGAGAGACAGTTTAATTTGAGAGAACTGACTCTAGAGTCAGCGGCCTGAGTTTGAATCTTGACTCTGTTAACTCCTAGCTGTGCAATCTTGGATAAATTAATTAAGCTCTCTGGCTCTGTTTTTTACCTGTAAAATGTGGATAGTAGTACCTACCTCATAAAGTGGTCCTAAAGATTAAATGAGTTAATTATATTAAAAGTGCTTAGACCAATATATGGCATAGTCAGCACCAAGTAAGTGATAGCTGTTAGCAATATGTGAGTGCATCATACATTATTCAAACATTATCCTAAAGCTGGACATTAAGGTTGTTTTCAACTTTTCTCCTAATATAACTAGTCCTTCAATAAACCATTCACTGCACACAAAATGGGAGGGAAAGTAGATTGAAACTCCATTGTGAAGAGATTTGAGTGCCAAGATAAGGCATTAAGAATTAAGAAATGCAGGAAGAATAACTCAGGAGGAAATGTTCCTTGGGTGGAGGCATCTGATCGACTTGAAGAGATAATATTTAATTCTATATGACAAACATTTTCTGAGCATTATGGGCCAAGAAAGGATCTGGGCAGCTCAGGGAACACCTAGATGAAAAGACGACACCAAGATGAACAAGGGACAAGATTCACTTTCAAAGAGCTTTAGTAAGATTTACAAAAATTTTACAATGTTACCTCTAGGATATTTTACCACAACATATTTCTACATATCACCTATGTGGACAGAAGTTACAAAATGCCTAATTTCAAATGACCAGTATAGCCAAAGGTAATAGCCAACAGTTACCGAGCACTTGCCCCATGCCAGGCACTACATCAAGCGCTTTTTAAACATTCTATCATTGATTCCTTGCAGCAACTCTATTAGGTAGGTACTATTAATTTTATTATTCCTATTTTATAGATAATGAACTAAGAGGTAAGTGACTTAACTAAGGTGACATAGGAAGTGGTCGAAGCTGGATTCTTAAGTAAGGCAGTTGAGTAATGACAGTAAGCTAAAGGCCAGTGTTAGATTCTTGTGACTTAGACATTCAAAGGATTATGCCATTGTTTATTGTGCTTCACCCACATGTATTTTACACATCTCTCCCCAAAGAGAGCTGATGTTTTATGAGAGAAGCCACACAACACACAATGTACCAATCTAGGAGTCAACAGCCCTGAATTCTACTCCCAACTCTCACCATCCAGCTTACAGACCTCAGCCAAGGTACTTCCCCTTTACTACTTCATGAAATAAGGTCAGTTGGGCTAAACAAGTTGTTTCTAAATTCAAATGACCTTTGGAATCGCCTGCAGAAATTTTTGAAAATGTAAATGCTATTTCTCTCACCACCCCCCGCCCCCCGCCCCATGGTGCCGGGGTCAGAGCCTGGGTATCTGTAATTGTTAACATGCACCCCAAGCTGGATTTGAAGACAAATCACTAGGTTACTTCTGAGGCTCTTTTCAGGTTGTCCCAGAGAAGTTCCTCCACAAGGTAAAAAGCCCCTAATGATTCCTGCCCATGTGGTGCTCCATGACCAGGGGAGGCTTCTCCCTTGGTGTTGCCCTGTGACAGCCTGCTGAAATGTGAAAAGGTTAAAGGATAATTAAAACCTGAAACTGGACAAAGGAAGTCTATACCTTAGGCCTAGTTTCTGGAACCCCTAACCGCATTCTGTTAATCATGAAACTTGTAACAATGAGCTCATACGCTAACTGCCAATTTTAGCCTGTGTAACCCTGCTTACTTGCGTGGCATGAAAAATAATCAATTGTATATAAGCTGAAAAATACTGTTTGGCCATCACCCATGAGAATACTGGCTATTGCCCATGGGAACATAGGCAATCACCCATAGGAAAATAACATCCTAACAACAAGCTTTCTGCTTCTGTACTCCCCGCTTGCACACTCCAACCTATAGGTTGACAGGTAGTGAATAAAAAAAAATAAATCTTTGTGTTTAAGATAGAATGAAGAATGGGATTTAGGGCTTAAAAACCTTGTATCTTGGCATTTCGGGGCTGCTCCTTTGTACAGGACAGCCGCCGGCTAATAAACAGCCTTTGAGAGCATACTTGGTTTGGTCTATTCTATACAGGCCACAACAGCCCTTAGTGATGGATCTTTTGCCAAGGGATCATGAGCTATAGACAGCTGAGACATGGCTGCAGCCTTAGCCGCTTTCTCATTGGCTATCATCATCAGCAGTTAATTTACCACAACAGCTGGGCAATAACATTTAGAAAAGGCTAAATTTCTCCAATACTAGTTCCCAAGGTTCAAATGTCTCCTGGGAAGCTATTTCAACTTTCCAACCCCTCTTCGTACAGGGTATAACACAAAACCTTGGTAGCTTCCCACAAGAAACCTGAGTATATAGCCACAGCATTCCTATGAGCTGGTGAGGAGACTGGTTATTTGAATTAACCAGTAGCTGCTAAGATCTAATATATGAGCAATGAGACAGGCATTTGGGGAGCCCTGACAAGTGCAGAGAGTAGCTTCTGACCAATGAGGCATTATCCATTACAGACTTCTCTGGTGATATCATAAAGCACTCAACTGTCCAGTTCAATTTGCAAACAGATAGTTTACAATGATAATAACAGCCTGTAACGCTCTAATCTAAACAACTCAGAACACCACAAGATCATGACCTAAAGGCTCAGAGTGACTCTATCTGGAAGGCAAGGACATTCGGGCAGGCCCATTGGGGCAGAAGACTGGTGTTGCGTTCGCAAAGGTTTGGGGATGGGGCTTACAGGCGCTTGTATGAAATATATACAATTGTATTAAAAGGATTGCATCAAATAGGCTTGCGGTCCTATCAAGTGGGCTGTAATTTCAGAGAGAAAGGTGTACCATCTATTACACCTCCTTGGCCTGTTCATCTGTGAGGCCTTTCCCAAACTTTACAGAAAGGGTGGATACTAGGAAACTCCTATTTCCTTGCCCCAAATAGGTACAAAATTCATAAATTCACAGAGTGAATTTCACAGGAGGGACTCACCTAATGGCTGGGTTTGGAAGAAAGAAGTACAGTACATCTGCTTGATTTTAATCTACCCTCTTTAATATGTGTTACTCATTTAAAGGACTCCCAAAGCACTTTCCTATACATCTTTCAATTGTTCTCTATTTACGGATAAATCAGCTGAGGCCAAGAGACTCAAATGGCCTGCCAAAGATTCCCTTACTCATAATTGGCAGAGTTTGAACTAGGGCCCTGGCCCTCATCTTCTGACTCTGTTATAAATGCTAATAAGGGGCTACAGGGCAGCCAGAAAAATAGAAAGAGAACCGAAGACACGAAAAGACAGAAACTGCTGTGGGCCAGCCTCGCATAATGAGGCCCCTGAGAGGAATAGAGACCTACTAATTATTTTCTGACTTTTCATAGTGGTCAGGGATCATTAGGCTGGATTTTCAACCCATTTCAAAGGGCTAAGAAAAACGTGTAAAGTGATAAACAGAGATTGTAAAGAATGACCAGAAGCCTGTTCATGTTGCTGTGAAAAAGGAAGTCATCCATCCAAGATAGGTTTGTGTGAAGCTGGACCTCTGATGATACATTTCCCTCACCCCAGCGTTTTTGGCACAGAGGGTGAGGTATACCTTACTGCTTCTTAGATCTCATAAGCCAGAAGAAATTCTAATTCTCAGTTATTGATTACTGTAGTAAAATAGAGCATATTAAGATTAGGATCTGGATATTCCAGAATGATATGAGTAATAACAATGGATTCCTCAAATTATTGAACTATGCGATAGTCAGTCCTCACCAAGATCCTGTGCAGGTGCATCATTAATCGCATTTGGAAAAGAGAAAACCAGGGCTTAAGAAGCTCAAATGATTGGCCAAAGGCCAGATGTCTTATAATTAGCCAAGCTGGGAACTAAACTAATATGTGCTTAACTTCAAAACCCCTTTTTAACCACTATGCTTATCAGTTTTTCACTGGAGGCAAAGTGATATGAAAATCACCTGACTTATCTCCTCATTATCTCTGCCATTAGGACACACTTACATTTTTTCATTATTCTGAAATGCCCCCTCTCCTCTCACTCTGCCTATATAAACACGCCCCTCCTCTAATGTCTAGTTCAGCCCTAAGCCTCTCTGGGAAGCTTTGAGTCCAAAATGATCTCTTCCTTCTCTAAAGTCTTAAAGACTTTTGCAGAATTTCTTGAGACCTTAATTTTTTTCATTCATTAATAATGTAACTAAGGTTTAGTTTTTATACTCTTTCAAATAAATATGCAGTAGATATTTTATAGAAACACTCTTCATTTCATATAAATAAGTCCAGAAATGGGGACAAAATTTCCTTTACATATTCAGAGATGTGAATTGAATCAGTTCAGAATCTCCTTTTCTCACTTAGCCATCCCCCAAATTTGGACCCAGGATTGTCGGGGTAGGGAAGTGGGGGTTCCTGCTGGCTCTCCCATGGCCTGGAAACAGACTTGCTCCTCTTAGTGGACATTTTCCTTTCCGGTCCCCTCCAAGATCTTTAATAAAACTGCAAAAAGGTCGTGCCTTTAGGATGTGCCTCTCCATTCCCTAAGTGACTAATGAGGCAATAGCTAACTCTGTGTGGTAGTGTGCTACAGCAGGCTCTGGAGCCAACCAAATAAAATTTGATTGCTGCCTTGCTTTTTACTAGCCAAGTGGCTTTGAGAACAGCTCTTAACCCCTCTGAGTCTATGAAATGAGGGTATTGTAATGCCTGAAGGATCACAGTAAGGATCAATTATACTGCTTTTATGTGCAGTGTCAGGCATCAAATAGGTACTAAAAAGATAGTAACTATCATAATTATCAGATGTGAACCTGATTAAAAGTTGGTGGACAACTAACTTTTCTAATCCTAGGGTCAATTCAGAAAAAAATTCATAAATGCTTACAACATTACATAAGAAACCTCCTTCTCTTTTTCTTCTCTTTCTTCTTTTAATCCCATTAAAAATCAAGCATTGTAACTGTGATTACTCATTATTATAGAGTGAATATACGTGTCCACCTAATATTTGTATGTTGCAAACCTAATGTGCAATATGATGGCATTAGAAGGTGAGGTCTGTGGTAGGTGATTAGGCCATGAAAGTGAAGCCCTCATGAGTAGGATTAATGCCCTTATAAAAGCTACCTGAGAAAGCTCCCTTTCTCCTTTCACATCTCATGTATATTGGAGTATGATTTTTTTCCTGAATAATTCTGGAAACAGCCTAAATAGCCACTGAGACAATCAAATACAATTTGATGAATCCATAAAATGAATTACTTCGAATCCATTAAAATATGTCAAACAATACTTAAATATGCTCAGATTATAACAAATTACAAAAAAAAACTCTACACATTATAGACAGTATAATTTCAACTAAGTAAGAAATGCATTTGTGTATAAAAAAAATTATTAAAATGTTAGCAGGAAGGAATACAAATAATTTTGTTTCTTTAAATTTCTTAATTTTTCAAACTGTCTACAATGTATTACTTTGCTACTTTCTTTTTAAAGTCCTCTTGTATTTTTCTCAGGTGAAGAAGATTCCTAGGCCTAGGACCTTGTCTGCATGGCCATCCTCTGAGAAGTTGACAGATACTGTAAGTGGAAGCATAGATACTGCTAGTGCCTGAACACGTGACCCCTTTGCTCTGGTAAACACCAGTATGATTTGGGAGCATGTAATTGCCTGTTGAGGGTTGGCATTTTGGCCCTCCAGGACAAGGAGTAATTCTTCCCTAAAGTCAGGGCATTTAACAGGCTTGTCATGTCTGGACACTGAGGAGCCTCCCCAATCTCCAAGCCTCTTCATTTGGTCTCTGATGTTGCTCCAAACAAATGCAGTTCTCAGGCATTTCCTCCAATGCTTACAAATAAGGGGAGTTTCCCTCAGGCTCCAGAATCTCAAAAAATCCCCTTTTGCCTCCTGAGAAGTGTAACTGTACGTGGAAGAGACTCTTCATCTAGTTCTGAAAACTTGGCCTCATACTGCAGCTTGCATAATGAATCACCACACAATTAGAACACCTTGTGCAATAGAAACCTGGCCAGAGGGAAGAGCTACCTGGCCACAGGCCTGCATGTCTGCTACGAGCTCAGGTCCAAGAGAGAAATGCCAACCTTAAAGTGCTTTCTCAATTTTCCTGTAATTACATTCACTCTCTTCCTTCTCCATTTTCATGCATTTAACTCATTTATTCAAAAAACATTATTTACCTCCTACTATATACCATACAGCTCTAAGTTAAGGATAAGATACTGACACTAAAGATAACTGTAATAATCTTATTAACTGCCAAGCACTATGCTAAAAGCTTTACCTGCACTATCCCATTTAAGTCTTACAACAACTCCACAAAGAAGTTTTATAGATCATAAAGCTAAGACTCCAGAAGGATAAGACATTTGCAAGAGAACTTCTAAGTAAAGGTGTCAAAATGACTCTAGATTAAAGGATCTCTCTCCCCAACATTTTAAACAATAAACAGCAAAAGTAAAAACAGCAAAACAGTAACTACCAGCAGTTTCTACTTTTGGTATGAACAAACAAGCACCTACCAGAACTTGCTCTCACAGATAACAGCTATAAACCCTGGACAAAAGTAAAAACAAACAAACAAACAAACAAACAAATCAGAAGGCATAAGAATGTAAATAGAAGCAGACAGATTCTGGAGGGAGTCAAATCTTAAAAGAATCCAATGGCAAGGAGTAAGTTACCTATTTTTGTAGTTTTCGGCCTGGGAACAGGGTGAGATCAGCACCTTGTTGGGAAGCTAAAACTCTGATTTAAAAATAAAAGAATAAAAAACAACCATAGTCCTTCTGGCCTAAAGAACCAGAGGACAGTGTGTGCTGGAATATAAGAGGGCAAAGGAAATATTGGAAAGGCATGATCCAAAGAGAGAGAGAGGCCTGAATTCTGTGTATAAATTCTGACCAAGTTTCTGTCAGATCCTGAACCACATAAGCATAAGGCAGCCTCACAGCAGCTGAGCTAAAGATAGGGGAAATGAGCTGAGAGTTGAGCTGCTCCCCAAAGGGCAGAGTTTTGCAGTTTAGATCCACCTAAGTCCATCTGCTTGTGAAAACAAAACATTAACACTCTCAGAGAGTGCTAAAATAGGATCTGTAATCTACAAAACATTGAATCCATAATGTCTGAGATAGAATTCAAAAGTACTCAACATACAAAGAACCAAAGAATATGATCCAGATTTAAGAGAAAAGACAACCAATTGAGACCAACCCCAGCATGATCCAGATGTTGGAATTAGCAGATAGGGATTGTCAAGCATAATATTGTAATAACTATGCACAGTGCCAGGTGGGTCACTTCATAAATTATATAAATGTCTAACCATTATATTATATACCTGAAACTAATATAAAATAATGTTTAATGTCAATTCTAATTGAAAAATTAATTTAAAAAAATAATTGTCAAGCAGCTATCACAATTATGCTCAATAAAGCCAAGGAAAAAATACTTTCAATGAATGAAGGGCAGGAAATCTCAAATCGGAAATAAAAACTGTATTTAAAAAAGCAATGAAAATTTTAAAACTGAAAAATACAGTGTTTGGGTGATAAACACACAATGCAATATATATATATACATATATGTATATGTGTGTGTGTGTGTGTGTGTGTGTGTGTGTATATATATATATATATATACACACACTTTACTATTGAATTGTACACCTGAAACTTAACTGGATTTCGTTAACCAATGTCACCATAATAAAAAAAAAAGAAAAGAAAAAAAGAAAAATACAATATTCGAAATTAAAAATTCTCTGGATGGACTTGACAAAATAAAAGGCACAGAATTGTAGATCAATAGAAATTTTCTAATCTGAATAATAGAAATAAAAAACATTGAAAAATATAAACAGATTCTCAGGGACATATAGACAATACAAAAATGTCTGCATACATATAATATGAATTTTAAAAGTAAAAGGAGAGAATAAGGTCATAAAAAATATTTGAAGAATAATGGAGTAAATTTTCCCAATTTGTTGAAAGGCAAATATTTATAAATTTAAGAAGTTCAGTGAACCCCAAGCAGCATAAATATAAATAAAGACACACATAGGCATATCAGAGTCAAACTGTTGGAAACTAAAATAAGAAGTTTTTGAAAGCAGCCACAGGAAAAAAATGTCGTATCACATAGTGGAAGGGCCATTTGCATTACTGCTGAATTCTTATTAGGGAGACCAGAAGATAGTGGAACACCTTTAAAGTTTTGCAAGGAGGGTACAAGGAACACCTGGCAACCGAGAATTCTATATTCACTGAAAATATCCTCCCTAGATAAAGGCAAAGTAAAGGCATTTTTAAAAACCCACCAGCAGTAAAAGGAAAGAAGTTCAATCTTCTGCCACGAAGGTTGAAAAAGTTGTCTGAGAAAGGAACAGAATTCTGATGTGGTGCCATTTGGATCCTAATCTTACACTTATCTTCCCTGGAAGAAGCATGGAGAAAAATAGATGAAGTGGAAAAATCTTGATAATTTTCAGCAACAGCCTTACTCCCGATTCCAATTTGAGGAGAATACAAGAACACAAAGGCAAAAGGATTAAATAACAGCATGTGATTTTTTTAAAAAGAAAGGTTAAAGTGCTAAAGAGCAAAATTCTATTTCAGATCTAATAAATAACTTAGAAAAACAAACAAGTAACGGAATATCAAATTAATTTCTTGGTGGAAGGCTTAAGATCATCTTAATGAATGTTGAGGTAAAAGACTTGAAATTTAAAACAAAAAGTAGATGATAAAGATAATCTGACATAAGGATTATTGATGTCCTGAAAGTGAAGAACTATAATAAGTAGAAATGTAACAAAGGAAAATATTTCCAAAATGTAAGGTTCATTCTATTAATCAAAAAGATATACTATTTTCCAATAATATTGGTAGAAAAAAGAGAGATTTGTATATATGCTTATTAAGTTGAAGATTGAAAATAAAAGAAAAAATGTATGTTCAGGGAAAAAAATCCAATCACCTATGAAAATGAAAAAAATTAAATTTTCCACTGTAATATTCGATGGCAGAAGACAGTGGAACAATGTCTACAAAGTGACCTAGAAATATTACATCCCATCAAAATGTCTTTCAAGTATAAATGCAAAACACAGACATTCTCAAATATGCAAGAACTCAAGAAAAGTAACATGCATGCCTGATCCCTTCCTGAAAACATAAGCTCTACTTGATCAAGAGTAAAATCAGAAATTAAAAACTCAGAAATAGAAATGCTAGAGCAAAACCCCCAGTGGTGAGCCTCAAATCTATGTAAATATCAAAGGAAAGGTAAATAACAGAGGAAGTTATGGAACAGAATGGATTGTAACTGCCACAATCTTTACAAAGAAATAATACTGACCAACAAAAAGAAAAATGACGGGAGGGGAGAAGGAGGTGGGAAGAGGTACAACAATGTTAGTCGCATATTTTCTAGTAGGTCATCGGTTGGTGGTATCTAAAATCAAAATACGATGTTTTTGAAAGCATACTAAATCAAACCCTTAATAATTTTTACAATCTTTTTTTCTCTTAACCTTACACAGAAGCCAGAGAGAAAGTACTAATAACAAACATTTTCTGAGTGTTAACCATATGCTTACTGCTCTAAGCTCTTTACACATATTTATTTATTTAATCCTGTCAGTAACTCTCTAAGTGCCTCAAAAAGGAACCAACCCTGCCGACACCTTCATTTTGGACATCTAGACTCCAAAAATCTAAGAAAATACATTTCTGTTATTTTAAGCCATCCTGTTTATAGCACTTTGTTACAGCGGCTCTAGAATAGCATCAAATGTGATAACATCAAATGTGATTATTTGATATTGATATTGTGGAGGGAAATGCATCAACATTTGAAAGATGGGCATGACTCAGTGAGCCAATATTTCCAAAAGCCCGATGTATATGTCACAAAATAAAGCATGGGTAACAGATCCATTCAAAGTGTAAAATAGACCAATAGATTTTAATATAAGAGAGCACAAAACATTCATTCTAAGATTTCAGAACCCACATTGCAGCTAACCTTTAAGGAACTAATACTCATTGTGCTTTGGAGTAGTATCAAAGCAAATAATCTACAATTATCTGAAAGGACTATTAAAACATCCTTTCCTTTTCCAACTACTTATCATTGTGAACCTGGATTTTCTCCAAAAACTTCAGCCAAAATAATGTATTAGAACAGATTGAATACAAAAGCAGATATGATCATCCAGCTGTCTTTTATTAAGCCAGACATTAAAGAAATTTACAAAAATGTAAAACAATGCAAGTCTTCTCATTAATTTTGTTTTGTTTTGGAAATGGAGTTATTTTCATAAAAGTATTTTTTCACAGTAATATGTAATGGGTGTACTGTTATTTTAAATAAATATTTCAAAATTTCTGTTTTTATTTCTAATACAGTAAGTATCTCTAACTATAGCTCATATGCATAAGAAGCTTTGGGGGATCCTCAGTGGGTTTTAAGAGTTTAAAAGGATCCAGAGACCCAACAGTTTCACTAAAAGGTAAAACCCATAGGGTTTGGAAAGTGATGGCAGCAGTTGAGAGAGAGAACAAGCTTGGTTTAGTCCCAGTAATATTTTCCCCCCATGGGGATTGATTATGTTAAGAACAGGCTTTAAAGGACAGATGATGTCGGTTGCCTGAAGGGTGCTCTGGTGGGGCTGACCATTAGGCCCCTGTCTAAGGGTGCGGAGCACAGCTTTCTGAGTATACAGAGTGCGCAAACTACAGTCATGAAAGACCAAGGAAAGAACAGTGTTACGAAGTGAGAGAAGAGTGATCAGGACAGAGCCCAGGGTTACAGCAATGCTCAGGCATCATGAGAGAGTCAGCTAGAAACTCATCTATGAGTCACAAAAAAGGAGTATTCAGGAGAAGGCGAAACCTCACAGAGAAGGATGTCACAGAAACAAAGCAAGGCAGAATTTTGAAGAAGAGAATGGTCAATGGCAACAAATACTATAGAGAGATCAACTGGGTCATTACTGACCAGCTGGAAGCAGTCTAGAGAAAGGGGAGAAGTGAAAGAGGCAGCAGGCATGGGCTCTCTGAAGTAATCAGCATGAGGTCGGGTGAAAGGAGAGTCGAATTTATATGATTGGTGAGAAGTCCAGAGGAGAAGCAGAAATTCAAAATTTGGAAAAGTGAAGTAGAACAATAGAACAAAACCTCCCAAGAAAACCAGAGGATAACATTTTTTTGAGTGTTCAGGAGACAGTGGGGTGTGGAAGGCAATCCCATAAGGGCTTCAAAACCCAACTATCTGATTCAAGTCTTGCTGTTGTCACTCAGCCAATAGACCAGCACAGGAGTTGGGCTATATAGAATAAACGTTTATTGTCAGAGCACCGGTGATGTGAAAAGGCAACAGATTAACACCTTCAAAAACTGCCTTACTTTATTAGTCCGGCTTAAGGTTTTAAAGGAAAAATCTGGATATTATTCCAGGGGCTGCATGATGGTTCCGGTGCAAGGGTCTGTTGTATTTCACAGAGCCTTCCTACTGGCAGCGTCATCCTCAGGTGGTGTTAGCAATCCAAGAGCAAAGGTAGGCGTAGTCTGGAAAGAATGTTAGGCTATAAAGATTTGTGATCAGTAAACATAAGGGCATTAATCATAAATTTCAGGGCAACTGTCTATGGAAGGGGACGTTCCAAGCTCCAGGTTGAACCACAGGGGACAATCTATTGTTAAGCTATGGGACAAGAAAAAGTGAGGCCAGGGATGCTGTGAGGCCTCTACTATGGGGGTCCCATCCAGGCCCTTCTTCAACAGGATGCGGGCTGCCCCAGAAAGTGTGTGGCTGCCTGTGAGGCCACTCTGCAGCTGAGGCAGTCTGACAGGGCTGACCACTGGAGGCTGTCTGTTGACCAGTCAGTCCCTCACCCGGGCAGCAAGCCTCCCTTGGAGGGGGTCTAGGCAATTCATCTCATGGCTGCCATCCTGCCCTTCCCTTCAACTTCCAGGCTTCATGGTCAGTCTTTCTCCTTCCCATCTGCCTCACCCACCTCTGGAGAATCCGACAGCCCAGGAGGTTTGCCAACAGGGTGTTGGAGAAGGAAGCAGCAAGAACTTTAGACCTGGGAAATGCTCTTTATCTATAATTGTAGCCCCAGGCACCCATAATTAAGAAAGTGAATTTACTTCTAAAGAAATTTCATTCCCGCATTCCTGGTAAAAGACATTTTGGGGATTTTCTGCTGTGTCTGGATCTGTGTCTATGTCTATATCTGACTCCCACTACCATCTGAAATAAACTAAGAGGGCTGACCATCAAGAAGATGGAGGCTTCTTGAGCCTTGGACGTTCTATTACTCACCCAAATTTGGAGCTAACACTGACCAGGTTGGCCCTGGCCCAAGAGAACTTGAATTAAACTAGAGGTGGAGTTTGAGAAGTAACTTTTATGCTTGTCTATGTCTCCTTGAGGGTCATCTTATGAATCCAGAGATCAGCATGTTGTCAGGGGCCTAGCAGGAGTTCTGTATATGTTAGCTGAATGAAACTTCTGCATGAATTTGACTCTATTATGAAATTTATCTGAGATGAGCACAGCTCTAAGTTAACCACCCCACCCTCATTTGTTGAATTCCTGTTAAAGGGGAAAGCGGATTTTATTTTTAGGAAGGTGATGGGCAGGTATTTAGTGACTGAGAGAGAAGATGAAGGAAGGACAGAGGCACTCCTAGAAAAATCTCAATTTATGACAGAAAGTCCGTGTAAAGCCCTGAGGCTCTTGCTTAATTGGTAACCCTTAGCTAGCTACTTATCATTCGTAAGGCTTACTGGTAAAATGAGCATATTCTTACCTAAATCACAAGGTGTTGTAAGGATTAATGATAACAGGTCAAATGCCTAGCAGGAGGCCTGACACTTGAGTAGGTTGCTCTAGTAGTTCTTCATCATAATAAATAAAGGCTTGTGTTTTACTACAGAGGAGGGAGAGCAGGAGAGAAGGGTCAGTGAAGCTGGGGACACAGAAGTTCTTTTCTCAGGCACAAAGAAAGGCACATTGTCACCTGTCATTCATTTGCTCATGCATTCAAGATATTTACTGAGTGCCTACTACGTGCCAAGCATGATGTGAGCAAGACAGGCAAAGATTCTCGCCCTTGTGGAGCTCACATTCTAGTGGGGGAGACAGACAATAAAAACATAGAGTATATTAAGAGATAATGGATACTGCAGTAAAAGACAAAAGGGTAGAGCATTAAATGGGATCAGGACTGAGGGAGTGAGTGGGGTGGAGGGAGGGAGGCAAGTTGCAGAAGTAAATACAATGGCCAATGTAAGTATGTGTCCTTGAGGAAGTGACATGAAGCAAAATCTTAAAGGTGAAGACCACTGGACATCTAGAGGACACCAGTCCCATAGCTACACCAGAGCCTTCAGGCGGGACTCTTCAGGTGCAGTCACTTCAGGAGCAGCAGGGGCCAGGGTGGCTGGGCCAGTGAGCAAGGGGCATGGAGCACAGAGGAGTCACGTTGAACGAGGGGCAGATCACATTGGCTTTGTGGCTTTGTAGCTGGACTTTGCTTTGCTCTGAATGAAAAAGAAGCCTTTGCAGAGTTTTGAACAAAAGAGTAACAGGGTCTGATTGTAAAGGGTTTTACTGCCTTTGATAGGGGATCCATAAGAGGAATTTCTACCACTCTTCTTATGAAGGATGCAAAGTAATCTGTTCAAAGATTACGCAGTTTATGTGGGACAAGTCTCAGCAGGTTGTTGCTGGGGATGGCACAAAGCAAATGTTTTCCTATGTTTGAGAAACTCAAAAAAATGCAGATCCAGAACTTTCAGGCTTGTTTTATGCATAAACCATTTACCTTCAGCAAAGTAAAGAAAGAACTTTAAAATGCAGACAAAGAGGAAAGATTGTGAGACTCCAATTTTTTCCCTTATTTTTACCTAATTAAATTTTTCAGTAGATGTTACCTGCATAGGATACTTCAAAAGGTACAAAAGGATGCAAAGTGTGTCTTCCCCCTTGCCCATTTTCTGGTCCAACAGTACCTCCCCACCCCCTCCCCAAAGAAGCAGAAATGGTCACCATTGGTTTTATAGACTCCTAGAAGTATATAAAACAGTATATGTGCACCTTATTGTTATGGACTGAATGGCATCATCCCTGCTCCCAGCCAAATTCATCTGTGGAAGTCCTAACCCCCAGTACCTCAGAATGTGATTGCATTTAGAGATAAGATCTTTAAGAGGTAAATAAGGTTAAAGGAGGTCATTAGGGTGGGCCCTAATCCAATATGACTGATGTCTATAGAAAAAGAGGAGATTCAGACACAGACATAGAAGAAAGACCCAGTGAAGACACTGGGAGAAGATGGCCATCTACAAACCAAGAAGAGTGGCCTCAGAATAAACCAATCCTGCGACAGCTTAATCTCAGACTTCTAGCGCCTAGAATTATGAAAAATAAATTTCTGTTGTTTAAGGCACTCACTCCGGGGTACTTCATTATAACAGCCCTAGCAAATTAATACACTTATGTATATCTTTGAATGGAACACATATGTAAAACTGAATTTTGTGTCCTTCCCCCAAAACTCTTATGTTGAAGTCTAATCCTCAAGGTGATGATCCTGGAGGTGGGGTTTCTGGGAAATAGTTAGGTCATGAATGAGGGTGTAACCCTCATGAATGAGATAGTGCCCTTATAAGAAGAGGCCAGAGAGCAGGCTCGCTTTCTTTCTGCCATGTAAGGACACAACAAGAAGTCAGCAGTCAGCAAACAAAAAGAAGGTCGTCAGTAGAAGCTAAGCATACTGGCGCTTTGATCTTAGACCTCCAGCCTCCAAGATTATGAGAAATAAATTTCTGTTGTTATAGTAGCTCAAATTAACTTAGACTATATGTATACATTGTTTTATTCACAATTTTAAAGATTGTATATACTTTTCCTTTTTTCATTTAAAACAATATCTTAGAGATCATTCCAGGCCAGTACACTTGGAGTTGGTTTATTCTTTCTAAAGACTACAGAGTATTCCACTGCATGGCTGTTTAATAATTTATTTAACCTTTTCTTTATTAATGGAGATTCAAGTTATTTTAGAACTTTGCTATTGTAAAATATGCTACAATGAGTAACCTTGTATACATGTCATTTCATACATGTATATGAATATAAATAGGATAGATTCTTAGAAGTATAACTAACTGTTTGGCCGAAAATAAATGGACTTAAAAAATTGACAGATATTGCCAAATTGCCTTCCAAAAGTACTGATGTACTCTCCAATCAGCAAAAGTTTCTATTTCTCCATAATACCACCAATGTATTTTGTCACAAAACTATTTGATCGTTGCCAATATCATGAGTGAAAAATAGTCTTGTACTTATAGATAATATTAAGTGACTTTTCACTGTTTAAACATTTTATTTAAAGTGGGAATTGAAATTTTGAGCATTTTTCTTTTCCTACCATGCACGAGGTCTGGGCAGCATAACCACTAATCTGGCCCCCAGATGTTTGCTACTCTGCAGTATTTCATATCCTGTCTTACTACTGTCCACAGCAGTTAGTACCAGAGGGTGCTTTTTCTGATGCCTCCACAGTTAGGATCACAGGGATAATTGCCATTACCATGGTTGTTACCATGGACATCCACAATCTAGCTTATAGATGTATAAACAAATATTTGCAATTTCACATCCACCTGGAGGAACCCATGAAGTTTTCAATGTGAAGGTGATACTTGAAATACTTACGGAAGTTGTCCAGCCATTCTAGGCAGATAAAAAGGCATAAAATTTAAAATATTGCATACTTGGAAAGTCAAGCAGTCTGGCAGAATACCCAATGGAAAGAAGGAAAGAATGCAGTTGGAAAGCCCCAGCTTCCTTGTACAGGTCTGTAAATAGGAGTAATCACACCTACTTCTGGTTTATAGCTGAGGCTTCTCTCTGGCACTCACGGGTATGACAAACCCCAATTCCTCTCCTGGTTTTCCTCTCTCCAGGTAACCTGCTCTCATGAAGAGTGATCAAACAAACAAATGAAAAAAAAAAATTTAAATGCCTTTATTGGTTTTTCCAATTAATAGAAAATCTTATGTAGCCAATTCAAGAAATATAGAACAGTATGAAAAAATCTAAAAGAACAAAATACTAAGCTTCTAGAAGTAACTACTGCTAAGATTTTGTTGGAATTCTTTACAGAGATCTCCCTAAACATATAAGCACATATATTTTAGGTAAATGATATAACATTTTTCACTAAAAGTTACAGAAATTTTTCATGTTGATGAATATAGAACTACATTCTCCTGATTACTGCTCCCATCATATTCTATTCTGTTAAAGCTGCCAGAATTGATTGACCGATGCTCCATTATGAGCATTTTGGCTATTATACAAAATTTACTGCAAAGAAAAACCTTGTATATTTATGTACTTACAGGTTATTATATTTTTTGATGTAATGATATCTTTGATTGATTGATTGACTTTGATATGACCCAAGCCTGACCAGGTTTTCCTGAGAAAAGACAATTTCTAGTCATTGCCTCTTTGACTCATTTGTCTCCCTCCCTCCTGGCACAAGTTTTAATTTAAGAAACTTATTACCACGTCACTTGTATCCTCAAGTCTCCCAGGTTGGCCTGGGCAGACTACGCAGCCACTTCCCTCTCAGTGGGTAAAAATGAGAATGTTGCTGAGATGATCATTCATACCTTTTCCTTGCATCACTGAATTCTTGTGATGGTTAGGATCTGAAAGGTTCTCCCTGGGCTCTTTCATCTGCTATCCCACATAAATGACTGCAATGTGCATACTGAGGTTACTGCATTCTACCGTAGGTTCTTGTCATTGGAGAAGGTAACACTGAATGTATCATCTAATCACTAAGAATGTCAAATCTATTCAATGTCATCAGTGATTGACATTTTTCTGGATACCAAGATCTACCCTTGTAGATCCTACTATAAATCACTCCTCCATTCTGAGCCTTAACGTCCTTATTTATAAAAATAAGAAGGTTGGGCAAGAAGATTTCCGTAGTCCCCACTTCACTTAAGGCCAAATAAATAAATGAGTTTATTACTTTAGGGTGATCTTCCTACGATTTAATTGGAAAGCATAGCTATAAATTGGTAAAAAGCTCAATAACGTGTTCCCTCAATAACAGCTCAGGGCCACAGTGAGAGGAAAGTCCCAAAGACATCTTGAGTAATTTTGACAATAAGCACAATTAGAGGGAGCTCTGAGGAGGTGATATTGAAGAGGTCAGAGGTAGCAAGAGAATGGAGGCCTCAACCTATTTACAAAGAAGAAATTTCGCTCTGAATCCTGCCTCTGGTTACATCTGCAAAGTTTCAGCTTCCCTAGACTCTTTTCTTCAGTACTTTGTTACCAGATCCATCCTGTCCATATTTAAATTGTCAGTCTCTCTTCACTCTTCTCTAAGTGGACTGCCTCACATGATTAGGTTAGAATTGACATTCTTACACAACGAAATAGAAGTAAATAGAAGTATTAACAGTTCCAAAAAGGAACCCAGCAATGTCAGTGCCTAACTGAAGAGATAAAGGTCTGATGGGGCAATTGTAGGCGCTGACTCAGTTCTGTGAGTGGGGGAGACAGCAAGGCAGTGATGTTTATATTGATGCTACCATACTTCATACTAAAAAAACAAAGAGTACTGTCAGAAATGAAGGCTCCAGGAAAAAGAGCTTAGGACAAAATATAAATTACCAAATGGAATTCTCACTCTCATGACATCTAATTCTTAAGAATTCTGATTCTCAAGGTTTCATTTATGCCATTCTTCTCAAAGTGTCAGTTGTTTCAAAAAATCACCTAAAAGCCAGTTCTGATTACAAGGAACAAAAGGTAATTTCTGCCAGGATTTGATTTCCCTGCTCCCTTGACTCTTCCATTCACTTTCACTGCCTACCTCTCCCATTGGACTTGGTTTCCATTGGGTTTGCATGTAGTCGCATCCTGGAACCTTGACTGTCATTCATTAGTGGGTTGAATCATCTCCTTGACAAGCCTAATGGCTGTTCTAATTGGCTAATGTCACATAAGATACCATCCCAAAACTCAGTGGCATAAAACATTTTATTGTGTTCACAGATATGGGTCACGAGTTCAAAAAGGGACACAACCAGGATGGCTCTGCTCTGTTCCACAATGTCTGAGTCCTCAGTTAAGATGACTTATATGTCTGAGAATGACTCTTGTGGCTGAGGACTGCAACAGGCTGGTCTGGAGAATCCATTTGCAGAATGGTTTGTCAACTCATGTTTGGCCCCTTGGCTGGGGTGGCTGGAAAGCTGGGCTCAACTGGGACTATCTAAAAGAGTGCCTACACCTGACCTCTCCATCATGGCAGTATCAAGGCAGTCAGATTTCAAAAGATGCTTCATCCTACCAATCCCCAAATCCTTGCAGTGGTATGCAGCACATATTTAAGTGTTTCTATGCATTTCCCCTGCCAGCTTGAGAGTAACTATTCCAGTCTGATGAACTAATTATCATTCTTTATGCCTCATAGATTTTATTGCTCCTGTCTACCTTCCTATTCTATTTGTCTTTGTGCAAACACTTATGCCTCTAAAGAATTTTTGCTATTATTTTAGTGGAATTTGGAGAAAGATGGGAGATAAACATATGTATTAATTCCACCATCTTAAATCAAAAGTCCTGCATGTTTTCTTCTAAAACATGTGTGTGTGTATAAAATGACTACGAAGTTTATTAGACTGGTGCTTGTGGAATTAGTCACTCGATACTATTCTTTTATAATGTTCTGTGTTTGACTATACAAAACTTTATCTATCCATTCTTTTTTGATAGACATCCCAAGTTTTGTTCTTACAAAACAATACTACTATGAAAATTCTTGCGTATATCTCCTTGTACACTTGTGTGAGAGTTTCTCTTAAGAAAGAAAAAGTAAAAGACAATTGATTATAAAATATCAAGCTCATCAACTTTACCAGACAATGCCAAATTGATTTCCAAAGACCCTGAATCAACTTACAGTCCCTCCAGCAGTGGGTAAGAGTTCTTGTGGCTTCACACTCTCACTAACCTTTGGTATTATAAGATTTTTAAAATTTCTGCCCCTATAGTGGGTTTCGAATGGTATCTCACCCACAAAGAAACAATTGAATCCAGCAGAGGTCATCGGTATATATTAAAACCATTGCTTATAAATTACAAAAATAAAAATCCATCTTTACAATACAGAAAAATGGCTGAAGATTTATGTTGTTTTCAACTTGTGGCTTTACAAATTATAATAAAACAACTATGAATATTCATATACAGCTCTTTTTGTAGACAGATGTTTTCATTTCTCTAGGTTGTACAGTAAATGAATGTTTAACTTTATACAAAACTACTGAACTGCTTTTCTACAGTGGTGGTGCCATTTTACATTTCTAACAACAAAGTAAAAATTTTCCAGTTGCTCCACATTCTCATCACACTTGCCATTGTCAGACTTTTTAGTTTTAGCCATTTTGGTGCTTATGAAGTAGTATTCTTCATAATTTTAATTCATATTTCCTTAATTATTAATGATGCTGAGTATATTTTCATAAGCTTATTGGACATTCATATATCTTTGTGATGTATTTGTTCATGTTTCTTTTAAAAAAAAATAGTGATTTATCTTATTATTAAGTTGTTCAGGTTATAATGTGTAGGTCTAATTCTGGATTCTCTGTTCCGATCTATTGATCCATATGACTATCTTCCTGCCAATACCACACTGTCTTGATTTCTATAGACAAATAATAAGTCTTGAAATAGAGTAGTATAAGTCTCCATTTTGTTCTTTTTTATCAAACTTACTTTGGCTATTCTAGATCTTTTGCATTTTGAATAAATTTTAGAATCATCTTGTCAAATCCTACAAAGGCTTGGCGTGATTTTGAATGGGATTGAATTGAATCTATAGATCAATTTGAGGAAGATTGTCATCTTAATAATATTGAGCCTTCCAATCTATAAATATGAAATTTCTCTTCACTGACTTAGCTTTTTTTTTTTTTAATTTATCCACATGTTTTATAGTTTCTAATGTAGAGATTTTAGATAGGTTGGTGTTATTACATACTATATTTTTAAAATAACACATCATTGTGGTTTTGGTTTTAATTTCCTAGATTACTAATAAAAATAACCATCTTTTTATATGTAAATGACCAATTTTGTATCTTTTCATACTGTTGCTCAATTTTTATAGGCCTATTTTTTAGTTCTTCATATTTTCTGAGTACTAAATCTTTATCATCAGTGATATGTGATGCAAATAATTTCCTCCAATTTCTGGCTTGTCTCTCACTTTCTTTCTGAATATTATCTGATTAACAGAAGTTTTTACTGTTACTATAATAAGATATAAATATCTTTAGTGTTTATGCCTTTTGAGTATTAAAAATCCTTTTAAAAGTCATAAATATTTTCCTATTCTATTTTTTTTTTAATTTTTAAGTTTTCTCTTTCATATTTGTCTTTAACTTTCTTGGAATTAACTTATAAGTATGGTGCAAGGAAAGTATTTAATTTCATGGTTTTTAAAATCTATATAACCAATTATCCCAGCATCATTTATTTATCTATTATTTTCCCACTGATTTGTGAAGTAGGCTTCATTATGGACAAAATTTTCATATATTCATGGGTTCATAGCTGATTTTATGTATTTCTTTGTTTCCCAACTCGACCACATTGTCTTAATTACTATAGCTTTATAATACGTCTCCTTATCTGGAAGGACAAATTCTCCAACTATGTTCTTCTCTCAGAGGATCTTGGCAGTTCTCAGCCCTGTGCTCTTCTCATATAAATGTTCAAATGAGCCTGTCAAGTTCCATGAAAACCTTGTTAGGATTTGATTGGAATAACATTGACTCCCTAAATCAGTTTGGGAAGAATTGACCTCTTTATAATACCGATTCTTTCTTTCTGTGTCTCATTTTCAATCTAATCTTTTGTTATTTATCAAGTAACCCAATATCCGGTTCAGAGGAGAAACTCAACATATTCTGTTAAATATTCTGGATTAATTAATGAATGCATGTAGTAAGTCTACCTAAGATCTCTGGGAACTCATCACCACTGCATTGCTACCAGGCAGTCTTGTTTACAGTGAAACATTTCAGGATTTCCTACCAAGGCAATAGTAGCTCAGAGAAATGATACAGGGCAGGAAGAAAGGCAAGTTAAGGGTTTCCAGATGATGCCCACACAAGTTTCTTGCAACACGACATTTATGGTCTCTACTCCCAGCCAAAAACTATGTAATACAGCCTGTCTCCACAAGCATAACCAGTTTGATCACTGAGTTTTTAGTATAAATAGAAAAAAAGGATGATTTAAAGGACTGTTAAAACCAATTTAAACAAAGCAAAGGTTTTCATTGTGTTTAATACTTAAGAAAACTTCCAGAATCATTTTTATTTCTATCGCTATAAGGTGACCAAATAAAGTGTTCATCTTAACCCCATGACATATTGAGTTTTGCAGGCTTTAATACAATACAAGCTTTAAACAGAGATTAGTAAACTTACTACTTAACATTTTACATGAACAAATACAGTTTGAGTTCATCATCAGTTTTCCTACAAAACACTGACATGATATAATAATATGAACAATGAAACAAATCATTTGAAATGGGAAAATTCTTATTCCACATATCAGAAAAATAAGCTGTTGGATTTATGATCACTTAAGAGAAGGCTCTTCCCCTAATGAAATTGTCAGTGGCACAGGAAAAATCACAATGCCGTAAAGGAGGCAACAAAAATCTTCACTTTGAAGCATTTTTAGCCTTCAATCTGGAAGACCATCACTATACTAACTAGAAGCTGCCTGACTTTCTTAAATAAGCAATGTTTATTTCTAACATTAATTCTGTAGCGAGGTTGAATAGCAGGCCCTGCACATTCCGCCTTCTTCTAATTCTTGAGCTTCCTACAACCCAGGCAAATTCCAGGACTTCAAATCCTCTTGCCATGGCAGCCCTTTCTGATTTCTCCTGCTTGATTCATGTTTGATCTCAAGCAGATTTTGCTCAGAAACCAGAAATCATTAGGGAAGTGCTGACTTTGAGGGAAAACAGGGATAAGAAAAGGATGTTTACCCTCTGGAAGAGGAAACCAGGCTCAGTGATAAACTAACAAGGGGGAGTGTTACCTATGATTAATCAGGTCAACTGACTCTACTGTAAACACTTCCTGCCCCTGTCTGAGAAAATATAATTGACCTGGAAATTTACTTAGTTAGACTGAAAAGTGAATCAGAAATCGCATCATAATTGAGAAACCAGGCTTTCATAAGCTGTGATTAACTTCTAAAAGCTCTTCACCAAGAGGCACTCATCAGCCTTAGAAGACATTTTTAAAAGGCTCCTGTTTACATAAATTACAAATACCTCACTACTGCTCATAGCATCATTCCTCAACATACAGATAGTCTTAAAATAACAGAGTATACCATGAAAATTTAAGATGACAAAATAAATGCATTAAAAGACAATAATTCTCAATACAGAGGTAACATCCAAAGAGTCCCTGTAATAAAACAGACTTCCTAGAAGGAAGTGGTCTTCAGGTAACTTCAAGTGATCAAATGTTAGGTAGGTTACAAAGGATTTTCCTTAATGAACTGATATACACACTACTTTCTCAAGAGCAGAGCCCAAGTGTGATGGGCTAGCAATGTGTGCAAAACCCCTGTCTGTTTTTTTCTCTGTAAGTAGAGGCTGAGACACTCGCCTGCACCTAAGACACAATACACACTCATATTTCTCCTTTCACCTGGCTTAAATCAACACTTTCATTGAATTAAGCAAGAAAAGTTAGTCTACAATTATATCTTAACTTTATAATTCTAATACAGAAAAATCCCTAGAAGTGTCTTTCCTCTTCAAATCAATTACTACTACTTTCGTCTTCACTTACTGGAACCCATAAAAAATACCCTCCAATCCGATCTTTCAAAATCAACAAGGCCAGCAATGCCAGTCTGATTATAGTATGCTCCTACTTAAAAGGTTTTTGTTGGCTTCCCATCACCAAAAGATGAAGTCCAAACATTTTGCCCTACCAGTATCTTCTTTGCCTTCTCTCAACACACCCAACCTTGTCTCTGATCTTTGCTCTTACATATTTTTCTCTCCAGTAACATTAAACTTCTCACCTTGCCTTACCGGCTTATTTGTGTTTTTTCAACTTCGTATCTGCTTTTCACTCTTATTGGAATGTCCTCCCTTGCTCCTTCTCAGTTTAGTAAACTCCTTATCTTTTAAGGCCAATTTCAAATGTTATCCCCAATGCACAGACTTCCTGACCTCTCTGGCAGCCTAAAGCATCTACTTCTCTTAATTCCTAACTATATTTTATTAATTCTTATGGAAACAATTATTAAGTTGAATGGAAATTATGAATTTTATGTCTATCTTCCTTCTAGATAAATGCAGTCCAGTAGAACTTTCTCAATGATAGTAACATTTTTCTGTGTCGTCCAATAAGGTATCTACGTGTTGCTCAAATGGTGGTTAGTATGACTAAAGAACTGAATTAAAAAATTTTTTTACATTTATTTAAATTTAAATTTAAAAAACCACCTGGGGCTAGTGGCCAGCAAATTGCTCAGAAATTGCACAATGCAGTTCTATTCTGTGCCCCACACAGATCCCGCCTAATATAGCTGGCCAATACCTTTTTGTTGAATAGATAGATGGATGGAAACAATATCACTATTTTACATTTCAAGACCATCTAGTTATTATGTATGCCTCTAGTCCTAGGAAGAATACAAGCTTTCTCAAATATGTCTAGGTGGCTCCTGAAAGTCATAGTACTCATTTTAGAACACATCCATATTTATTTAATTACATGAATCAAAAATCAAAAATGTTACTATATTATATTCCCAAAATAATACATAAAGTATTTTAAAAAATCACTTTTTATCAGGATAATCCTCTTATCAAATTTATGAGAAAGTTGAAACTAATAGAATGAACAAAAAGCTTGATACCAGGTATATTCTCTGACAATTAAATGTTTCTTTCCAGCGCTGTACCCAGAAACTTGCTATGCTTTGTCATGAGGAAACATAGATGGAGTATTGAGTTTATCTGAGAGTTCACAGTAGAAGTAGGAAGTTGAGTTCTAAAGGAATAAGAAATGCTAGCAGTAGTAATAACCCCCAAATTTCCATAACACAATAAATCATAACAAAATAAAGGTTTATTTCCTGCTCGTGTCATAGTCTGATGTAATTTGGGAAGCTTTCTAGGGAGGCTTTCTTCCAAAGGATGGATGGCTTAGGGATAAAAGCTCCTTTCTCTAGATAACTGTACCATCATCCATTATTAATATTTGGCCTCCACTTTCACTATGCAAAGAGAACACAGTGTGTGGGAAGGTACATCAGACAATTACTTTAGCCTGGAAAATGACATCCATCACTGTTCACATTCCATGACCAGACCTAGTCACAGAGCCAACCCAGCTACAGGGGAAGCAGGGAAATATAGAGGAACATGCAAATATCAGTGAATTCCAGCACTCTCTGTCACAATGCTTAAAGCACTAGCCAAATTCATTAAAATTACTCATGACAATTACCCTTAAGAATTTTGAGTATACACAAAATTATATCAGTGGCAATATTGGATGAAAAATATCCATCTTTATATAATGGATAATACTCAGACAGGTGAGAAACTCATGTCCAAGAAAAATAACTGAAGAACAGCAAAGGAAACAACACATTCACATCTCAGGTCTCACGTTCACTGCGAGGGCTGTAATTCCCCAGATGTTTTAAAGCTATCTCTGTCAAAAAATATGCATTTTTTTATGAGATTGCACTATAATAAGAAAAAGTGGGTGCAATGTTAGCTTCTTTTGTTACATCTGGGAAATCATGGCATATTTTATCAAACATTTGATCAGGTTACTATTTGGAAATATCTTAAATCTCTATTAACCTGAGTTCTACTCAGTGCTCCTTCTCTTTATTAGCAAAGACAGGGAGTATGCCCCTGCATGAATTGTGTCACAATTTCCAGTTTTCAGAGAAAACACTCGCTTATTGAAAATAGTTTGTCATGCAGACATTCACAGTATTGTATCATTCCTACAGAAACATCCGTCATGAAATTATTCTCTGAGAGAAAGTTTTCCAGAGCGGGAGGGCAACTCAGTAGAACTTTTCCTTCATTTGAATACCAAAATTCATGCTTCCTTTTTGTGACTGTAAATTTGTCATGAGTAAGGATGACAGTAAGGTCTTTGTCTTTAAGATTTATATTTAATGTATTCATGTTTACTTAAATAAATGTGTCTGCCAAGTAAGCAAGACTATGAATCAGATAATATCTTGCTGCCAGTAAGTTGAAAGGAATGTGTGAATTTGAGAAAGAGCTGCTACTTGAACTCTTAACTGAACACTGACTCGCCCTTTGCCAGACCTCAGCTGGTCAACAGCTGTGTGTGCGCACCAGTGGAATATTAAGGAGTTTTTCTACAAGCTCGAATTATAGAAAACAGTTAAATTTTCATGAGCCTGGATTTTATAAAGTTTATTCTGTTGATAACACAATTTAAACACATCCATATGTCGGTGAGAAGTTCTCCACATCTCCAGTTTTTGGCTGTAATTAATATGAAGCAAACTAGTTCAGAGTGGAGATTTCCAAGTTATTTGGGCTTTGACACCATTCTTCAGAATGTTCAGGCATTTTGCCCCATGTATACACACATCTGCCACCATGATTCACTTCTAGGTATAAATATTATCCAGATAAGTCACTGTGACATCCCGCTATGGACCGAATGTTTGTATCTTCACCCACCACCCCCTGCTTCCAAAGTCATACACTGAAGCCTAAATCCTCAATGCGATGTATTTCAGTGTGAGACCTGTGGAAGGTAATTAGGTCATGAGGATGGAGTCCTCATGAACGCAATTAGTGCCCTTCTAAGAAGAGACACAAGAGAGATGATCTCTCACTCTCCATCATGTGAGGACCCAGCAATAGAATGACCATCTGCAAACCAGGAAGAGGGCCCTTCCCAGACCTGACCAAGCTAGCATCCTGACCTCAGAATTTCCTGCTTCTAGAACTGAGAGAAATTAATTTCTATTGCTTTAGTTACTCAGTCTGCAGTATTCTGTTACAGCAGCCACACTGACTAAAAAACATCTATGTATAGAAAATTATACATTTATACAAAAAAAATCACACTTATAAACTGTATTGCACAATATAACAAAACATTCAAGTTATTTGAAAACGCAGGGCAAACACTGGATGTTCAATGTGATCCCAATTTTTAAACAAATATACTGTGTAACCAAGGTTCCTGTTTCTTTTATCCTTTTTAAATGGTCTATTTGCTCTAGGAAAAAATACTGGAAAAGCAAAGGTGATGTCTTGGGTCATTCCAGGTGAGCCTCTTGTGAGTGGAGTGGCTCTGCAGCTTCTCCCAGCTTTGCCACAGGCCACATCTTCACTGTCAAACACTTCTGAACCCAAGCACTACAATATACTGTCTCTGCTCCATGAACAGTAGACATTGATATAAGGCAAGCCTAACTGTATTCGATTGTCCTGTCCCTTTCTTGCCCACAACACTACCACTAAAGATTGTACTAAATGGCTGAGGAAATTTAAGGAAATTACATTGCGGAAAGAGAGACCCTAAAGGAATGCTCAAACTATGACTTTTGCCAAAATCCAAAAGAAAGTTCAAAAAAAATTAATCCAGCACAAGAATCCTTTTGCAGGAATAATCCCATTCTCAATCTGACTTCTCTGCGCTAAGGTTCTTCCTTCATTCAAACAGCTCTTTTTCTCCTGTAAAACTTACGCATTTTGGAAAATGCCACCCCCTAAATATCTCACCCTAAAACCCACTTATATGAGAGCAAAGTCATGGAACTCAGATTTCTCAAACTTTGAAACAGTGTGGAAGGTAATCAGATAATTAGTACGTTAGTTAAGGGTGCTTTTATAAATACTGTGAGCCACTATTACTGCAGTAGTGATTGCTAACTTGTTTAGTAAGTCTTTTATGAGTGCTGCCAAAATTTCTAGAATTTAAGGTATGCCATAAATCTAAAACTATTGAGAACCCAAAAATAAGTTGTTTTATTTTTGTATTTTAATGTGCATTTCTTTTATTATTAGAAATGCTAACATTCTATTTATCGATATGGGTATTAAAATAAATAGATTCACCTGCTTTTCATCACACTTGCTTAGATTTGTTGAGAACAAAGAGAGTACACAATTCCTTCAGATTTTGAGCATGTAAATCAATGAAGACTCAATCTGTACTTAGAAAAGATTATCAACCCTTGCACCATAGAAAAATCTAACATTCATCCTTCTAATACAGAGTATTTTGTTAATTGAGATATAATTGACACAGGAGATTATATTCGTTTTAGTAGTACAACATAACAATAAATGTATACATTGTGTAAGTTGATTAAATGTTGAATATACATGAAACTAAATTACTTTACCTTTAAACTATGTTCTAAAACAGTGGTCCCAACCTTTTTGGCACCAAGGACCAGTGTTCTTATGAGAATCTAATGCCTAGTGATCTGCGGTGGATCTGAAGCAGTGATGCTAGCTCTGGGGTGTGGCTGCAAACATAGATGAAGCTTCACTCACCTGCCTCTCACTTCCTGCTGTGTGGCCCAGTTCCTTACAAGCCATGGACTGTCCACAGCCTGGGGATTGGAGACCCTTGTTATAAAACATTCTGACATTTTTTGTTTAAATTATAGTTTGAAAATTATCTATGATGCTCTAGCTTACCCTCCGACACACACACACTACTGTAGCTTAAGAGATCACTATCAATTTATATGTATACACAAAAGAACTGATAGAAATAAACCAAAATATTTACTGTAATAGTCTCTGAGAACTGAAATTATGATTGATTTTTTTATTTTTAACTGTCTTGTATTTTCCACTTTTTGCAATGAAAATGCATTATCTTCATAATCAGAAAAAATATCTAAAAATGTTGTTAGATGTTTCTGTCACTGATAAATGACTAGCAAATTACATACAAGCAAGTGCCTTTATACTTTACTAACAAAAAATATCAAATATATACTAATAGCACTATAATCTTTTAAAATCTACTTATTAACACAACTGGAGAAAAAAAGAACCAGAAATTTATAAGCTGGAACTATAACTAATAATTCTTCAATATCATTAAAACTCTGGGATTTCATTTCCAACCATGACAGTGTGATGGAGTCTGGGATTATCCTTCCACCATAAGCAACTAGAAAACTGGGGGAACTAAAGGAGACATGATTTTAGACCACACATAGTACAGGCCTATGATCTCTGAGAGAAGGAAAACAAATGATATGAACCTCACAAATTACCCAGGCTTTCTTCCCGGAGGCAATATACAGATTGTTATACAAATAAGAGGATCCCAAACTGAGCTGAGGAGGTAGAGATTAGATTTCAAGAAGGCTGAGGGGGCTGAATTTGCAAGATATAATTCCTGAAAAAGAGGAACAATATGGAGAGAAAATCCCAAATCTCTGAATAGGGATTTCTTTTAACATTTGACTATTATTGGCATAAAAATGCCAATTCATGCATGGTAGGGTGACATCCCACAACATCAATCAAAAAATGACTTCTAGAGGTCCAAGATGGTAACAGCATAGGAGAAAACTGAACTCAACCCCTTCCATTAGTAAAATAAAAAATATATGTACATAGGTAGAAATTACTTCTGTGAGACAACTGAGCACTGATTAAACAACTTTTGACAACAAACAAGAAAAAGAGATCAAATAGAGAAGGCTGGGAAGCCAACAGAGCCCTCTAGGAGCTATGGGAACTCACTAGGCTGAAAGTGGTAGAGAGTGCCAGTTTTTACATTCCTCTCCAGCTTGATGGGGCAAGCAAGAGCTCTATTTGAGTGCTTTGGCCTACCTGTATGAGTGCTTGAATATATTATGTTCACAGCTACATTGCCTGGAGTATTTTGCTTCTGAACAAAGGGACAAGACAGAAACAAGATGTCACCACATCCACCTGGCTTTCTTGCCTAGAGCTGCTCTGGCTTGGGAGGCTAGTGCCTCAGGTGCCATAAGTCTTGCTGGGCTCCAAATGACTTCCCAAAACTACCAGGCACATAATGCCTACACAGAGGTCTCTTCTACACTGTACCACTTGGTACAACAAACAAAAGAGAGACTGTGTAAAGAAGACTGGAGAGCTGTAGGAGCTCTCTGGGGATTGCAGGAATTCTCTGGAGTTGGAGGAGCTGGTGAGTGCCATTGTTATGTCCTGCTACACTTTCATAGAGTGGGAAGGGGCTCTATCTAGGTGCTCTGGCTGCCTGCAAGGTTAGTGAAGTGTGTTCCTGGACACATTTGGGCCCAAAAACAGGGAGCGAGCAGGCTCAACAGGGTATTAACTACACATACCTGGAATCCTCACTCAGCACTGCTCTGGCTTGGTAAGCCAGTGCTTTGGACACCTTAGGTACCTGCTCAACTCCTACTGGTCTTCCAAAACCACACAACACAGACAGTCTACACAGAGTCCACTTCTATATAAGGTCACTTTTCTCAGACTGGAAGAGGCAGCTATTTTGTCACATAAACAAACATAGAAAGCCAAACAAAAAATATCTATCAAAGAAAGGAAAAAGAAAATTCCTCAGGAGTGGGGGGGAAAAAACCTTAAGGAAATGGAAATAAATAACTTGCCTGATAAAGAATCCAAAACATAGTCATAACGATGCTCATCAAACTTGAAAGTAGAATAGAGGAACTTAGGAAGAACTTCAGCAAAAAGTTAGAAAGTTTAAAAACCAAGCAGACCTGAGGACTACAATAACTGAAATGAAAAACACATTAGAGGGAATTAACAGTAGATTGATTAGCTAACACAAAGAATGGATCAGTGACCTGGAAACCAACCAATCAGAAAAGTAGAAATAAGAGAATTTTCAAAAAACAAGGATAGTTAAAAGGATCCCTGGTATAATGTCAAGCACTCAAACATTCACATTAAGGAATCCCAGAAGAAGAAAGAGAGGAAGGAACAGAAATTTTATTCAAAAAAATAATGACTGAAAACTTTCCCAACCTAGTAAAGGAAACAGGTATCCAGATCCAGGGAGCACAGAGTTCCAAACAAGAGGAACCCAAAGAGATCTACACAAAGACATATTGTAGCTAATGGCAAAAGTTAAAGAGATAATCTGGAAGGAAGCAAGAGAAAAATGGCTTACATACAAAAGAAACCCTATGAGCTGATTTCTCATCAGGAACTTTACTGGCCAGAAGAGAGTGGCAGGACATCTTTAAAGTGTTGAAAGAAAGGAACCTACAACCCAGAATAATTTACCCAGAGAGATTGTCATTCAGAATTGAAGGAAAGATAGAATTTCCTGGACAAGCAAAAACTAAAGGACTTCATCACCGTTAAACCAGTTCTACAAGAAATGTTAAACGGTCTTCAAGTAGAAAAGGAAAGGCCATAATCAGAAGTAAGAAAATACAAGAAAGAGGAAAACCTGATAGATAAAGCCAAATGTTCAATAAATACTGCAAAATAAACATTTAACAAGCTACTATGAAGGTTAAAAGAAAAAGATATCAAATTCAACTTAAAACTACAATCGGTAGTTACAAGATACACAACACATCACAGGGATGGGGAGCATGGCATAGGAAATGCAGTTAACATTAATGTAATGGCTAAGTGGAGAGCCAGAAGAGAGAAAGAGCAATTAAGGGGATTGTTTAATAAACTATGTAAATGTCTAACCAATATACTATATATTTGAAACTAAAAATAAAATAAAATTTTAAAAAAGATATACAACACAAAAATATCTAAAATGTGACATCAATAACATAAAATATGAAGGGAGAAGTAAAATGTAGACTTTAAAGAATATATCTGAACCTAAATGTCTATCAGCTTAAAATAGACTGCTATAAAGAATAACATACACAAACCTCATGATAACCACAAACCAAAAACCTAAAAATATTCACAAAGAGAAAGGAACCTAAACAAAACCATAAAAAAAAAAAAAACCTGCAAACCACAAGGAAAGAAATCAAAGGAAGAAAGGAACACAGGATAATGATATAAATAATCTAACAACAATTTCGAAAAATGACAATAAGCACATATTTATCAATAATTACTTTAAATGTAAATGTATTAAATGCTTCAATAAAAAGACATAGGGTGGCTGAATGAATAAAAAATTATGACCCATTTCTATGCTGCTCCCAAGAGACTCACTTCAAATTAAAAGATACATACAGACTGAAAGTGAAGAGATGAAAAACGACATTCCATGCAAATAGAAACGGAAAAAAAAAAAATCTAGCATAGCAACACTCAGAGACAAAATAGACTTTAAAACAAAAAAAAAAAGTAAAGAAAAGGCAAAGAAGGGCATTACATAATTATAAAGGGTTCAATCTAAGACAAAGATATGACAATTGTAAATATCGTGTACCCAATATAGGAGCACCTAAATATATAAAGCAATTATTAATGGGCATAAAGGGAAATATCCACAGTAATACAATAGTAGAGAATTTTAATATCTGATTCACATCAATGGATAGATCATCCAGACAAAAAAATTAATAATGAAATAATAGCCTTAAATTTCACATTAGATATCACTGACTTCATAGATATTTATAGAACATTTCACCAAAAACTGTAAAATATACATTTTTTTCAAATGCACATGGAATTGCTCCAGGACAGATCACATATTAGGCTGCAAAATAAGCCTCAATAAATTCAAGAAGACCGAAATCATATCAAATATCTTTTTTGACCACAATAGCATGAAATTAGAAATCAACTACAGGAAGAAATTGAACAAGATACAAATAAGTGAAAGGATATACCTTGCTCATGGGTTGGAAGGATTAGTGTTGTTAAAATGTCTTTAAAATCTGAAGTGATATACAGATTCAATGCAATTTCTATTAAAATACCAATGGCATACTTCTCAGAATTAGAACAACTAATCCTAAAATTTATAAGGAACTGCAAAAGACCACAAATAGCCAAAAAACTCTTGAGAAAGAACAAAGTGGAAGGTATCACACTCCCAGATTTCAAACTACACTACAAAGCTACAATAATCAAAACAGTATAGTACTGTCATAAAAACAGATATATAGATCAATGGAATAGAATAGAGAGCCCAGAAATAAATTCTCACTTATATTGTCAATTAATCTACAACAAATAGGCAAGGACATAAAATGCAATACAGACATTCTCTTCAATAAATGTTGGTGGTAAAACTGAACAGGTACGTGCAAAAAAATGAAACTGGACAACTTTCTTACACCACATATAAAAATAAACTTAAAATGGATTAAAAACTTAACTGTTAGACCTGAAACTATAAAACTCCTAGAAGAAAACATAGGCAGTTAACTCTTTGACATTGCTCTTAGAAATCCCTCTTTGGCTATATCTCCTTGAGCAAGGGAAACAAACAAAAAATAAATAAACAAATGGGACCATATCAAATTTAAAAATTTTGCATAGCGAAAGAAACCATCGACGAAACCAAAAAGACAACCTACTCAATAGGAGAAGATATTCACAAGTGATACATCCAATAAGAGATTAATTAATATCCAAGATATATAAAGAACCTATACAAATTAACATCAAAAAAACAAATAATCCAATTGAAAAATGGGCAGAGGACCTGAATGAACATTTCTTCCTAGAACATACAGATGGCCAACAGACATATGAAAAGATGCTCAACATCACTAATCATTAAGGAAATTCAGCTTAAAACCACAATGAGATATCATCTCATATCTGTCAGAATGGCTTTCATAGATACATCAACAAGTAACACATGTTGGAGAGGCGTGGAGAAAGGAAATGCTCACACTCTGTTGGTGGGATTATAAATTAGTACAGCCACTATAGAAAACAGTATGGAGATTTCTTAAAAAATTAAAAATAGAGCTGCCATATAATCCAGCAATTCCACTTCTGGGTATTTATTAAAAACAAAAACAAAAACAAAAAAAAAAAACACACTAATTCAAAAAGATATATGAACCCCTATGTTTACTGCAGCCTTACTAGTAATAGCCAAGGTATAGAAGTAACATAGATGTCCATTAATAGAAGAATGGATAAAGAAATGTGATATATGTGTTGTGTGTATTATTAATGAAATAGTATTCAGCTATAAAAAAGAATGCAATTGTACCACTTGAGCCAACATGGTTGGACCTAGAGGGTATCATGCTAAGTGAAGTAAGTCAGACAGAGAAAGACAAATACAATATGATTTCAAGTATACATGGAATGTAAAATAAATAAATAAATGAACAAACAAAACAGAAGCAAACTCACAGATACAGAGAAGAAATTAATGCTTATCAGATAGGAAGGTGGTTAGTGGGGGGATGAAAAAGGTGAGGGATTAAGAAGCACTAATTGCTAATTATAAAAATAGTCACAGGGATGTAAAGTACACTGTAGAGAAGATAATCAATAATATTGTAACAGCCATGTATGGTGTCAGATGGGTACTAGTCTTATCTGGGTGATCACTTTGCAAATTATATAAATGTCTAATTACTATATTTTACATCTGAAACCAATATAATATTGTATGTCAAGTGTAATTGAAAAACACATTTTAAAAATTTTTTTTTTAAGTCCTGACTTGAACTATTTTATGCTTTCCATGGTACAAATACTTCTACCATGGCCACTTTTAAATTACCAACCCGCCATCTCTGAATGTAGATTTGAGAAGAACTATGCATAGTCAACTCTCATTAGTGAGAATGAACTGGTGCCAAGACCCTACTCTGTCTGTCTAATAACAGCTTCAAAATACATGAAGTAAAACACAACAGAACAGAAGCAATACCTGTCAGAGAAATAGGCCAATTCACAATCAGAACTGGAGTTTTCACTACTCTCTCAATAATTGATAGAATAAGTAGACAGAAATTCAATAAGGATATAGAACACTTAAGACTATTAACCAACTTGACCTATTGATATTTATAGAACACTCCAGCAGAATATAGATTCTTTTCATATGCATAGAAACATTCACCAAGATAGACCATATGTGGCCATAAACTTAAAAGAATTGAAACCATATAATACTCAAAAATGTTTAAAGATTTAAAAGTAATTTAAATCATACAAAATATTTATGACAAAAAATAGAATTAAATTATGAAGCAATGACAAAACGTTATAAAGAAAATCGCCAAACATTTGGAGATTAAACAGTATTTTTTTACTTCTAAATAAACTATGAATCAAAGAGGAGATTGTGAGATATATTAGACAATATTTTGAATTGAATTAAAATGAAATTAAAGTTAAAATATAACATATCCACATTTGTGAGATACAGATAAAGTCATGCTTAGAGGAAAATTTATACCATTAAATGCTTTCACAGAAAATAAAAATGTCTAATAATCCATTATCTAAGCTTCTACTTTAAGAAGATAGAATAAAAAGAGAAAACTAAATTGAAAGTCAGTATTAGGAGAGAAATAATAAAAATAACAATGAATTATTAACAAAACAGAAAATTAGCAAAAAATACAGAAGATGAATTAGACCAAAAATGGCTTTGTTAAAAATAAATAAATAAAACTAACAAACCTGTAGCTAGACTGCTCAACCACAATAATAATAATAATAAGCATACACACAAATTGCCAGTGTTAGGAATGATAACACTACACATTATTGGACCTTTAAAAAGAAAGAAAGAAATATAAATAGAACTATACCAATTACTTTGACAACATAGTTGAAACAAACAAATTCCTTGAAAGACATAGTTAAAAAAGTGATTCAAGAAGAAAATAAAACACATGAATATGTCTTTAGAAAATTTTTAATG
Organism: Pteropus medius; assembly: GCF_902729225.1. Classification (NCBI taxonomy): domain Eukaryota; kingdom Metazoa; phylum Chordata; class Mammalia; order Chiroptera; family Pteropodidae; genus Pteropus; species Pteropus medius. Next base: position 4,480,060 of record NW_024353517.1, on the reverse strand, counting down.
AATTCAAAATTATAATTTTTCCCTCAAAGATAACTCTAAGCCCAGATTGCTTCACTGGTGAATTGTATCAAATATTTAAAAGAAAACTATGATAATAATACACAAACTCTTTCAGAAACTAGAGGAAGATAAACAATCCCCAACTCATTTTATGAAGCCAACATTAGCCTGATACCAAAACCAGACAAGAAAAGAAAAAGAGAAGTTAATATCTCTCATGAATATTTATGCAGAATGCATTTAAAAAATCTTACCAAACCAAATTCAGCAATACAGGAAAAGGATAATGCATTATGATCAAATAAGTTTTATTCCAAGAAAAGAAGGTTGGTTTAACATTTGGATATCATTCAATGAAATTTTCTATATTTACAGAAAAATTTTAAAAAATAATAATTATCTCAAAAGATCTCCCCAAAAAATTCTGCAAAAAAAATGTAACATTCATTCATAATTTAAAAAATAATAACTTTCAGCAAATTAGAAATAAAAGGATACATCCTCGATGTGATAAACACATATAAACCCTACAGCAACCATCATACTCAACGGTGAAAGAATAAATGCTTTCCTACTAGGATCAAGAATAACACAAGGTTATCCACTCTTCCCATTTCTGTTCAACACTGCACTAATACAATAAAGAAAGAAAAGAAAGAATGGGCATACATGAGAAAGGAAAAAATAAAACCAATTATGATTCTGAACACAGAAAATCTCTAAGAGTACACAACAAAAGCAATTAGAACTAATAAGTGAGTCTTGCAAGGTCACAGGAAAATATACAAAAGTCAATTGCATTTTCATATACTAGCAACAAACAACTTGATATTAAAATTTATAAAACAATGATAATTATAATTTAAAACATAAAATACTTAAGAATAAATATAACAAAGTTTACATAAGGTGCATATGCTAAAAATTACAAAACTGATTCACTAATTTCACTTTTTTGAAATATACCTAAAAGAATTGAAAACCTATGTCCATAATAAAATAAACACGTGAAGTTCATACATAAAAGCATTATTGATATATAGGTGAGTAAAATGTGGTATAGCCATACAATGGAATATCATTCCACGGTAAAAAGGAAGGAAACACTGACACATGCTACAATATTGATGAACCTTGAAAACATTATGCTAATTAAATAAGCCAGTCACAAAAGACCATCTAAGTTATAAGTTTATTTATACAAAATTTTCAGAATATGTAAATCTGTAGATAAAGATTAGTTTTGTCTTTACTGGGAGGGATAAGGGGTAAGGGAGATTGAGACTAGGGAGTGACCGCACATGGTCACAAGGTCACTTTAAGAGGGGATAAATATTCTAAATTTAGATTGTGGTGATGATTGCACAACTCTGTCAATATATTAAAATATTATTGGATTGTACACTAAAAATTAGTGAATTGTATGGTATGTAAATTGTATCCCAAAAAAAGGAAAACAGAAGATTTTTCAACATGGGTATAGACAAAGATTTATTAAAAGGACATAAAATATATAAAGAGAAGCTATAAATTAAAAAATAAAAAACAATAAATCGGACTCCATCAAAATTTAAGTTTTGTTCTTCAAAAGACACCACTAAGAAAATAAAACCACAAGTCAGAAATTGGGAGAAAATATTTATAATGCATATATCTAATAAATGATTTATATTTGTAATATATAAAGAACTTTCACAACTCAATAAGACAAACAAGTCCATTTTAAAAGTGAGTAAAACACATAGATATTCATAGCAGTTTTATTCATAATTTCCAAAACTTGGAAGCACCCAAGATGTCTTTCAGTTGGTGAATAAATAATGTTACATCCAGACAATGGAACATTAGACAAAAAAAGAAATGAGCTATCAGGTCATGAAAGGACATGGAGGAATCATAAATGCATATTACTAAGTGAAAAAAGCCAATATGAAAAGGCTATATACTGTATGATTCCAACTACATGACATTCTGGAAAAGACAAAACTATAAAGACAGTTAAAAGATCAGTGGTTGCTAGGGGTTGGGGGTTGGGGGAGAAAAACAGGTGGAGCTCAGAGAATTCTTAGGGCAGTGAAAATATATGATACTGTAATAAAGGATACATGTGTTTATACATTTGTACAAACTGATGTGTGTATAACAGCAAAAGCGAATCCTAATGTAACCTATGGACTTTGGACAATTATAACATGTCAATTTATATTCATCAGTTATAACAAATGTACCACTATACTGGAGGGTGTTGATAATAGGGAAGGTTATGCATGTGTAGGGGCAAGAAGTATATAGAAAATCTTTATATCTTACTCTTAACTTTTCTATGAACATAGAAAAGTTCAACCTTATTAGTCATCAGGGAACTATAAATCAAAACCAAGATGAAAAATCTCATTTTACGCACACTAAAATAGCTAGAAGTAAAAAGACTGAAAATAACAGGTGTTGGCAAAGACATGGAGCACATGGAACTCTCATATGCCACCAGTGGAAATATAAAATAGTACAACTACTTTGGAAAAGAATTCAACAGCTTCTCAAAAAGTTAAATTTTCCTGAGAGGGGGAGTCAAGATGGTGTAAAGGATAGAGGCTGTGCACGCCTCCTCTAGCAACCACACCAAAATTATTTTTAAAACTACAGAGCAACCAGTATGCTGACCAGAGGTCTGGCTGAACAGAAGCCCTACAACTAGATCACCTCAAATAACAGATTACCTCAAAGCAGGAGGCGGGGTAGAGACGCGAAATGGCCCAGTCCCACAATGGGATGTGGCGATCGAGAATTGGGAGGGCTATCTTGGCTACAGAGCCACCTACCCTACCTGAGGAGCAAGGGGTCTAGGCTGCACACTGGACTAAGAATATTCCTTTGTTCTAAATAACTGAAATGTATAAAACTTCTTTGATTACATTTTAAACTTTCACACATCTTAGTGTCTAATTCTGGGCAATCTTATCTACCGTTAATCTGTCAATTCTTATGCCAAAAATACTCTGTTTTGATTGCTCTTTTTTGTAATATGTTTCAACACCTAGAAGGCTAACTACCAATCCCACCTGTAAATTATTATTTTTAATGTTTTGTTCTTATACAATCCCACCTGTAAATTATTATTTTTAATGTTTTGTTCTTATACTGTCTCACCTGTTTGCTCTTTCAAATGATCATCACGAGAGGGGGAGGGAAGCTAACACCTCTGAAAATTAAGCAGCTGCAACAAAATAAGAAAAGGGATATAACTGCAAGACGTAAACTTTGAAATATGTGACTATCGAAAGAAACAAGAGATTCTGACAAAGCAAGGCACAGCTTCTAAACTACAGCCTCTCAGCCACCTCAACTGTACCAAGAAAAGAGGGAGGCTGGACAAATTCCTGAGAGTTCTCACTAACAGTCCCCAACCTGGGGAAAACAGACTCAAGAGGAAATAAGCAGCCAAAGGAAATGTTCGTCTGAGTACAAGCCCCAACATTAAGATCCCAGTAGACACAGGAAAAAATTCCAGGAAACTATCAGGAATTTACAGGTATTCCACTATGAGAGTAGAATGCATGGCCAACAGGATGGATTAATTCCTGATACCAGATATTTAACATTATTTCAAAAGAAAAGGTAAAACCCAGGTTACTCAAAAGAGGCTGCACACAACCTCCGCAAAGTTCTGCTCCTACACTTTCTGCCCTCAGTCTCAGAAAAGTGGATAGAAAGCAGAATTTTAGCTGTCCCCTATAGCTTAGAATTGAGACATGCAAGAATCAGGGATGGAAGTCATGGAGAACTCATCCTCACTGTCTCAGAGAGAACTGAAGATGTAGAAAGAGCTGCCCACATTCAACACAAGCAAGCTAGAATCAGTTAGGTATACTACAGAAAAACAAAAAGAGAAAAAAACAACAGGCTAAAGAGGAGCCAAGAACCCACTCTGAGAGAAAAAATAAATAAACCAAGCAAAAATTTAAAAAAAAAAAAAAACCTTACCATGCAAGCCTGTTCTATGGAAGACTGTGTAAGGACATGAATAAAATAAGAGGGAGCTCAAAGACTAGAGGAAGCAACAGAACTTCCAAAACATTAAGTAAGAATGATGAAAGCGGTCATCCTTGTTTTGTACACAATTTTAATGGGAACACATTTTCTGTTTCACTGTTTATGAAAACACTGGACATTGTTTAGAATTTGTTAGTCTTTATCCTGTTAAGAAAAATAGCATTTTAATTCATAAAATATTTTCATAACAAATGGTTGAACAGTGACTCAACCTATTTCAACTGAAATAAACAAGCTATTTTGTAAAATCTGTTTTCTTTCTTACATCACACTTACAAAGAACCTCAGTGTAGTCCTCAGAACTTGTCCACCTAAATGATGACTGAGACATTTCATCATGTTTTCTTCTAACCGCCAGACTTTCCATCATATAGAAAATTTAATGACTCATTTTACAAAGGCAAATTTTTCCACTACTAGTATTTATAGGATTGCTATAATTGACATTAGGGCTACAGATTGTATAAATACCCTCTTCACCAAATGTCTTAAAACTAGGAAGAAGAAAAGGCCAGTGGGGTTTAGGTTCATTCTTTCTGCAAGCATAAGCTTTGGAATCAGGCACATCTGAGTATGAATCCTTCCTCTAAAACTTGCTAGTTGTGGCTTTGGACCACAACTTAGCTTCTCTAAAAACCATTTTTTTATCTGACAGGTGGGTATTAATACTTAATTTATAGAGTGTTATAAAGATTAAATAAAAACGTGTTTTAAGCTGGTCTTCAAAATGATTTATATTATTATTATTATTATTTCTATTATTTTATAAAATTATTATATGCCTGCCACATAATAATAAATAATAACTGAATGAATGAATGACCTCTGTAAGGAATTCAAAGATGAAAAAAAAAGTCCTGACCATAAGAAATTTCTAAGGTAAAAAATTAATTGCTAATAAATAAATATAAGTAAAACTAGAGTTCTAGGTTTGATTTCATGGGGCCTAATGACTTAATTTCATTATCCATTACAAATATTCTTGGTAACTAGATCTCAGTCTGGTCCCTGGGCACAGTCACAGACTAATTCCTGACCTCTTGTACTCTTTAGAAATGAATAACAGAAATCAACTCAAGTTAGCTTTAGTTAAAAGGGGAAATGGTATACAAATTTAGGAACTGGTATCTCTTGGGACCCATGGCAGGGATACAAATGAGTGTCAAGAAGAACTGGAACCAAAACATGGAAAGCTGGAAATCTTCTGGTAACCAAGATTTCTGTCTGTCTGTCTGTCTATCTGTCTGTCTGTCTCTCTTGCTCTCGCTCGCTCTCTCTCTCTCTCTCTCTCTCTCTCTCTCTGTCAGTTCTGTTTCTCTCTGAGCCTGTTTCTTTCTCCACAACAGGGCATCTTCTCTCTCTAGACCACAGGGCAGAAGGTGGCCACCCACGAATCTTGAATCTGCATGTTTTATATCCCCTAATTCATATTCCTGGAGGAACTCTGGTTAGCCCAGCTTAGATCAAGCACCTCCCCTAATCCATTTAATGACCTCTAGGAGAAAGAAATTATATTAGACCACAGGGCTGCCTTTGGGGCAGGGCCAGGGGATGGCCCACCATGAATGGAGAAATGGTAGAACATCCAGCAGGTGTCCACCACACCCAGCCACAGACTGACCCTTAACCTATTCACTGCCCTAATTCTGACCACAAATTGAACTGCACACTAAACCTTAATTCTGACCTCGGAATTCCACTTACATTGATCTTGTGATGCACACATAACTAATAAAGTGAGGAGGTCTCCACATTTTTATTGCTTCACTTACTTTGGGGGAAAAAATTTTTTCATAGTGAATTTTGTTCAAAATCATTTTTACTTGCTGTAAAATACTTGAGTGAACACTAAAAGATCAAAACAAAAATTCAGTTCTTTCTAAACATTTCTAAAAACCTGGATATTTCCACCAAACATTCCTAAGTAAAACACTGTATGAAAAAAACGCCTAAATTTGGAGTTAAATATTTCTGCTTTGATCCCTGTGGGTGCAGTCACGACAACTGCCTTAGTCTCTGCAGAGCACATGATGTATTCCTATCAACCCTCCAGGCACAGGAAAAATCAGAAGCTGGGGTTACAATCAAGACCTTACTAGGCATCAGCCTCCTTGAACATGGAGATTTTTATACCCTCCATATTCTCTCTTCAAAATGATCTATCTCAAGACTGGACTTATTTTTTTTATCTCCACCAACTTCAGGGTACATTATTATGTGCCTTCTTGGAGCTCCTGCTATCCCTCAGTCCCTTCTCTTTTTCTTTCTTCAGGAATATCATGGTACATGGAATGTCCAGTGCCCGCCAAGATGGAATAAGCCTTTTCCAGTTATTACAATCAAAAACTGGATAAAATGTAAAAAAACAAATACAAAGTATAAAAAGTAAATAATAGCAGACAGATTGAGGATTAAAGTCAAAACTTAAATAACAACCCATAGCCTGAGTGAGTTTCATGGAGTTTTTTCTTTTCTATCTCATGGATCTGAATCGAGGGTAGGTTAAGTCCTGGAATCGTGTATCCATCTCCCTTTGTAAATGAGGCTGTGATGATCAGAGAATATGAGATAATCCTTGTTACCTTTTTCTTTCTTTTCTCTTACTGCTTTATTTACAAATGCAACCACAGTCACACGGAACAGCACAATAGTGCAGGCAACTAAAATGTGGAGAGAGCCCTAGCTTCCTGGCCATAAGAACCAAGAAGGAAAGCGTCCCTCGGGAGTGGAGAATATAAGGAAATGCCAGAGAGGAAAGAGCTGGAAAAGATATCTTTTAATTCTGAATGGGGCCCTACATAAAGTCCCTGATTCATCCCCCAGTTGTATACATGCAGAGCAGACTCAAATAAACATAGAAAGGCTTTGAGAATTGAATAACCCAAGTCTCAGACTAAATGCTGAGTGGTACATGTGACAGACAGACCCAAATAGCACAGCAAAGGCTTGAAAACTAAACTGACATTGGAATCACCACCCATAGAAGGTGAGACACAGTCAGTACTCTGAACCTAATCCAATTAAATACCACTAACGCAAGCAAACAAAAAAATCAACACTGTCTAGAGGATTTTAAAAGAATCTGGAATCTCATAACATAATATTCAAAATATTCTGGATACATTCAAAATTACTCAATGCACAAAGAACAAGGAAAATCTGACCAATACTCAGGAGGAGAGATAATCAACAGATGCCAACCCCAATATTAATCCAATTGGGATTACCAGACACAGGCTTTAAAACACCTGTTATAACCATGAGAAAAAAATGAACATTTTTAAATAAATAAAGGATAAAAGTTCTCAGCAGAGAAAGATAATTTTTTAAAGAAAGAGCAAAATGTAAAATTTTAAACTGGATGATATAATTTTTGAAATTAATAATTTACCAGATAAATTCAACAGCAGAATGGAGACAACAGAGGAAAGAGAACTTCAAGATAGATCAATAGAAATGACAAAAATAAAAAGAATAGAAAGAAAAAATTGAAAAAAATCAACAACGTAACTTTAGGGGCCTATCAATCTAACATTTATATCAGTGGCATCTCAGAAGGAGAAAAGAAAGAGATTAATTCAGAAAATATATTTAAAGAAATAATGGCAGAAAACTTTCCAAATTTGGTGGAATACGTATACTTACAGATTCAGAAAACTCAGTAAATCTCAATCATGTTAAGCTCAAAAAAAAAACACCATATCCAGACATATCATAATTAAACTGTTGAAAACCAAAGGTAAAGAAAACATCTTGGAAACAGTCACAAGAACGTGACGACACAATGGACCTGGAAGGTATGCTAAGTGAAATAAGTTAAACAGAGAAAGACTAATACCATATGATCTCACTTGTATGTGTAATCTAAAGAACAAAATAAATGTACAAACAAAACAGAAACAGACTCACAGATACAAACTGATGGTTGCCATATGGAAGGAGGGCTGGGGGATGAGTGAAAAAGGTGAAGGGATGAAGAAGTACAAATTGGTTGTTATCAAATAGTCATGGGGATGTAAAGTACAGCATAGAAAATATAGTCAATAATATTGTAATAACTATGTACAGTGTCATGTGGGTACTAGACCAATCATGGGGAATCGTTTCTAACCACTATGCTGTACACCTGAAACTAATAAAATTGAATGTTAACTGTAATTGAAAATAAATTTTAAAAAATAAATAAAAATAAAATCTTGAGACTCTTTTAAGAGGGAAAAAAGAAAGCAGTCAGAAGAAAAATAAATTACACAAATGGGGAACTATGACTTATTAGAAATTGTGGAACACAGAAGATAATGAGAAAGCATCTGTAAAGTGCTTATAAGTCAGTCAGTCAGTTGGTCAGTCAGTAATTAATTAATTGATTGATTAATTAATTAACTGAAAGGAAAGAACTGTCACCTCAGAATTCTATATCCAGAAATAAAATCCTACAGAAATATAAGCAAAAAAGGATATTCTCAGATTAAAGGAAACTAAGATAATTTATCACCAGTAGACTTATTTTAAAAGAAATACTAAAGAAACTTCTTCAAGATGAGGGGAAATTATACCAGAGGGAAATGCAGAACTTTAGGAATGAAGAAAGAACAAGAGAAATGAGGAATATCTGGATAAACAGAATATTTTGTTCTCTTAAATTCTTTAAAATATACGTGACTAATATAAAAAATAAGTGACTATTGAAAGCAAAAATTATAACATTGTAATGTTTCAGTGTATCTAGATGTAATATATATGACAACTATAACATAAAAGAGTAAAATAAAGAACCTATGTGATTATAAGACTTTTATATTTTACTTGAAGTGGTAAAATATTAGTTCTATGCAGAATGTGAAAAGTTAGGTATATACATTATAATCCTTAGGGCAACTACTAAAAAATATCACAAAGACATACAGCCAAAAAGCCAACAAATAAATTACAATAAAATACTGCAAAATATTCAAATAATCCTAAAGAAGCCAGGAAAGAGAGTGAAACAGAGGGAGCAAATGGTAAACAAATAAAATAATAGCTTTAAATCTAACCATGACAACGATTATATTAAATATAAATTGTCTAAACATCAATTTAAAAAAGAGAGATTTTTAGATTGGATAGAAAACAAGACCCAATCACATGCAGTTTATAAGAAAACATATTTTAAATATAATAATATAGATAAATTTAAATTAACATGATGGAAAAAGACATACTATGCAAATAATAATCAAAGAAAGCTAGAATTCCTATATTAATTTCAGACAAAGTAGACTTCAAAATGGGGAAAATTACCAGAGATAAAGACAGATTTACATAAAGACAAAAGGGTAAATTCACTAAGATGTAATACTAAACGTGTATGTACCTAACAAGACAGTTCCAAAACACATAATGCAAAAGTTGGCAGAACTGAAGAAAAATAGACAAATCCACAATTACACTTGAATATCATTAATTCTAAAGTCTTGGCCACAGTTTCTCTCAAGAGGTGTTATGAAGACTGGTCCTTTCTGTTACCACAAAGAAATGATCCTGCTCCAGAGAGTTTAGAATGAGTGTGACATCGTGTCAGGCTGTGAGGATCACAACCTAGCCAGAAGCAGGACTGTGAGGATGGCCAGACATTAGCTAATAGATCAAATTTTAGAGAAAATCAATAGCAATTTTCCAGCAATATCACTCTGAGAAACCTGAGAAAATTCAAACATAACATTGACAGTTTCTTATGAACAGGTGTTGTTTTTGCATTGGTCATTTGTCCCCCCCCATTTCTGGTAACTGTATCCAGATTTTGCTTTAGGGGAAATACCCGTTCCCCAGCTTAAGTCATGATCAACTTAAGTCAATAAGTATGGTCCATCCTCTTGACTTCAGGGATTGGTCAGAGATGATGGACATACAACCTAGCTGGAGGCAATGAGATGCAAGGACATACTTGCTGGGGCTTCCGGAAGATAGAACGTCCTCTCTCCTCCTTGGGAACCACCAGAGAAAAAGGATATCCCTTTGGCCAGATGATGTGAGAGGGTATGATTGCTGGCAAGCTACCGTCTTTTCGATATTATGAGGGAGAACCTAGAACTATACTGTGTAGAACCTGAGGGCAAAACCTGTTAAAGGCAGAGTGGAAGAACAGACAGAAAAAGGTCTTTAATGATATCATTTTAGTCTCTGATTGACAGAACAGCTCTGGTATTTTCCATTATGCAAGGAAAAATATTTATTTTGCTTAAGTCAGTTTGGGTTGGGTTTTCTGTTATTCGCAGCATGGAGTCCTGACTATCACAAGGTTTACCCCTCATTCTCTCTCTCTAAATCCCATGTCTTTCTCCAAAAATGAAAACAGAAGCCATGTGATGCAAGTGCTTCTATTTTTAATGCTAGATAGTATCTTTACTTGTAGAAAATAATGATATAAAAGCATTTTAAAAGACAAAGCTTTATATGTAGAAATAATAATCACTTAATAGCAATACACATATAAAAAGGAATCATTCAGAATTTAAGACTGTAAGCAAAAAAATAGGTGTTCCATTTCTATATTTATACAGAATGTTATTATGTTGCTTTTGCTAAAGACTTTGAAGAGTATTACTCCAGCTATTGTCTCCCAAGAGGATGTTTACCACTATCAACCACTTATAATTCCTTTTTTCTGAAGAATATCCGACAATTAAAAATTGTATATATTTAAGGTGTACAATTTGATGATTTGATATAGATATACATTGTGAAAGTCACTATGATCAAGCTGATTCTCATACCCATCACCTCAGACAGTTATTTTTCTTCTTTTTTTTTTTTTTAAGTAATTCTTAAAGAGCAAGAATAGATTCAGAAGGCCCAGGTCTTCCCAAACCATGCTAGTGCTCAAGGAAAGAATAATTTCCAAATTCCTTCACAGGTTTTACATTGCAGGCTCAAGCTTCCTTCTTAAGGAAAAATTCTTCAAGTGTTTTGGAAAGTGCAGTCATTTCTAACCAGAGGAAATGATTCAGACAGTCTGGTGGAACATAGATTAGGTGTTTAAAACTGGAATTCCTAACATGAAAATGTTTGGGTAGATGAAGGTTAGTTGTATGAAGAGGCTAAAATGGAGTTAATTCTGGGTAGATGTGAGATTCAAGAGATTGGTCTTCATGAAATATTGATCAAGAACCTGCCAGGGGGCTCAGAGATGAGGAAAATACAGTCCTTTTGGGAAATTGTCCCTAGTCCGGAGGGAGGACATCTTTCATACCCAGGACTCTAATCCAGGGTAATGAGTGAAGAAGCACAGGATCACAATGCATGAGGAAGGTCGCGGGAAAGAGGTATCACATCAGAAAAGCTTCCTGACCAGGCGACTTTGAGGAACAGGGAAGATTTCAGCATATGGAGATGGAGGTGGCTTTCTGGTCTGGAGAGAAGAGCATGAGGAAAGACACAAAGAAATGACAGTACAGAGTAGTGCAGGTGCCATTGAGTGGTCCAGCTAGAATGGGACCTGGTCATAAAACCACCTGCTCTGAGGTAAAGCTTAATTCACGGTGAAGACCAATTCAGAGGCCCTTGGGTGACATGGATGAGAGAACCCCTACCAATATCCCAAAGAGGCCATGTACTCCTAGAAAAGCACACGGTCTATAAAAAAAGGTCCATGGCCCTGGGTAGGATTCCTTGCTCCGCCGCTTAATACCTGTGTGACCTTAGGCATTCATTTAACTCTCTCGGCCTCAGGACCTCAAGTATAAAAAGAAGAGAATAATTTATTTTCTGTGTGTTTCACAGGATTAGCATGAACATGAGGAGAAACAGCAGGCACAGAATAGAGCTGTCGAATACTTTCTTGTGGTCAGTTATCTTGTCAGGTATGTGAAGCTCCCCAGTAAATGTTGTATCCTTTTATTGCCATGACATACAAGATCCATGAGGCCAGGGTACATGTCTTCTTTAGGACTGGGAACATAGCATGTGATTTTTTTTTTTTAAAGATACTTGATGAATGAATGAGTAAATGAATGAATAATGTTCAGAGCCCTCCAACTAGATAACAACATCGATCTCCTAAATACACCAAAAACCTGTGTACTGTTCTTTGATTTTTGGGTTGTGTGGTCCAGTGGAGGCTCTGAGTCAATGGTGATCAGTTGGTGTCATGATAGAGAAGGAAGCCTGTGAAGGTGGAGTCATTGACATTATCTGCATAGACCCCATTATATTTCCCATCCTCATACACCTGGAGCCAGATTTGGTCGCCTATCTCCAGATGAAGCAGCACAGAGCCAGAGGCTTGGTCCAAGTTCTTGTCCTGGTATTGGTCAAAAGTGAAGAGCACAGCCTTGTCATTCTTGTAGAGGCTGACTTTCACATCCTTCAAGTAGACTGTAATGTGGTAGGAGAAGTAGTACAACCCAGGAATGTTGCAGTGGAATTTGCCAGTGGTGCCATCATAGTGGTTTTGCTGGTTGTAGAAAATTTTGGTAAAGCGAATGGGAACATTGGGGACAGTGACCTGGGCCTCCAATCCCACACTGAATGCTGAGCGGTATACATAGGCATTTTCTCCAGGTTCTCCCTTCCTGCCTTGGACTCCTGGAAAGCCTCGAGGACCTTCAACCCCAGTTACTCCAGTTTCACCAGTGTCACCCTTGGGACCAACAAGACCTAAAAAATGAGAAAACCTCAGTGACCACAGAAACAGGATTACTGCATAGATTGATCCCAGCCTAAAACACTGTCCCTATAGCCTCCAGCCACAACCTTCTTGATTTACAGAGAAAGAACTAATGGGAGCTCCTATAGGGGAAAATTGTATCTCCTTCTTCCACACCCCCCTCAGCAAGTTTCCATAAATTCTCTCCAACGTCATCTCCTATAAGTCTCCATCATGGACTATCTTTCTGCCGACTTTTTTTTTTTTTTTTTTTTATAATGTATCAACCTTTATTGAAAGATTTTAAGTCAATAACCACTTGCCTACTCTCTACGTGCTGGCTCAACCAACCATACTCTTTCACTTCTATCCTTCCTGTTTGGATGCCCTCCCTCCTTTATTTTGTCTGCTCATCCTTCAAGGCCTAACTCAAGCCCCTCCTCTTCCTTAAAGCCTTCTTTGTTAATCCAAGTCTGCACTGAGGGCATTTTCTCTCTGTTTCATATTTTGGGCATTTGTCCACAATTTATTTGACATATTTGAAATAGACTTCCCAGAGTCTTATGCATTAGACTTATCTTCTTAACTAGACCAAGAATTCTCCAGGAGCAGGACTCCTGCAGGAGGTGTACATTGAGTGTAGCCGAATGCACTGGATGGAATGGGAATTAAGTGAAATGAAATGGAAGTAAGAAAATGAACAGATTGTGAATAGGGATGGAAGAGGGTGAGGATGGGAAAACAGATGGGGAAGGAGATGTGGATAGAGCAGAATCAAGGGCACTTGATTTTACAACTGAAATGCCAACCCAACATCCACTTTAGGTTGTTGAAGGGTCACATAAAAAAGCTTTGCTTCTTCCCTGTGTCTAGGCCTTAGTCAATAACTCATGCCCATGTATAGTTCTAGAAGCCTTCCTCAACCCAGGAGAAGTCTGACGGAGGAGGCAAAAAAAAAATTGTTCTTACCTGCATCTCCTTTCTCGCCTTTCTCACCAGGGGTGCCATCTCTGCCATCACGGCCTGGGGTCCCATTGTGGCCAGGATGCCCTGGGATACCTGCCATCCAACCAGTGCAGACTCCCTTGGGCAGGGGAAGCAGGACTCCAGGCTTCTCAGTCGTGGTATCCTGGCCATGACTGGGCAGGACTAGTAGCAATAGAACGGCTCGTAGCAACCACATCCTGAGCCCTGGAATTAAGATCTGCAGTGTCAGCCATGAAAGAGTAGACCCCACACAGCACACCCATTTAGGACCTAAGCAAGACTCTGGCCATCTCAGCAAAGTCCACTTCTGAGACCTACTCATCTCTTCCAGAAAGCTTTTTCTGACTATTTCGACTCAGCTCAATCTTTTTCTGCCCTGAGATTTGCAATATTTCGCTTTATTCCTTGTGTGAAATCTTTCCTCAGCAGGATTGTGAGTTCGGTGATGGCAAGACAACAGTCCTCCAGTTTCCTCATATCTGAGCATGGGATCAGGCACAGAGAAAGCTCCAAGAGTCGATTTGTCAAGAATCTTTCCCTTGAGTTTTCCAAGAATGTTGACTAAGATCATTCTATTCAACTCTAACCAACTTCTCTCTCTCGGCTCCTCCTTTTTCTTCTTCATTTTCCTTTCCGTCATTTTCTGTGTCTGTTCCTCTACCTTTCTTTCCCTTTCTCTTTCTTCCTTTCCCCTTCTCCTGAGTCACATTAGACCATTTGGTATCTTACATACATACACACACACACACAGATATATATACACACACGGGTATGTACATATGCAATGCACACACACACATACACACACACACACTCTTGCCTTGGATTAGTCAGACAAATGGAGACACATTATCCTATGAGAATATCCACTGACCATTGCCTGGTCTAGCCCTAGCTGCACCTCTTTACATGCCTGATCCCTGTGCAGCCTCAAGACATAGTTGAGATGTCATCTCTCAAGAACCCCTCCCAATTCTCTCTCTTCCCTGCTGGGTTGATCGTTCCTCTTCTGTGCTCTCCCAGTGCACTCACTTATCTCTAGCATTATACTTCTTACACTGTACTGTAATCCCTGATTTGTTCACCCATTTCCCCCATTAAACTACCAACAAGAGGTGGAGGAGTGGAGTGGCAAAGCCTAACACACTGCCAGCATAGAATAAGGACTAAATAAATATTTTTATTTAAAAAAAAAAAAAGAGCCAGAGAAAGGGGGAAGGAGAAAGGAAGGAAAGGAAAAGAGAGAGAGGGAGGATGGGGTATATTTGAAATATGTATTACGGGAGCCCTAGCAAAATGCTCAAGTGGCACAAGTAGCCAAGGGACTCCCTGTCTCAGAATCATCCCTTCATGGCCCACTCCTAGCAGATGGTCCTTCACATGCACAGGGACTCTGTTTCCCTCCTAGCTTCTGTCTCTGACATTAGGGTGATCTTAGCCTCACATCTTATTGCCAGAGTCTTCGTCTCCCCATCCCTCTCTCACCAGGGACCTGAAAGCACTGGAGAGAGGGAAATAGATCCTAGGATCCTGGACCACAGGCATTACTAAGACCCCCGGTGAAGTTTGAAAGGTGGTTAATCCCAAGAATCTGATTCTAAACAAAATGCAGTCCATGTGTAAATTTTTTTTTTTTTTTTTTACCCTAAAGACTCACTATTTTCCATTAGTTTGCTTGTCTCTTATAGATTACACAAAGTCTCCAGAATTGGGTTTGGCTTCAGGAGATAGCTCCTCTGTGAGGGATGCAGGAAAGACCCTAAGTGACACAACCAACTCTTATTATATATATATACTCATCTTCCATTATATATGTATACAAATATATATAGTCACCTTTTACACACACACACACACACACACACACACACACGTGTGTGTGTTCATTAAAACTAGTAATATAAATATTTTGGAAACTACAGAAAACAAAACAATCCTCCATCCCCGGAATGTCTCTGTTTATTTTTAAACATGGTGGAAAACATACTTTGCAAAGAAATTTTACTCCCCCATTTTGCCCTGTCATTTTCTAGTTTTTTACAATCATCATTTTAAATGTGTATGTGCTAGTCCATCAAATGGATACAGCCAAAATACAGTTAACCATTTCCATTTTGTTTTTTCGCATATTTCAATTTAAAATTTTATTTTTAAGTCTGTAACAGCTATCCTTAGGCACATAACTTATCCCCAAATTATTATTCTGTTATGACATATTTCCAGAAGTAAAATTACTACACCAAAAGATATGAACATTTTTAATGCTCTTGATTCATATTCCCAAATTGCAGTTCGTTATACTGTTACCCAGTAGTATGTCAGTGTGTATATAAAACTGCTTATCTTAACTACTCTCACCAGCTTTCTATATTATCATTAAAAACATTATGTTAAGAGTGTGGCTCTGGGCAAAGATATGCTAATCACCAACTTCTGCTTCTGTAATCTGCTTGCTTGTTTGATATTAACTAGAGGGTGGTTAATCTGTTTGTTTGTTTGATGTTAAACCAGGGTATGGTTCTAGGCTTTATAAACTGCCTCTTTTAGGAGCTCAGGGCTGATCTCCACTAACCCTGCGTGATAGAGAGTCAGTCGCCTGCCGGCTAATAAAAGCTCATAATTAATCTCAATTGGTTCCTTGGGTCTCAGAATCATTCACACCATAACAGTTATTTTGTTGTTAGTTTAATGAACAAAAGAAATAATGCCTTCCTACTTTGATCATTAGTGAGTTATACATTTTATTAAAGGCCTATTGTCTAATTTAATTTCCTATCTTAATTTTCTCATTCATAATACTTCCATTAGGGGGTTTTTTTTTGTTTTGTTTTGTTTGTTTTTTTTTTGTTTTTTTTGGTCACTCGTGTGCTTTTTGAATTAATTCGTGAGTTCCCTATGCCAATACTTTGTCATACATGCTATATTATTCCTTTGTTTTGTTTACCCTTATTTCTAGGTAACAGAAGTTTTAAATGTTATATAAACAGTTCTGTTTATATTTTTCTTTGCTTCTAAGTGTTAAACAGTCCTTATCCACACTAGGGTTGGTTAATATCCATTTTTATTTTCTTCTGTTGACTAATAAACTTTAAAATTCACTCTTTAATCTATCTCTGATTTTTTTTTTTGGTATAAACTGTGATCTAAAATATTCAACTTCTCCCTAAACTAGTTGTTTAAAGACATCTTTAATTAAATTAATATTTTCCCTCTCTAGCGATCTGATGCATTATTTATCAAACATCGAGTTCTAATATGATCTTATAAGTAAAGTAGACTGAGAATGAGACCGGCCTATGAAGAGGAAGAGAGATTGAAAGAGAGGCAACAGAGCAACCGAAACAGGTGCTGACAGATAGGAATGCTGCCCCCTGGCGGTCACGAGTCTCTAGTCTAGGCTCACTCTTAACCATCTACATGTAACTTTGTCGCCCTCTATTGAATTCGGAAGGCTCAGGAAGGTGTTCTCAGTAGCCGCTGAAAATAAAATGAGACAGCTTGGCCTTAGCTTGTCCCAAGGTAAGAAGGAAGAGTTAAATGAGTTAAATGAGAAGCCAAGGATGAGAGACTAGCCAATGTCTTTTGGATTTAGGAAGTATACTTGTCCTAAGACTTCTAAGACTTCATATGTCTTTAAACCTTCCTACTGTTTGTCACTTCCATTTTTTCTCCTCATGGGGTTAGCAATAAAACTCCAGAGAAGACCTCAGAGAGACTTTCTACATATTTTTTTCCAGAAACTGTGAGGCTGCACTCTTTTCCACAGGGAACAAGAGGAGAGAATCCAGAATACAAGAACTGGTGGAGGCAGCTACAGAAGGACCCAAAGATAAAGGGTGATGGGGGGCCTTACTTTAGTATCCCCTCCATCTTACTGCAAACCCCCATTTGAATCGGAGGGAATGCAAAGTCAGGAAGCATCTAGAGTTCTCTAGTTCCTCCTCCTCTTTTTAATGTCAAGATTCTATTCTCCAGCCCAAAAGAAGGCATTCTGCCCTCAACACTTCAGTGTTACGGACAGATTTTTCCACTAACAAGGACAACCAGTCTGGGGTTCATGAGAGTGGGTGGACATACTGAAAAGAAAGGTGAATATGAAGATGGATACATAATCCATGGAAGTCTCCGATGCTAAGAACAGATTCTAACTGAAGAAGGTTATCTCCTAACAGTTCTGGATGGAAAAATCATCAATTGATAATCATTGAAAGCTAGTGCTGAGATGCCTAATTTTTAAAAAATTTATTCCAAAATTATCTGTGCTCTTCGTTTAGCTATAGCAATCATTACACTTTGATTTTGAAAGTGTTCTATTTCCATAGGGGAAAACATTATTAAATAAAACCATAATCTAAGACTCTATCATGTGTATAAAGAAACCTTTTATATGGATCATGAAACTAAATCCCAAGTTCCACTAATAATTCTTTGTCATTGTAGAAATTCACTTGTGAAGTCCTTACTGCAATTTAAATCTCATTTAATTCTCATAACCATTTTGAGAGACATAATGATGTTGAACAGGGAGCACATGCTCTATGGTCCCAGTGTTTGGGTGAAAATAATTTGTTCTTACCTGTAACATATTTCAATCATGCATTTATTGGAGGATTAAGTGGAATAATCCATATAAAGTATTTAGAACAGTGCTTGGCAAATGTTAGCTCAGTAAATGTTAGCTATGATTATATCTATTTTAAAGATCAGGAAAGTGGGCTTTGAGGGATTAAGTGACCTGAATAAGATCTCAGAGATAAATGTAGAAGAGCTGGAAATCAAACTCTGATCTTCCATAGCCCTATAATAGACTCTTAAGCATAACCCAGAGGAGGAAAAAAGCATCAGGATCACACATCTGCCTTTTAATATTCCACTCCACATGATGGGAAATATAAAACAGTACAAAAAGAACCCTCCAAGTTATGACGTAAGTGACCTGGCTTTTAATCTAGGCTCCACCATTAACTGACTGGGTCACTTATTTGCCCCTACCCCGCCTCTTGGACCACATGCTCTTTGCCTGCAAATTGATTATTAGTGATTTTAATCCCTACCTAGCCTATTTCACATTATTGTGAGAATCAATTGACTAAAAGTATAAAAAAGTATTTTATAGATTTATAAGGTATTCCACACATCTAAGTCAGGAGAAGGAAAGCAAGCAAATATTTATGGACCACTTGTATGAATCATCCCTTTAATTTCATTTCATCCCTCACAACTCCAGGAGATAGGTCTCAATTTCTACAGGAGAAATCTGTGGACTAGAGAGATCTGATAACTTCTGCCCAAGGATCACAAGAAAAAGAGTGTAGACATGCAATTTGAAATTCAAAGACTGAGTTCTTTCTACTGCATTGGCTTTCATGGCAACTGTGGACAGGATCTGTTCACTTTTAAAAATTATATAAGAGATAACCATGATATTCTTTGGATCATAAAGGGCCATATTACAATCTCTCATTTTCTTGTGTTAAAATGTATAAGAAATTCCACTTTGACCTACTAGAATATCTGTAACAACAGCAGAATCTTGTGAAATGCAAGAATAGGGTCTTCTTTTGGACTGGCAGGGGACAGAGCAGTATTGAGAAAGAGGTCACCAAACCCAGTGCCAACTCTTCCAGCAGGAAAGGGCATTAAAGCACAGTTCACACAGTCCCTGAAAGACAAAAGGGACCCCAGAAACTATTTCACCTCTGCCTTGCTTTTACAAATGGGAGGCTAAGGTGAAGGAAAGGGATATACTTATTAGATTCTCCTAGAAGACAGCCCCCATACTAGGAGATTTACACATTATTTATTTATTATTTATTTTAATATTTACCAGAACTCCATGAAACAAAGAAAATAACTCCAACTTTAGAGATGGGAAAATAGAGATTAAGGAGATAATCCCTGTGAGATTCCTGTGCTGACTTCCAAACCAATGAGCTTTCCATCACATTACACTGCCTCTAAAAGAGCGTCTCAGATTTAGCTTCTTAATCTGCTAAATGAGATCATGTAAGACGAGGGACATGAGAATACTTTGAAATTGGCAAGAGTACTTTGGAGTATAAATTGCATAAGAAACTTTCAAAATTTATTTTATTTAATCTTCCCCATAGCCCAGCTTTTAACTCTACCACATAGAAGAATCTGAGACTCAGAGAAACCAAGATGCTGGCTTAAAATCATGCAGTTCTTAGGTTAAATTATACAAACCTGCATTTTTAAAGGTCAACATGAATAGAATACTGGCAATCTCACATGGTGCAACCTAATGATAAATGAAAGCACCAGGAATTACCTC
>NW_024353517.1:4195012-4459958 GCF_902729225.1 Pteropus medius | reverse complement strand
CTCTCACACACACACACACATTCTCAAAGAACTGATAAGGCAGAGCATCCCCCTAACGCATTCTTAGGATCAGTCTCTTTTTACATGAAGGAAAATTCCCAGTTGGAAGCTGCTAGTCTCCAAATCTTCTACCTCCTGACCTCCGCCAAGTGTCTGGAGCCACTGGTATCCTGGATTGACAAGTGGTAAGAGGAAAGTCTGTCCCCACAGCCACCTTACAAAAGGCGTGAAGCAAGTTCTGTGTCTCTCTTTACCACTCCTCAAGAATTAAGGGAGTGTGGCAATGAGGACTGCCGACTAAGCTGCAGGGCTCCCTTTCCACTGCTCCGCTTTAAGAACAAGGCTGACACCCTCATGTTCCTTTGGGAATATTCTGCCAGCATAAAGGGCTCCCCTGCTCCCCAACCTTGTCAAGAGGAGCCGGCCTTATGCCTAATAAAGGAGTCACCAAGAGTGAAGTGGCTACATTCCTTGCAAGGCTTGATCTGAAAACCAGAACCTCCCCAGACAAGGGACCCACATCTTCTGGCACATGAGGACAGGCCCGACCCCTGAAATGCCTCCTACTCTGGGCTCTGTGTCTACAGCTGAAAATAACCAGGATGCCTCAAATACTGTGCTCACCAGGACAAGCAGAATTAGTTTTGGCAAAAGCCAGGCAGATCCAGTGACTTCTGTCAGAAAATGTCTTCTAAAAATAAGATTATTCATAAGTTCCCAGCACATGCCAGACCCTCTGCTCACTTCGTCTCGTTCAAACCACTCAATCACCCTGTGAGATATCTCTACATTTGTGTAGACTGTCCTCCATCTACAGATACCCCCAAGTTGGTAGACAATGACCATGTCTCACTCATGTTTGTATCTCATGAACCAGACCCAATGTCTGGTCCATAGAATCTGCTCAACAATGTTTGCTGAGTTGAATCACGTAGTAGAGCTGGATCCCAAGCTCAGTTTGAGGTCCGAGCTCAGGTTTTTCTCATGCTGCCTCTTCCTGTGCTTTTTTCTTTGAGAAGGAATTGATCCCCTTCTCTTCTTATCTAAT
The DNA here is from genome assembly GCF_902729225.1 of Pteropus medius. Classification (NCBI taxonomy): domain Eukaryota; kingdom Metazoa; phylum Chordata; class Mammalia; order Chiroptera; family Pteropodidae; genus Pteropus; species Pteropus medius. The sequence goes on along the minus strand of NW_024353517.1, from coordinate 4,458,910 downwards.
TAGATTCTGTTACTGGACCATCCTTTTGACCTCACTGATCCTAACTTTTCCTCTGGGCAGGCACCTTGTCACTGGGCAAAATTCAGGATGCTCTCAGGCATTTTGACCAGAGGAACAGTCCCTTTTCTCTTGGAGCTGTGAGAGCATCGAGGAAGCTGCCTTGGCCAGAGTTTTGCCTGTATCTGTGTCCACTCTGCTACAACAGGAAAGTGAGAGCAAATCCCAGCCAGAGGCCCCACTGCACGGCAGCCACCCCAAACCCGAGTCTGGAACTTTGATCAAATCGCTCTTACCCTCAAGTGTGGAATCGAACCCACAGACTGCAGTCAGGATAGAAGTGAGGAGGAAATGGTCCAGCCTCAGCAACCTGGTACTCAGGGGGGCAGGCAGTCTCCACCTCACAGCTGTGCCTTCCCATTGGCCAATCTGCTAAAGGCCAGAGACCAATGAGCAGGCATTTTGCCCCAAGTAGCTTGCTCCAGGTTTCTACCCCAGGGAACTTGGTGCAACCCAGCTTGGGCTTGGGAGGCCAAGTGGAGCTTCAGTCAAACACTCACATTCCCAGGCCTTGGCCTTTGATTTTTGCTTCCTAGAACAGCAACAGAAGATGGGGCAAGGGTCAAGACCAGAAGCAAGAAAACAAGATATTTCTGCATATGAGGGGGAAACTTCCTCATGTAAAATGAATTGCCCCCTGGTCCAGGAGACCTCCTTCTCCCCATAGATTTTTCCTAATAAGTCAGAGGCACCAATTACCACCATACACTCCTGCTCATTGTGCATGATGAAATGCGAGACTGCGTGGTTCAGTCCCCAGCATTTCAGAAGGGGGAAGAGCCAGAGTGAGCTGCAACAGAGTTAGAAATAGAACGCATTCTCCCGCCAGGACCCCAGATTTGAGAGAGACTTTGTGTGTTAATCCTAAGGTCTGAGGTGAAAGGAAGTTTCTAGGGCAAAGCCAGATTAAGACCTTTAGAGGCCCAAAGTTCCAAAAGATTATAGAGCCCCCACCCCTATAACTCAAATTCAACATAACAGAATACTTACATAAAGATTTTCTGTGTCCGAAATTCCAAATAAGGGTTTGAAAGCGAAAATTTTATGTTTGTGTGAGTTCTCATTTTTGCCAGCACCGTAAGCATGTGCCTAATCCACCTATTAAAGCAGGGGTCCCCAATCCCTGGACCAGGGTCCAGTACCAGTCTGCGGCCTGTTAGGAACCGGGCCGCACAGCCAGAGGTGAGCGGCGGGCAAGCGAGCAAAGCTTCATCTGTGTTTGCAGCCACTCCCCAGTGCTAGCATCACCGCCTCAGCTCCATCTCAGAAGATCAGGCATTAGATTCTCATAGGAGCACCGGGCCCTGCTGCCAAAAAGGTTGGAGACCGCCGTGTTAGAGAACCAAGCTCTGAGATGAAGCAGCCTGGAGAACCAGAGGCTGCAACCCACGTTGGTATTCCTAGAAGGCTCAAGCTTGAGATGACAACATGCATCAAAATGGACTCTTTCTTGCCAAACCCATGTTCTGTTTTTGCAGGGCAGGAACAAAGCTGGTTCTTGCAAGCCATAAATTCTGTTGCATTAAATCATGCCCCCAGCAAGTGTTTAAGGTCCCAGGAACAACTTCTACAAGACATTCAGAAACAGAATGTTTTCAGACAGAGACTGGACAAGTGGCTGCCTGCCCCCAAATACCACCTCCACTGGCCATACAGAGTCTAAAAGTCCACCAGCAAAGTAAAGTTAAAAAGTATGACCTAAGGCCTTGGCCTTCTGCTAATACAGGGAGTCCTTAATTAACATTGTTGAAAGGTTCTGCAACTTTTAAGTGAAGTTACGTAAAACAAAACCATTTTAACAATAGTTTAATTGATATAAACAAGAATTAAGTTCCTATACCATGTCATCAACATTATAACAAAATGTTAAATGAAATAATGTTATTCCAGGACCTGCTGTATGCAAATATTTCTAGACAAATCATATTAGGCAATTAAGACTGGAGTCATGAGGCCCTTTGCAAGGGCCCACTGGCTTAGACAAAGGGACCTGTGAAAAAGAGGGTCTGTATAGTTAATTCAGTAGGTTGAACAAAGGAGAAAACAGAGAAACTGCAGCAAGTCTCAGTTCCATCAGTGTTTCATTTTTATTGTGGCATTTTCTTATTTATTTTTTGGTCTGTGTTACTCTCTGTCTCCTATTACTAGCATGTAAACTTTGAGAGCGAGTGCTTTGCCTGTTCAGTGCTGTGCTCCATAGGCCATAGAATAAGATCTGGTACAAGGAAGACAATAATAAATGTTGATCAATGGATAAGTGAGTGATCACTTTTAATCTTCCCTTAGAGATAACTATGATCGTCTTCCATTTTACAAATAACGTATCTGAAATTCAATGAATTAAACTTGTCCAAGGCACAGATCCAAGATTTGAACCTAGATCAGTCTGACTACAAATCCCATATGCTTTCTAATACCTCTTGTCCTTCACTCCTCCTGATGGACTCTAAGACCCTAAGGTTTAGGCATGCATTTCAGGGTAGCTTTGGGGTTGGCATAAAAAGTATTTTCTGCAAACCTTATGGGAAATTATCTGGCTATTATAGGCTTTAACTATTGCACAAGGTGGAATAACTTGAGCCTTAAAATCACTCCAAGACTGTGCTGGGTCTGGCTGCCAGCCAGTGACATTGTAAAAGCCTGCCATTCTGAAGCCTCAGGGAAATCTGCCATCTACCACAAAGGCCATCGTGTGGAAAGAGGCAATTCTGTGGCAGAATTGCCACTGGTTTGGAGACTGTAATTGAAAAACATCCAGCCAAAAATGCCTTGAGGCTAGTCTTTCTCCCAGGACAAAACTGTTACTACCTAGAATGAAACAATTAAAAACTATGATCATTTCCTCTCAGGTATCATGGCTACAGTTCAATCTCTTTTAGCATGTGAATTGAGATATTGAAATAGCAGTCCACATGCCTAAACCTTCCATATGTATGGTTAAATGTTGCCATATATTTTTCCTTATTGTGATTTAAAAAAATAATAATAATCTTAATTGAATAATAAGCATAATCACTGTTTTGGAAACTATACAGAAGTTTGGAACAAGACAATAAAGTAAGCATACCCTGCAGCCTTCCACTCCATCCCTAAAAATAGCAAGAAAACAAAAAATTCCTTTATCTCTTCCAAAGATTTGGCTACACATTAAGTTCCTACAGGTGGTGGTATTTGGGGGCAGATTTGGCTTCATCCAAGGCAACCTCATGTACTAATTTATGTATCTGTTTTGCCGCTCATGCTTTAGATTAACAGTAACCCACTTCTACTGGCAAGGAGGCCAGTTTAGATAAGCAACCCTAGATTCATATGTGTGAGAGCCTATGTCCTGATACCGAAATACTGTATTAGTCAAGGAATTTGCCACAGAAAAGGCTGGAGAAGCAAAGGGAGGGAGATGATGTTGCCCAGAGATCAGGAAGTGGCTACTTACCGCCCCTTAGCTGTAGCCTATAAACATGCATTCACTGTCTGTACTACTAGAGTATCCACCACTGCAGTGAATAGTAGCTGGGGCCACTGATACTTCCAGGGCACCGCCTAAAACACAATAGTTTCTTCCTTCTTCCTCCTTCAATTTTGCATGATTGTCTCCCATTTGCAGAATCTAACTGGCATTCATCTGGCAAGAAAGTCTAGGATATATCATTTCAAACACCCAGCTTCAGGAATACAAAGGGGATTATAGACTTACTGGATTTCGTTAACCAATGTCACCAAAAAAAAAAAAAAACGATAAATTTTTTAAAATTAAAAAATAAAAAAAATTTTCAAATAAAGGGGATTATAGAAAAGTAGGTATTAGACTATGTACTAACAGACATGATCTGACATAGGCCACCATTTCAACAAATAGAAGAATTTGCACTCAAGGAAACAAAGCTAACAGCAAAAAAGAGGAGCATAATTAAAGAATAAGTATGATTATTATATTTAGTGAGATGATAGGAAATAGCATACATAAAAATGATTAATGAATATTCTGCCACAATGGGAGGTGAAAATAATTTTCTTTAAGTCACCACACTTGTGGTGACTTGTTATGGCAACCTGAGGAGACTCATGCAGAGAAGTAGAGCTAGAGAAACAGTTCTTACATATGGCACCGAAGGCACGGTCATTAAAAAAAATGGTAAATGAGACTTCATCAAAATTAAAACTTTTGCTCTGAGAAAGATCCTATTTAGAGGATGAAAAGGCAAGCTACAGACTGGGAGAAAATATTTGCGAACCATATTTCTAGCAAAAGATTTGTATCTAGATTATACAAAGAACTCTCAAAACTAAACAGTAAAAAAAAAATCCAATTAGACAATAGGCAACAGACAGGAAAGATGCTTCACAAAATATAATATATGGATGGCAAATAAGCACACAAAAATACATTCAACATTATTAGTCATTAGGGAAATGCAAAGTAAAACCTCCAATGAGATATCGCTACACATCTACTAGAATGGCTAAAATTAAAAATAGTAAGCAACAATATAATGGTCGATACATGTCGTTATAGATTTGTCAATAGAATGTACAACACCAAGAGTGAACCTTAATATCAACTTTGGATGCATTTTTTTTTAAAGATAGGGAAAGTAGAGAACACAATTTTTTTTAAATCAAAAAAACATTGAGAATCCTAAATTTGGGAAATGACACAATGAAAATGGATCACTGATTATTCGCCAGTAGTAATGAAAAGTGGTACAGCCAATCTGGAAAAAAAAAAAATTGGCAGTTTCTTAAGTTATTAAACAGCAATCATACTCCTGAGCATTTATTTCCCCAAAATGAGAAGTAGGTCCAAACAAAACCTACACGTAAAAATCTTTATATCCCCGTTCATATATACCTTTGTTCGTTAAATAAATTCCTAGATGTGGAATTGCAAAATCAAGGGGTATGCACATCTTAAATTTTGATAGTTGTTGTAAACTGACTTTCAAAAATACAATAGTAATTTATTCTGCTCCCAACGTGATATGAAAGTACCTATTTCCTTATACCCTTACCAATATTGGATACTGTCAAACCTTTAAATATGTGACATTCTAATAGATTTTCTTAAGTATCTTGTTTTAATTTCTATCTCTTTGATTATATATGAGGATGAGCATCTTTTCATATGTTTATTGGTTATTCTTATTTATTTTCCTGTGTATTGTATATTGTTTCTTTATCCATTTTTCTTGAATTACTTTTATTAATTAATTTTTAAAAGTTTTTTTGTATATCGAGGAAATTAATCCTTTGTTATATGTTTGGAAATTTTATCTTTAACCTTAATAAAATGTTTTATACAAAAATTTTTTGCTTCCTGTTTAGCTTAATTTTTTTTACCATTTTCCTTTGGCTTATGGATTTTGTGTTTTGCCTGAAAGATTCCTCTCATTCCAAAGTTATTCTTCAAAATATGTTTTCTTCTAGAATGTTGATGATTTCTTTTTCTTTTAATTCACTATTTGACCAGCTTTCTATTATAAGAGAGTCACTTCTATCACTTTCATTCCAATAGAGACTGGAAAGAGATTGAAAGGAGAGCGAGTTTTATAGACTAGAAAGAAGAAGTCTTATGTCAGGCTCTGGAGAGTATTCTTTTAGGGTGAGAATTTTTAGTTCTAGTAGGGTAAGATTTCTGTAAGCAAGGGAAGCTTTCTGATTGGTTTAAGTATATTTGGCAGTCTTTGATTGGTCCACTATCTCCTGGTACATAAGTGGGGACTTTCCAGGCTGGGTAGGGTCATGTGTGTTTTCCTGCTTCAACTGAAAGAAAATCTGCTCCTCAGCTTTGGAGTCTTGTTTAAGCAATTCCTCATGCTTTAAAGAATGAGGTAAAATCGAGCTTTGTTTTTTTTCCATATTCCAAGTGAACTCAACACTCATTCTCAAGCATAGTTACCTTTCAGTTATAATTTTAAATGTCTTTTTTATATACTCACTTCAAATTTTCAAATGTATTAGGGTCTATTTCAGGATTCTCTGCTCTGTTCAATGTATATGTTTATTCCTCATCAGGAGTATGCATCCTCTTGGCCAATAAAAGCAGCATGATGCAAAGCTGTGACTATTAAAGTCATATTTGAAAGTTTATCCATTTATAAAGACTGATACTAGAGTAAATGTGTAATTAGGAGACAGTGTTTTATAAAATTTTCTGTCCTTGTACTCTTACATGGAGCCTGGCATATAGGAGAACTCCATATATGTTGGCCAAGTACAAAAATGCTAGTGCAGCAATGAGACCTCTGCACCAGGAGTTGGAAGATCTGGATTCTAGTTCCTGCTTTACTGCAGGTTGGTTGGGTGTCTATGATATGCACTAATGGACTGGTATCTGGGAAATGGACACCATTATTAGGGTCTATAATTTCTACCCATCCTTGAAGCTAGGAGTTACCACATGAAAAGTTTTCACCAACAGAATTTGACAGATGGTGATGTGTGCTACTTCCAGGCTGAATCTTAAAACACTGCATACGTGATCCTTCGATATCTTCTCTACCTGCAATGTAGATATGATTGTGACAGTTTTTTGGAGGGAAGGTTTTTGGTTTGTTTTGCTTTTTTGTAGGACTATATATTTTTTCCAAGTTTATTGAGGAATGACTGACAAATATAGTTGTATATATTTAAAGTATACAATGATTTGATATACATATACATTGTGGAATGATTACCAAGATCAAGATAATTAACACCAACGCTACCTGACATAGTTAACTCTCTCTCTTTCTCTTTTGTAGTGAGAATACTCATGATCTACTCTGAGCAACTTTCAAGTCTACAATACATATTATCAGCTATTGGCCTGTGACCCAGTTTTGACCATACAAAGATAACGTTCTAGAGGATGGTAGAAAAACCAAATGAAACTGGCAATCCTGACTAACTATGTGGAGCAAGGCAGTCTTCCTACCTGCCTTTGACTGTCAAATGAGATAGAAATAAATTTATTGTTTAAATCATTATACTGTTGGGTCTCTTTGTTGCAGCAGCTGACTTATAAACATGGCATGTGGCATTCTACAAAGAAAAGCGTTCTGCAGTCAAAGAGCTTGGGAAATGAAAGAGTTAGTAAAAGTATACGGGTTTCCTTCCTATAAAACTTCTCTGAGCTTGTACAAATGTTTACTTTTCTCCTATATTACAACTTGAGGGAGAAAATTGTTCATCTCTTGTATTCTCTTACTAGTTCTAAAAAACATATCTGGAAAAATGCTGATTTCGATGATTTTTATTTTCTCTAAGTGTTGCTTAATGCACAGGTAGTGTTTGGTATGCATTAAGAACACCATCATATTTTAGAGAATCAAGACTGCCTTTAGTTTAACCACTTCAGTTAGAGCATGCTATTTCTAGGGAACAACAAACAATATTGTAAAGCCATAAAGAATATGAATAATACTCCCAAAAGTTTTAAGAGATTTTGATTTCATTGTTCTGTATTCTTTCTCATTTAAACAAATAGGAAGATGACAAAAGTTTTACCCACATAAGAGTCATCTTTTTTATTTATTTTTTCTTACTCTCAAAGGGCTTTAAAAATATACTACAACCATAATTCATTTAGCAACTATTTCCTGAGTGGCAATTGCATGCAAGACCCTGGAGAAGACACAAGGTTCACTGAGCTGAGTAAAAGGTCAAAGTGGATTATCCTGGAGAACCTGGGGGCAGCGCCTGGGAGCATCAGTAATGATAACTGGTACTGAAATGGCTCCTCTAGTTGCCCTCCTGTGATATGAGGTTTGTGAAGAGGCTCCTTCTGTGAGGCCTGAGAGGTTTGGGCATCATCAAGTGTGGCCATTTTAAAAGATTCAGAAAATGACATCCTTCCTGCTGTGCATGGCTCCTCCATGCCTCTGTGCCTGTCCATAACCAGGATGTCCTTCTCCTTCTCTACCTGGAGAGGATACTTGCTTTGGGAGACCCAGCTCAAAATCATTCTTTCCCTGCCTATATGAGGAACAGTCAGTAGCAGGGCTCTGAGCCCCAATATTGTCACACCGAGTTGTAATGGTCTGTTTCCACATCTGTTGCCCCCAGCTGGACTGAGAGCTTCTCATTCATCTTCATACTTCCCTGGTGCCAGCATCTTCCATATGACAGGGATGCTCAGGAAATGGATGTTGAACGAAATGAGTAGATAAATATATAAATAAATAAATGTTCTTAGGGCAAAAATGGAACCGTGTGGGTTGGAAAATAATCCAGTAGAAGGAAATAAGATTTCCTACAGATTTGAGAACTTTATTATGTTGTGCAAATAATAACTATAATATTCTACCAATTTGAAATATGCCCTATCTCCCAAGAAAAATTTTATTTTTTTCATTTGGACAGGGGGTGCACAAGGAGAGGGTAGCTCCACAGCATAGCTTAACAGTAATAGAGAGTCTGGCTTCATTTTTGATGTTTGACCACTGAAAACTTTCAACTCCACTCCTCTCTCCCCCTTTTGCCCCACATGTAGGCAAGCTAATATGAAAGCATGTACACTCCTTCCCTTGGTGCCAGAGAGGAAGTTCAAACCACCCAAATCCCAGCCTGTGCATGGAAACCCCAGTCTGGCCCCACCTTAACCACAATAAAAATCAAAGCCACTCACCACTCCTTTCACTGAAGCCATTTCAGACCAGCTTGGGTGCCAGCTCTGCCCTCCTCACAAGGCCTCATCATGTGAGTAGTAGACCTTTTCATATCCTCTTGATTCATGTACGGTATCATCATCGTTCTGGACATCAGAATCAGTTTTTGCGGGGTGGGCAATGGGGTGATGTAGTTATTGGCCCTGCCCTCCACAGGGCAACCACGAGAAATTGACATTCTGAAAACTTTTGAAATACACTCTGTATCTATCAAGAAAGATACTTTGTTGTTAGGAAAGAGAGTGGGAAAAAGTGGCCCCACAACATAACCTTCTGAAATTTTTCAAGGAAAACTCTGTTGGATGACTGTGCCAAGGAACCCCTCCCTGATCCCCTTCTTGTCCCTTAGTATCTGCCCTTTGTTGGACATTCAAAGAGCTTCTTTATGAACAATGTAAGACACATTATTGTTGCTTTCTTGAATCTAAAGTGATTTTCTTGAGTCTCATGGGAACACTTTTCTCAAGTGTTTGTTGACCCACTCCACTCAAGAAATAAATCAGGGGACTGAAGACTCATCCAAATCCAGTGAAAAGTTAAAATCTAATCACCCGAACTATATCCAAAACTAACTCTAAAACTAATAACTCCAGAGCCCAACATGTTGAGTATTAGCTGTGATTTCTCAGCTTCCAGCCCACTATTCTGTTCTCTGCTTTGTGGTACATGGCCATCACCTCCTTTGCCAGCTATTCTCTGTCAGGACAGACTGTCCAGAGGCTGGAGGAGGGGAGAGAGATACACACTTCTTCCTGTGCACCTGGATTCCCATGAGCATTCCCCTAGCAATAGGTCCTCATCCTGAGAGGACAGTTGGTTCCAGTAGTTGCAGTCTGCCATTTTCCCAACACTTACATAACCAGTCTCATCACACCCCTTCAGAGACACTAGGACCAGTTGGTAGCACCTCCTCCTCAGAGTTCTGCATCCAGCTCCTGGGGCACCTGTCGCCATCAGACAGCACCTCCTCCTCAGAGGGCTAACCCCAGCCATGTGGGGCCATCTCCAACCGGTTTGTTCCCTCAGCCCATGGGCTGGTAGCTGCTTCTTGCAGTTAAAATCTCCATGATACTCCAATATCTTTTTTTTCTTTTTGCCTTTTTAGTTCTCCAATAGCTGAGTAACAATATTTTGTATGACAGTCTTTCCATTTAAATAACCAGTATGGTGTCTTTATCAGTGATTGGACCCTAATACTAAATCTAAAACTAAGCAAATTTAAAAATAAATAAATTCTAAAATTAAATTAGTAAAAATGAAGAACAGAAAAAAATTAAAAGGAAATAAAATAACTGATAATGAATAGCTCTGACGATAACTCAAAACTGACAAAAATCTCAGAAAATAAAAAACTCAAAAATTAAGTCTGAAAAAAATTCAAAAAATAACTAAAAACTAAGTAATTAAAAAACTAAATAAAAGTATATAGCTTAAAACTATAACTAAAAAAAACACTGATAACTCAAAATTAAATGACTCAAAAGTTAAATAACAACAAAAAATAGACAAAAATAAAACTAAAAATAACGCAAAATTACAATAACTAAAAGGAGTAACTGAGCTAGCACGGGGATAACAAGAGGGACTTTATTTAAAAACCAGACTCCATCCTGTCTATAAGGTCAAGAATACAAAAGGAAAAAATAAGACACTGATTAACTGCCTGCTACGCACATTCTAAATGTATACAACTAATAAGGGAAGAGAACACAATGCAATCAGCAGACCTTGTAAAAATAACCAACACGTCCCAATTCTCATGAAGATAATCATTGTTCATAAGAAAAATCAGAGATTGTGAAACTCCTGCGTAAGTTTGTTTTTACAGAACCTGAAAGAAAATCGTGTCATGAGCCAAGACTGAGCAGACATCTGCTGACCATGAGGTGGAGACATTGTTTGCTGACCACAGCAGTAAGGAGGATGGGACAGTCCACCGGCTTCCTCTCCCTAACCGCCCCCTCCCGCCCCAAATAGTCTACAAAAACCCCTCACGCAATTCTATGGGGAGCCAGCCAGCTCTTCTTGCTGGTTCCCTGGTGCACTAGCTCTCTAAATAAAAATTTGCTTATCAAACTTCATATCCGGTACAGTGTTCATTTCTGTGACATTGGGACCTAAGAACCCGGCATTAGTCGGACTCAAAACATTACTAAAAATAATTCAGACACTAAGCCTAAAAATAATTTATTTAATTTGAAATTCTAAAAACTATTTAATTCAAAAATAACTAAAGTAACTGAAAATGAACTTTAAAAAAGTAATTGAAAATAAACAAAACTACAAAATTAAATAACTGGAACACTGGCTAAGCAAATTAAAATACCTAATAAAAATAAAAAGTAAATAAAAGTTAACACTAAAACAAATCTAAACGTAAATCTCTCAGAAAAGGGGGGAACCAATCCTCTTTGAAACCAAACTGGCTTGGCACTCAGTGACTCGCGCTTCACGAGAGTCCCTAGACCTTGGATTTTGACCCCTGTCGGAAGGCAGCCGCGGGAGACTGACTCGGCGTCTTCCCGACTGGGCTGAGCCCTTGGGGGCGTGGCCTCCGCCGGCGTCCGCTCCCGAGTAGGGGCGCTCGCGCAGGCGCGTGTGGAGCAGCGACGAGCTTCGCGAGCCCGTACGCAGAGGGATGCGCTGGGCTGGATGGACGTGGACAGCTCCAGAGTCTCCTGGAATGCGGCGTTGGCACTCCCTGCCAGGAAGGCAGGTCCGCAGGTCCCAAAGCCCCTTTGCTGCTCTCCGCTTAAAGGTGTACACGGCCTTGGGGCCCACAGCAGCCTCTCCCCGGAATGAGGACAGCCTGGTGCGGCTGGGCTGAGCTGAGGGCCGCGGTTGTCTGGGAGTGTCTCTTCTCTGGGGGTGGGTGTCCTTGGACACCCCACTCTCTCCCGCACTGCTTTTGCGGGGAAACTAGTGGTCTCCCTCGTAGGGGCGAGCGAGCCAGTGAAACACCCGCCTCACTCCCTCCACGCTAAAAGTCTCAGTTTTGTCTGTTGCCCTGAAATTCCAAGAAGAAAATCAGAGAAGCATTGGCTAACAACTTCGCTTACTTTCCCTTTTCTTTTTTTTCCTCCTGACTTTTCCTCTTTCACACTCACGTGTCCTTCTAATCACCTTCTTTTCCTCCCTGGATGAAAAGAGTGTCTGGAACAGACTTGGAGGAACAGGTTTCATAACTGTTGTAATTGTCGTCCAAACTGGAAAAGTCCCGAGAGCTGGAAGGGAGGGGACAGTGATGCACCCTCAGAGTTAGTAGTGCTGGGGTACCCGGCCAGGCCCACATGGCGATTCTCGCTGTCAGGGCAGGGCCCACCCCAGCTCTCCCACGGGGCCACTCAGGGGCCCAGTAGGAGCCCCTCATTATGGCCAGAAACCAGCGCATTGACAAGGAGACGGTGATGTAGGCCATGCTGGGCTTGCAGGATCTGAGCCACTTTGAAGATGCAGTGACCTCAGCTTCCTGGACTGGGCCTTGTCCCTATGGGTGAGAATCATAAGGAAGGAGAGAGGGGTGCAGAGAGGAAGAGGAGGCAGGAGAAGCTGATGAACAGGAATGAGGGAGAATTTGAAAGGGGTAAGAAGGAAATAAATTACACTCAGAGAGCTGCCTTCCTTCTCCATATCTTCTGCCCCTTCACAGTCCTCAAAGGTTTCCATGGAGATAAACTCCCTACTGGAGCAGCCTTGGGGAAAGAGCATGTGGGCTCACTGAGTGGGTAGAGAGGTGGGAAGAGGGGCCCTGCTGCCAATGACAGAGTGTCCCCAGGAACCCATTCTCCCCATCTCTGATGCCTATTCTCCCATGACTGGACTGGTTCACCTGGATGATGAGGGGCTGGCTGGGTCTGTGGTCTCCTGGTTCTCTTTTTCAGCACTGAAATTCCGTCACTGACTGAGAAGACATGTCCACATGATATTCATAGCAGCTTCCTCCTATCCTCCAAGAAAAACAAAACAAAACAAAACACTGTCTTTTTGTACTGGATGACCTTCTGGCCTTCACTCCTTCCTCCCCAGCTCCTTCCTGCCCTCTTCTCTTTCTTGCCTTCATTTCTCTCCCCTGATTGCTGTTCATTTCCCTTCTCCTTGGCAGCCTCTGCCAAATGTCAGAAGGATGAGTACATCCTGCCTCTCTCTCCAGTGAATGGATTAATTAACCAATCAGTCATGCCACCCCACTCCTGTTATGTGCTGAGACTGTTCGACCCTGTGGGGAACTACAGCCCTTACAAATACTCAGGCTGCTCTGTGCCTGTAGGGATGTCAGGGCAACTGTGTAAGGGCCTTAGCCCCACTTTACAGGTGAGGAAATGGAGATGAGAGAGGACTCATTACTTGGCCAAGTTCCCTTGGCCTGTAAGCACTGCAGCAGCTGGAAATTGTGTTATTTCATTTTTTAAAAAAATGCTCGTCCAGACCCACTGAACTGATTTTCTGACCTACTAATAAATTAAAACCCACATGTGGAAAAGCATCGTTTTAAGGCAAGGCAGAGAGAGAAAAAAGAAAGAGAAACAAAGGGAAATGGTAGGGACATGGGAAAGGAAGAACATATAAAGAAGTTGAGGACAGAGTAGAGAAAGGTGTTTTGTGGGAGATGGTGTGAGGTCACGCAGATGCCTGCCATGATGTCCTTTCAAGGGCATCTGCTCTCTAACAACACATCCTACTCTGTGTGTGCCCTTGGCACTATTTTTTACATTGGACTCTGGGCTACTTGGCAGCAGGAACAAAATCTTTTGCATCTCTGTAATCCCCACAGCTCCTAGCAGAGGAATTCTTAGAATCAGGCAAAACCTTAAAAAACGTCTTAGTCAAAGCATTTCATTTTCCAGGGGAAAGAAACTGACTCAAAAGGATCAGCCAGCCAGTCAATGTTTGTTCACCTCAATCAGGCCCTGGGTACAGCAAGGATTTGCTCATGACATGTCACCAGCATCAGTTTTTCACCTAAAAGTGAAGATAACAGTATGTATTTTAGAGATATAGTGGTAACATTAGCATTATATATACCTGGCACATCATAGAAGCTCAATAAATAGTAACTGTTATTAATATTGTTAGTTGTAGCAAGAGTAAAAAGTAGTCTCATAAGAGCACTAGCCACTTCAGGTATGCTGCTATCACTAGCATTTTGGGGAGATTTGGCTGCCAATGTCTTTATCCTAGACAAATGAAAAGTCTCATAGACACGTAGGGAAAAGACTTCAAAAATAAAAACAGAGAAAAGACGTACATACATACACCAACAAAAAACTAATTCAAGCACACATGCCTTAATGAATATTCATCTTGGCTATATCAACATTTTAAGTTGGTGTAGATTTTTGACAAATGAGTGGAACGATTTTATTTCCTCACTGATTTTGGGAAAGACATACCCCAAAGGCTCTAGGCTACTCCTAGTCTATGTACCAAAATAAATGCAAAGAGTGGTATATGGAGATGAACAATATAAATGGAGAAGGTGAGCCAAAAACATTAATGATGGTAAGAACTCGAAAGCATTCTTTCTTCTTTCCACAGACGGTCTTCGAAACTCATAGTTTGTAAATATAAATGCTTTAGGGAACTAAAGGTTTTAGGGAACTAGTTTTAATGTTTAATGTTTAGAATATTGGGTTATTGTTTTGTTTTATAAAAGTCAAATCAATCTATTAATAAGTGACCTCAGTAAAGAGTTTAAATTATACTAACCAGAAAACACTTTTTTGGCAAATTACAGATGTTGACAACAAAATCCTAAAATCAATTATTTTGCTCTAAATTTCCCTTTTCCTTTCTTACCCACTAGATGGCAGAATGAAACCACTCTGGATCCTGCTAGTTCAGAGGCAGCTCTTCCTGCACAGATTTTCAATGTTCAAAGTCTATTTTTGTTTTGATCCTTTCCAGATTTTTCTCTCATCTAATGGAAAAGAAAGGTAAATATTGTATATGCAATTTTAGGACAATTTCTAGCATATAAACAAGGTCATTTTGACAAGGGAGTCAGAGCTACCTTAAAGAAGCCTCTGGGCCTGGGCCCGGATCTTTCTCCTTTTCCTTTGGAGGATCGTTGGACAGTACCACTGTGCTAACATGAGTGAAAGTACATGAGCCAGGCTCTGTGCTAGGTGCTCCAGCTCATCAAAACTTCACAGGGAGACTATGTTAAAAACGTCACTTCCATTTTATAAAATATCAGATTTAGAATTTAAGGCACATCGAGGGTAAGTAATTTGTCCTAAGAGACACAGCTGGGTGTGGGTCTGGATCTCTAGTTGCTCAAGCACTTGCACTTAATCACTCCTTCAAGCACACATGCCTTAATGAATATTCATCTTGGCTATACAGCCACCTAAATGACTGCTATCTGGTGGGCATTAAACCACAGGGCTAATTTCTGCCTAATCTGCCCCACTAGCAACCCAGATCCCAGAAAAGAAGGATTTCTGGACTAGTCTAGGCTACTGGGCTGGATCAGGACCTCTTGCAACGTTTTACTCTGTGAATCAGTGTTTAAATTTGTGCATTTAGACGAGTATATCTCTGAAGTGCATATTTCCTTTTCAAACCAGTGTAGGGCCAAATGGAATCAGTTACTAATAATCACTGAGAAAGAATTAGTATCTTTCTTATAAAAATAAAAAATACCTTAAAGTAAGCTAAGAAAATCATTAGTCATCATGAACTCTCAAAATACTTAATTTTTTAAAAGAAAAAAAAATAGTATTAACCAAGCTAGCAAGTTTGGTTAACCAAGTTTGCATGCTTCACACAGAAACTTGTTTCAGGCTGAAAGAAAAAAAAATCAGCACTCAAATTGAAGCCAATTTTAATTTATTTTACACAGCCATACACACACGCTTGAGTAAACAAGTGTTAAAGGAATAAGGCCACCACATACCTAAAACAGGATAACCATGTACTTAAAGGTATATAAATGTATATGTTTGATCTTTTTTCCTCTCATGCATTTAGAAAACATTATTGTAGTTCTGGCTCACTTGGCCTTGGCATTCTCTCCCACTTTTCTGCCCGTCGTCCTAGCTCTATTAATACTGAGTTAAGTAAATCAACATGCCCACCATCCTCCACTCATTCACAAGTGTACCAAAAGAGAATAGAAATGAGCCCAAACTATATAAGTTGGTGGGGAAAACTTATACATCCCTGGGACATCAGTCAGTGGGACAAACTCATTCAATTACTAGTCTAGAAACACATTTACATCCCTCTACATCTTTTGTTCAGGTGTCCCATCTATGAGAATAATACCAGGTCTCAACCTCCAGTGGCTCCCCACTGCCCACACCAGTGTACAAACCAAACTCCCCAGCATAATACATGCTTGAGGCTTACCTCTCCTCTCAGTCTCATTTCCTTCCACTCTATCTATGAAATTCTCAAGCAAGGCTCCAAATCATCACTGGACATGCTCACTTAGAGGCACTTGAGTGGCTTGCAAAGGTTCCTGGATCCACCCTTTATCACCCATGTGACCGGCATGAGCTGCCCAGTTGCTAGGATGGGGCTGTAGCCTTCATTTTCCAGCCTCGTGCTCCGGCCATCTGCCAGGGCTAGGATTTGCCTTGTGTCCCATGCACTGCACTGCACTGTCCCTACAAAGCTGCCTGCCACCAGAGCCCTTCCCAGTGAGCCTGGTCTTTCCTCCAGTCTCCCTAGGCCTCCTGGTCACAGGTAGTCAGGCCACAAATGAAGAGGTTGTCCCAAACCAAAGCATTGACTTGTCATGCTGCTGTGTCTCAACCTGCCCGTCTTATCTAGTTATACTGTATCAGGTTACATTGTATCTTCCCTACCTAGGTTACACTGTATCTTCCCTGCCCAAGCCTTATCTGGCTCTGTAACTCCTTCTAGGCACAAGACCCCTTCTGCCTGGCTATCTTTAGAGGTCCTGTCTCTACATCCCTCAGCAGCTGCCAGTGTCCTTCCTGTCACCTTAGAGGTGGCTGGGGTCTCTGTATGCCTTGCCAGAGTGCACAGTTATTATGCCCAGCAACCTCCAGTTAAAGGTACTGTGGGGGGTGTAGGAATGAACTAAGGTGATAAATGTCATGTGCGTCAGAGCTTTAAAAAGTGCTAGACAGACATAAAGTCCTGGTATTCCTGATCTTGGAACTTTAGAAATCTCCCTCCCCTGTTGCCTGATTCCCCTGAGTCTGTGTTCTGCCCCTGGAGTCTCATCTTCTCTCAGGGACCAGCCCAAGGCCCCCACTCCTGCTCATTCACACAGGGAACTGTGGGCCCCTCTGAATTCCTAGAGCCCTCGCAGTTGGCATCACTCATGGTGACATTTTATCAGACCCTCTCAGTGAGCCAAGCTCAGGAGACCTGGTTCTGCTGCCGAAAAGCTGTGTGAAATTGACCCTCTTTTTGCTCCTCTGGAAAAGGCTGGGACCACACATCTGGGCCTGTCTTTCAGTTCTGAGGTTTTATGTGTGTAGACTTTTTCCCCTTATCTCAACTCTATGTTTTTAACTCCCATTACAATTTAGAACATAATGCTGGCTCACAGGGACCCTATAAATAAATGTGTTTCTAGACTAGTAACTGAATGAGTTTGTCCCACTGATAACCATAGTAAAGTAATTTTTCAATCTAGACACTTCTAACTTTATATTTTCTTTCTCCATCTCATAACAACTGGATTATTTTCTGGGAGAAAATTAGTTAGAATATTGAATTGTAGTAAAAGACACTGATGAAACCTCCATATTCCACAAATGCAGATTCCCGGGCAACAAACTGAGAGATTCTGATTCAATAGGGCAAGGCCTGGAAATCTGCACTTGTGACAAGTCTTTCAAGTGATTCTGAAGCTATGGCCCCAAATCATCCTTTGAGAAACATTACTCTGGGGATTAAGCATTTTTAGGACAATCTGGAAAGTACAGATTTGTTTCTGAGGACATGTTTTCTTTCTTTGTGGGGAAAAGATTGGTTGGTTTCCTTGAGAGACGGTACCTTGAGGGGTACCTTGAGTGCTATCACTAGTCTCCGCATATAGCAGGTTAGACTTTCAGCGGTTAGTAGCTAGGACAGACCATGCCGTTGGACTCATACATAGCCTCCATCTCTGCCACCACAGTTACTATGTTCATGACCTTATTGTGCCAACACTAGAGGGGCTGAGGGAGGGCCCAGCTGAGGACAACTGGAAAAGTCATTCCATTTGACTGGTTGATTAGTTCTTTTGCATAGGAGATGCTCTCCATTGGGTTTTAACATATCTTACAAAGATGTTCCCAGTGCATGCTCACTGCCTGGTCCACTTGCCACATGCCTCTTCCCCAAACACCTTCATCCCCGATCTTCCCCTCTTTTTCCTTACAAGTCCCTGACCAATCTACCAAGCTATTCACCACTACCCATGAGTCTTTGTGCATCCTTGCCCCAGACCACTCCTCTCTTATCACAAAATGGATGACTAGCTGCATCATTAGACAGATGTGGCCCTTAGAAGGATACTCCCTCCCTGCAGTACCTGATGGCCACCCTCAAATGAGGCTGCATTCCAGTAGCTGTCCATTTATGTCTTGCACCCACGTGCCAACTGACTTGTTCATGAACTAAGCTTAGCCTTTTCCTCCTCTGTCAGCTAGCATGGAAACCCTCCATGCAATATGTGGCAGGCAGACTCTAGGGTAGCCCCCATGATCCCTGCCTCCAAGCGTTCAGTCTTTGGCAATCCCCTCCCCTGCTTCAGTGTGGGCAAGTCCTGTAACATGTTTCTGATCGATGGAACATGGCAGAGGTGATAGGATGTACATGGACATGTGTATGTGGTACATTACATAAGATTGTAATGCCTATCTGGCAGGGATACTCCCTGTGACTTGTTTCCTTTGAAGAAGCAAGTGGCCGTGTTGTGAGCTGCCATATGGAAAGGGACATGTGACAAGGAGCTGAAGGGGACCTCTAGCCAACAGCCAACAAGAAACTAAACCCCTGAATACGGCGGTCTATAATGAACTGGATTCTGACTCTAACCACATGAAGCTGGAAGTGAATCTGTCCCCAGTTGATCCTCAGATAATATCACAGCCCCAGTTGATACCTTGTTTGCAGCTTTGTGAAAACCTGAAGAAGGGGACTCAGCTAACTCATGCCCTACATTCTGACCCATAATAACTGTGAAATAATAAATATGTGTTGTTTTAAGCTGGTAAACTTGTGGTGATATTGTTATGCAGCAATAGAAAACTAATAGTCATAAATGTAAGCAGAGAGAGAGGCATTGGTACAAAGTGGTAGATGACATGTGAGCCTGCTCCACCTGCTCCACCTCTTTCTTGAATTCTCTGGCCTTGAGCATAATTGTTGCCAGACTTACCACTTTTGTTTTATGATGAAATGCTGCTGGTTCCTCCCAACCTTAAGGCTCGGTGAATTTGACAGAGCCTAGCTCCTGATAGACAGATCCAGACACTTGGTCACTTAATGCCCCCTGGTTAGGTGCTCAATCTCTACCATGGCCCAGCAGCACATTACGATCTCTTTTCCAAATAATTCTCTGCTGCAGATGGCATAGATCTGCATCAGGCCCCTAGGGGTTTGTGTTGTGATGCTGCTTTTCTCCACATGGCATCTTTTCTCACCACCGATAACTCGAATACCATAGAGTCTGCCCGGTTGTACAGTTCACTGGTTGTATTGCCCAAGCATCCGGGCCACTTGCACTTCTACCTGGATTAGCTACAGAACCCTTCCCTGCTGGCAGTTTTCCCTGTCACTAAGTAAATGAGAACAATATTTCTAAATATAGAATATTCCTCCCCCAGAATCCAAAAGGCCTTCCAGGCACTGTGCTTTGTTGCGGGAGATATGAAATAATAATTTGTGATAATAATTTGTCCCAATTTGGTGGGGATGGGAGGATATGTCTTAGCTTGCCCTAAACCACTGGACTGCTAAAAACTTCACTGATGTAGTAATCCTCATTTAGCATTTAACATCTTCATTTAGCATTTTTTCTGCTTTCTGAAATGCATGTGTCTTACCCAGTTCTCCGATGTATTTGCCACTTTTGCTTATCTAATCACTAACGTAGTGGATCATGTGATTATCTGCAGAATGTCTAGATGGTCCAGGTCTTTAAGACTATGTTATGGTAGACAGTAGATTTAACATAGTTCAACGCTGAATGTATACTGTGTCCTGTCCTGTGTGAATGTGAATTGCTCTGGTCCTCCTTCCTAATGAGGATGGAAAAGAATACATCTATCAGATTGATGGCCAGATATTATGTATCCAGGGCCATTTTAATCTGATCTAGCAAAGATACCATATCTGGTTCACAGCTGCAGTGGGGAGGCTACTACTTATCCTCCAGGGTACATCTAGTTTTTGTTGGAGCCACACGGAGGAATGGAATAGGCATATTATGAGGACCACCATTCCTGCCTACTTCAGGTATTTAAGGGTGGCACTAATATTTGCCATATTAGTGCTGGTATTGTTTCTGATTTACCATTTTGGCTGTCGAAGGTACAATGGTTTTACAAGCTTCTACTTGACTTTCTCCAATGTGATAGCCCTTGTCCCACAGGCCAAGGAACCAGTGTGGATTCTGTAAATACCTAAGTATGGTCATTCCAACTATTCTTTTGGGAACCAGGAAAATAACCAGCAGATGAGCTGTGGAGCCAGTGGACCTACCACAAGCTAGACCTGGGGCAGAACTCCATTTATAAATTTAAAATATATATATATATATATTTTTTAAAAAGAACTCCATTTATTCCCTGACCCCTTATCCACTCACTCCAACAGGTGGAGTGCTTTGGGTCCCTGGATATCTCAACTCAGACCTTGAATTCAATAGACATTGAAAGGTTTTGTAGTTCTCTTTCCCTCAACGTATAGTTATATGAGTAAATGGCTTTGGGAAAGACTGAGGAAGTCATTACTTTATACTTTTGCATTGATGTTTGCAGGGTCCTTTTTCATGAGGACCTAGCTTTTCCATTAGTCAATGAGATTTGCATTTGAGAATTGGCTCAGGTCTGGAAACTTAAAAAGTGATCATGACTTTATTATTGTGGCTCCAGTAAGCCTCCTGATTATTCATATTTGATTTATTTTGGTTGCATAGATTGAGAAGTATACTTCTTTTGTGCCCATCTATTATGTCCCTCAGGATACTGTGCTATATTAACCACCTCTCCAGCTCTCTGTGAGTCAGATCTCCCTGACTGCCTCTGACCTTGCTACTCATGATGACAGTTGTACCTAGTTGCATTTGAGAGTTAAGCATTGCTATCTGGCCTGTATTATTTGGAATTCTATTGTCCCCATTGCTATCAGAAAACCCTGTTCTGTCCCAGCATCTCCCAACGGCAACCTTGGCTTACAGACGACAACCCACCACTGAGCTTCTTAACAATGCTGGAGACTCCTCGTCAGCACATTCCTTATCACTTTGGATAAGAACGGTGTATCCCAAGAACAGTCAGATAATGATTTTTTGGCCTTACGCAGCATATCCCACTTCTCTGAGTCTTTTGATTTCTTCCCCCACTGTTTGCCACCATAGTTCTGGCATTTTTGCTTTACTTAATGTGGGCCATTGCTTCTTCCAAGCTTCCAAGGGCCAACCAAATACTATCACCTGGGATCTGTGGCAAGCTATTAAACCCTGTCATAGGTTTAGTCTCCTTTTTTCAACTTTATATTCTGTCTCCCTCCATCGAACGCAGTCCCATATATGCTCTTCTGAGAGTTCATGTGGCCCAGTTCTGCAGCTCCTTTAGCATATAGTCCTTTTATACCTTTAGCCAGCCGAGTATTTCCTCTGCTGGGCTGTATTGTGACTTCATCCCAGCTATTGCTCTGCTGGTCGGGAGTGAAGAATGGGTTAAAGGATAAGGGGAGCTGTGTATTATCTTGGAAGCCAAAAACATCTATATCATCAAGCTTATGCATACATCTCCCAAGAGAAGAGCATCAGTCTTTAAAAGAATAGATTACTTTTGTAGATCAAAAGCATTCAGAGAAATATGGAAATTTAAGGTTTTCAAATGCACTGACCCAAATGACCCCATTTTGTCCCAGTATCCCTTTTTTTTCTCAATCAGGTCCCTGACCTTGGCATAGCAGACTTGGGGTTAAAAATTTAACCTTCTCTGGAACTCTGCTACTTATATAACTTAGTTTTGGAGTCTGGCCCACAGATTTTTTTGCCCTCTGGGTACAGAATATGCAAATTACTTTACCTGCTGCCGAACAGACCCTCTGGCTTTCACAATTGATCTGATATAGGCAATTAATCATCCTCAGTCTTTCACTGTCTTTCTTGAATAATGTTTTTCATTCTGAATTCATGAGCACTCCTTCCCCTCCCCAAAATGGCGAATTCCAAAGTTCTTATAATAACTATTTTCTAAACCCAGAGATATTTCATCTGTTGGTGCACTCCCTTCCATAGGCATCCCATTCCAGTTTGCCACTGGTGAAAATTTTAACAATTGTCATAGCATTCCAGGGGCTCTCAGTGCTCCACTACCACCAGTGATGGGGTTCCCATTACCAGCAAGCTGGCTGGTGACACAACTTCAGAATTTAATTTTAGAGTCTTTTTCCAGGACCATTTCTTGTACCAACTCTCATTGGTTGATTCTTTAGGGAACGCATTTTAAGATTTGCATGCAGGTTTTTCATTGGGCGGTACTCTCAGAACCAACATCTGAGAGGGATCAGGGAAGCAGGATTGGGCAGCTGTTGTACTATAATGCAACTGCAACAGAGATTTAGAGCCCATAAGGCTTGTACCCTGGTAGAGTTAAACATTATCAATCTTTTAACTTTTATTGAGCATCTGCACCGCCAGATTTCTGGGCAGGGCTCTGGGATTAGAAGACGATCAACCATAGCTCCATGGTAAGGTTCTCCCTCTCACCAAAAGGCAGACACTAATAGAGGTATAAGCTATACATACACTCGAAAGTAAAGGAATCTTCTTCAGACGTCTCTGCTCTTAAAACACGTACGGTTTGCTCCGTGACGACAAAGCCAGAGAGAGATCAGGGACCCTCAGGGTGCCCTCTTCTGGCAAAAGGTTGACTCCACTCTTCCCAATCCCCATCCTTTGGGCAGAAGCAGGTTGCTAGTCGAATTGTGTGGCCTCAGAAAAGCCACTGAGATGCCCCATAACTGCCAGTGAAGATTACAGCGAGGTACAGGTCATGTAGGTTCGTACTCAAAAAGACGATGGGTCTTTTGAGACCTTCGATGGACCGCGGAGTTCCCGAGGCCCGCGCACCCCTCCCCAACCGCCTTAGCGGGTGAGCGGTCTTGGATCCCTCCCTGCCCACGCTCGCTGAGCATGCCCCCGGTACCGTCCAGTGTCTCCTCTGGACGGTCAGGGTCAAGTGCTCTTGCGCTGAAGTTTCCAGTGGGAAAAATGCACGAAGACAGGGTGGAACTTTATTTACACTTCTTCAACTATTCTCGTTCCACTCTATACATCTCTAAAAATCTGTGTCTTCTAAGTAAAATCGTATAGGAGGTAATGGGTCTCTGAACCAGGCGCGCGAGCGCGCGGCGGACCGGAAATGACGCATTACGTGCCCGCGGATTCCCGCCCTGCCCTTCGCCTGCTGTTCAGTGGCGGGAAGTCTGTCAACTCTGCTGAGGGCAGCGACTCTTGTCACCGGGCCCGGCTGCTCGGGGCTTTTTAGGCCTAATATTCTCAGTTTGGGGAACGGAGCTAAGACTTCGAGACCACCTCGCCCTCTCAGCGTCCCGGAAGCCCCAGGAACGAGCCGGCGGCGTCCTTGCTCCAGAGACGAGCAGCTGAAAGGCCCAGATAGTGCCCAGGAACACGCGCGGGGAGCCGGGGATATCAGGTGACCTGCTGGAGAAACTGCGAAGGTTGCGTTCTCTTTCCTCTACTCCTGCATCTTTGATGCCTCTGTGATGTCTTCCACCTCCATCGTAACACGTACAGGGGCCGCACCAGCGCTCCAGCCTAGCTATCTCCTACCCCTTTGGGAACTGGTGTTTCAATACAGCATCTTTCATAGCCCTGCTCCTTACTGTATTACTGTTTAGCAAGCCTGTGGCAGGGATGGAGTAATCCAATAATGTTAAGAACTTTGGCCGTTTAGAGATATTAACAGTTTATTTTGTTTGAGTACATACTCATGCCAAGCACAGAACTGTGTGATTTTACAATTCTTTTATTTAACTCACTTGCTTTATGGACTAGGCAGGCTGTAGCTCCTTTTACAGAAGGGAAAACTGTTTCTCATAAGTGGTAATTCAGTCATCAAATAATATGAAGCATCTATCATATGCCAGTTACTGCACTAGACGGGCAGGGGTAGGGGTTACAGCAGTGAAGAAAACAGAATTGCCACTAACGCTGGGAATTTTCAGGCAAGTTAATGATGTCTCTCTGTTCCTAAAAACTGCCTATGCTGCCTGGAAGAATGTTTACATGAATGTTAATAGTAGTTATCTTCTGGGTGAGATTTTCATCTACGTTTCTTTAAACTCCGAGGCATTTCTGCATTTTTTTTTTTTATTTCTTCAATGAGCATGTTATCAAGAAACAGATTTTTCCACTTTAACAACAGATTCTCCAACAGGACCAACCCTCCCAGTAAAATAGGCCCTTAAATGGAGCTCTAGGCCCAAGAAAAAAAGTAGAGGTTCTCATTTGTGGTCCCAGCACTCCTAGTTGCTGAGTCCATTCCAGAGTCTGAGCTAGAGCTAGGCCCATGACTGAAATGGTAGAGACTGTAGGAGCCTGTGTAGGGTTTGGCCATTAATGACATCATATTTATCAAAAAATTTGGAACTCTTAAAAAATTTTCCATAAGATTTATGTTTATAACTCCCTCATAAATAAATTCAAAGTTCCTTAAACACTTTGGCATCTTTCATGTCCCTACAGGTTTCAGTACAATGCATTCAGAGGTCATAGGGTGATGTCTTTTATTTAATAATTACTGAATATCTTTGCACAAGGTTAAGTGTGTTTTCAACTGTCCTTCCTCATAATGGTTTCAAAAGAGTTTTTCCTTTTCTGTCTTGCACCTAGTCAGGGTGAAGTAACCATGCAGGCGTTTCTAAAAGGTACATCCATCAGTACTAAACCACCATTGACCAAGGATCGAGGAGTAGCTGCCATTGCAGGAAGCAGTGGAGAGAACAAGAAGGCCAAACCTGTTCCATGGGTGGAAAAATAGTAAGAACTCTTGCGTTTTTGTTGAAGTAGTTAATAAATTAGATCTCTAACCAGTTTTGATCATTTTTTTGTTGTCGCTTTTTTAACTTAAGGGGGAATGATTTGCTTTGTTTATATGTCCTTGAAATATCACCCAATTATGTAAGTCATAGAACCTTAGAACTGAAAGTTACCTTAGAAGGATCTAATTTCCTTCTCTTATAGGTGAACTAAAGTCTTCTTTATAACTCAGGTCTATGGTTTTCAGGGCTAGGATATAGCAACCAAGAAAAAGTTTTTATAAGCTGGCTCTTGGTCAGGAGTTCTACTTAAGTCCACTTTCATTACCGATAGGTGGAAATTGTTGAGGTTTTTTAATACATTTTTTTTTCAAAAACACTTGAAGTGGCACTTAAATGTTAGTAAGCTAAGTGGTATTTTAACAAGTTGTAGTCGTAATCCATGGTGTAGTCCAGGGATCCCTAACTGCTACCAGTCGGTGGCCTGTTAGGAACCAGGCCACACGGCAGGAGGTGAGTGGTAGGAGAGAGAAGCTTCATCTGTATTTGCAGCCGCTCCCCAGCGCTAGCATTACCACCTCAGCTCAACCTCAGATCATCAGGCATTGGATTCTTATAGGAGCACCAGTCCTTGGTGCCAAAAAGATTGGGAACCGCTGGTATAGCCTGTTATTACCAAGGGTTTGCAGATTACTTATAGGCCACATAGGGCCCTCATAGGTTTTGTTTGGCACCAACAATGCTTTTAAAAATTTTGCATAAAAATCTAGATTTTTTTTTTTTCATTAAAAAAAAATTATCTAAGGAGGAAAATGTAGATTTTCAGCTTCTCAGAAGATTAGGTAACACTAAATGCAAATTCTCACCTGACAACAGTCAGATGGACTTGAATACTGCTTCTCATTTTGGAAAGGTCATATGTTCCTCAATTCACTATAGTCCCTGTTTTCTCTTTCTTTACACTCTGCCTTCTTCGCTCTTGTTATCTGCCTGGCCTCTGCAGGTATTTGAATATGAAACTCTGGTTTATAACATACACTGGTTTTCCTAGGTAACATTATCTGGCATGAAATTCTCACTGGGCACTGACCTGATTAATTAGAAAAGTATGACTCAAAGAAGAGTTTTTGATTAGTTAACTAAGCACAAAGCCTAATCTTAGGGTTGGGAATATAACTGTTCTAGCTTCTCTTGAAATCACAAGTTAATAATTTAAGATGAAATTTATATGTTTTACTTTATAGTGGTTAAACTTATTTTGCTATTCCTCAATGACTTGATAGATATGCCTTTTTTTTTTTTTTTTTTTTTTTGCATTTAGGCAATGGAAGAAATCGCTATTAACCAGTTAGCAACATAATTATGTAATAGTATTAACCAAAATAGTTAGCTATCCTGATGTTAGTAAATAGTTCCCCTAAGTTTTCAGCTTAGATGTGTGATCAAAATATATTACTTTCCAGGCAAGTGCCGACTTTAAATTTTTAAGCAGTTGGCATTTGTGGTATAATAAAAATCATTTTGCTTAATTTTTATAAGCATAACAGATGCAAGCTATATATCTGGAGAAGTGAAGACTTACTCCTTCAGTATGTAGTTGTTTAAGGTAAATACAAATGATGTTTCCACCTACTTCCAATTATGAAATTTTCTCATTTCATTACCAATATATGAGAATTATCATTGGTATTTTAGCAAAAGGAACACTTGGAGACTTTTCTGTGGCTACTACAATATACTAAACAATCCTCCCCATTTTTTTTTTTTTTTTGCAGTCGCCCAAAATGTGTGGATGAAGTTGCTTTCCAGGAAGAAGTGGTTGCAGTACTGAAAAAGTCTTTAGAAGGAGCTGATGTGAGTAGCAGATGATGTTTAATATCACTGGGAGATTTAAGACTTAATTTATTCACCCTTTTCCTCCCTTTATAACTTCCCTCCCCCTTTAAATACTATGCTATATATACAGTAGGCCCTTGATGACTATTTGTACAATGGATGATTAGATCAACAAATACTTGTTGGGCGTCTCCTATCTTAATCGTTATATAGTACTCAAATATAGGCTATTGAGCAAGGCAGACTGGGTCCTTTTGTTCATGAGCTTTTATTTTGGTGGAGAATGACAAAGTAAACATGTAAGCCAAATAAATAAAAGAATTCTAGATAATGATATGTCTTATAAAGAAGAGTCAGAGAGGAGTCATACAAATAATGTATATGACATCCATATATATTTTGAAGCATAACAATAAAATGAATCACCCATCTTAAAATATTACCAATACTAAAAAAAAAAGAAGTCAGAGATTCTTTGAAAGTATAATTTCTCACCTAGTTTTAGGATTTGGTTTGAACTACAATACAAAAAATAAACATTTAATTCTGCTTATAGCATTGTCTCTTGCCATGATGGGTGGGATAAAACGTTCTTGAGTGACTTTCATTTTAGATTTTTCAAAGACAAAATAAACCTATATAAAGAATTAGCAATTTAAAATTGTGTATAAGTGTTTTAAGAACTCAGTGAAGGAAGGGAAAAAGTTGCAGATGAAAGTGGGATTTGTTTTTTCCTTTGTTCATAAGATTTGCTTCCTTCCTCTCAACCTGGCTCCAAAAGAACCTCTCAACAAGGTTCTTTTGATTACCGCTGCTTTTGTTCTCTTCCTGGAATTACAGTACAACACTACATATTTTGAAGTTGTATTTCTAAAACTATTTTAAAAAAAAATTTGCCACTATTTGTTTTGATTGAATCCAATGTTTACTTTTTAATTTTATAATATTATAGAATTCTAATTGCATAGTAATATTTACACAGATTGCAGGATAAAGATTTATTTTAATCGCTAGTATTCCCAATTCTTTAAGTAAATGTAGTGGGATTAAGATCCAGTTCTTGACTTTATATCGTCTAATTTAGAAGCTTTTTTAACAGCTTGCTTAATATTTCTTTACATACTAAGTTTTGTAAAATGTGAAGTAATTTTTTTTAATTCTAAAGAGTACAGGAAAATTAATTCTTTCATTTACTTTAAAAAGTTTTGAAGTTTTTTTTCCAGAAATCAGTTTTAAGGACTGATACTCCACCTACAGTTCTTCTCCTCCCCCAGTTTTATTGAGATATAATTGACTTACCTCACTGTATAAGTGTAGAGCATATAGCATAATGATTTGACTTACATGTATTATGAATTGATTACTATAGTAAGTGGTTAGTATCCATCATCTCATTTAGGTACAAAAAATATATATATATTTTTTTCTCCTTATGATGAGAACTCTTAGAATTTACTCTCAGCAACTCTGTATATATCATACAGTAGTGCTAACTATAGTTATGTTGTACATTACATTCCTAGAGCTTATTTATTTCATAACTGGAAATTTGTACCTTTTGACTTCCTTCCTCCAATCCCTGCCTCTAGTAACCACAATTCTGATCTCTTTTTCTGTTAGATTTTTTTTTTATTCCACATATAAGTGAAATCATACAGTATTTGTCTTTCTGACTTATTTAACTTAGCATGGTGCCTTCAAAGTTCATGTTGTCACAATCGGCAAGATTTCCTAGTATTTTATGGCTGAACAATACTCCATTTTTCTTTTTTTAATTAAGTTTATTGAGATAACACTGATCAATAACAAATTTCTGGTGTACCACATTGTAATTTGATATTTGTATACTCTGTGTGCTCACTACCCACAATCTAATTTTCTTCCATAACCATATATTTGACTTCTTTTACCTAATTTGCCCTCCCCACAACCCCCTTTCCCCTGGTAACCACTATTCGGTTGTCTTTGAGTTTGTTTTTGTTTGTTCTGTTTGTTACTTTTTGTTTTATATTACACTAGTGAAATCATATGGCTTTTGTCCTTTTCTGTCTGGCATATTTCATTTAGCATAATACTTTCAAAATCCATCACAAATGGCAATATTTCTTTTTTTTTTTTTAATGGCCAAAGTATTTTATTTTACTTATATACCACATCTTTATCCAGTCATCCGTCAGTGGACACTTAGATTGCTTCCATGTGTTGGCTATTGTAACTAATGCTACAGTGAACATACGTATACATATATTTTTATGAATTAGCGTTTTCATATTTTTCAGGTAAATTATCAGACCATATGGTAGTTCTGTTCTTAATTTTTCAAAGAACCTCCATACTGTTTTCCATAGTGGCTACACCAATTTATATTTCTACCAGCAGTATATGAGAGTTCCCTTTTCTCCACATCCTCTCCAATGCTTATTTTTTGTCTTTTTGATAACAGCCATTCTAACAAGTGTGAAGTCATATTTCATTATGGTTTTCATTTGTTTCCCTAATAAATAGTGATCCACATACAGCTCTTGAATGTACCATATGTATATTTACCATATATATGTATGTATATATCATATTGTTACATAAACTAAGGTTTAATAATTTTACCGTGTTTTAAAAAATTTAAGTTATTATAAATAATTTACAATATTGATCGTTAACCTGGATGAATCATTACAAATATTGAAGAATGCACAGATCAAAGTAATAGACCTTAAAAATGAAGCCTAGGAGTTTTTTTGGTTTTTGTTTTTTAGTGAGTCTCATAGTTTATATCTTAAGCTATATGTTACCAATGTAACAGTAATAGTATTCTGATTACTATATTTATCTATATATTTATTTGGCATATATTGAGTACTGCATGCGGTGCTGAGAATACAAATGCGAATAAAATAAATATGGTCCTGACCTTAAGCTTACCATCTAGTAAGGTAGACAAGTATTTTACAATTAAACCCAACCATTAAATAA
The DNA here is from genome assembly GCF_902729225.1 of Pteropus medius. Classification (NCBI taxonomy): domain Eukaryota; kingdom Metazoa; phylum Chordata; class Mammalia; order Chiroptera; family Pteropodidae; genus Pteropus; species Pteropus medius. The sequence continues at coordinate 4,429,196 of NW_024353517.1, read as the reverse complement.
ATAATTTTAAAAATTGCTAATTGCATCAGGTGCAACAGAGACTAATGAGAGAATAAGCAAGGAGACCCACTTAGATTGGTCAGAGAAGGCTTCGGACTTGGAGTAGGAGTTAGGCGGAATAAAGGAGTCACACCCCAGCTTGTGGGGGATAGCATATATGTAGGCTATAAAGTGCTTAGCTGTTGGAGGCCATTGTAAATTGGAGCCTAAAGGTAAGAGGTGGTAGGCAGATTATGGATGTCCTTGTAGGTTATGGTAAGCAGGTAGATTGTTTGTCTGTTTTTTCCTACATGGAGAAGCCAGTGAATAGTTTTAAGTAGCAAGCAGAGTGACATCTGATTTGAGTGAAGAATGAATGGATGGGAATGGGGAGGGTTAGGCAAGAGTGGAAGCAAATAAACTCTACTGCCTAATTTCGTATGTGCAATGATTTCCCTACATTGAATCATGGAAGAATATACTGTTTCATAACAGCTTATTAGAATTTAGTACATTTATTGATCTGTACCAGAGATCAGTTGCCTGCTTGATAAGGAGCCAGGCTAACTAGGCTGAAGGTATAAAAGAAGATACCAGTTATTTTATCCTTTCTTTCTGTAATGAATTCTCCCTGGTATATGCAGGTATCCCAACAGGGTACATGATTGTAATGTGGAGCACTGCCTGGCATTTAGTAGATGCTTAGTTTTTTAAATGTTGTTATTCTTGCAACTTTAGCTCATCCAAAGCACTAATATGTCCTGTCACCCCTTTTTACTCAGTATTGGCCAAATCCATTTACTCCTTTGGTCTATATCTATACTCTTTGTAACAACTGACATTTTTTTTTTTAAACGTTTATTATTATTATTATTATTATTATTATTATTATTTTTTAGATGACAACCCTTGATTGACCTCACAGATTGCAGGACCTTGTCAGTTACAATCCTCCCCTCCCCCCTTTTTTTTTACACCTACAGCACCTGATCTTCCTAGGTGGTCCTCCATCCAAGTACTAACCAGGCCTGACCCTGCTTAGCTTCCAAGATCAGACGGGATCGGGCTTGTTCAGGGTGGCATGGCCGTAAACTATTTTTATAAAATAGAAAATCTTGCCCAATCCTAAGCAAAAGAGTGAGATAGGGAACTGACAGAAGCCTGGGATTCCCTTCAGAAATAAAAAGTTTCTAATTTGTTTTGAAATTCCACCTAAGTAGAGTAAGTATAGAGCAATCATAAGTATGATTCAGCTTACAATATTAGAAAGACATCTTGGGGAAAAGTGATAGTATTATGTGAAGAAGCAAGATTTAAATTTAATACTATGATACCAGTTATATTAAGAAATCTGTGTATTAAGATATATGTGCCCTCTCAGGGAAGTTATTGCACTGTTCCATAGATATTTTTAGCCATCATTTTTACCTATTTGTGCCAGAACACAATTTTTAAAATAAAATTTAACTTCGACAGCTCCCTAATCTCTTGTTTTACGGGCCACCTGGAACTGGAAAAACATCCACTATTTTGGCAGCAGCTAGGGAACTTTTTGGGTAAGTTAAAGTCTCTTTTTTTTTTTTTAGATTTGATACTGAAAATCTCTGGTACTACCTTTCTTTCTCTAAAAATTTGCATTTGGTTTCTCTCTGAAGTTGTTGGGTTTGTTTTTGTTTCTGAGTTTTTAATTAATCCAGTGGGCCCACTTCCAGTTCTTCCCCTCCAATGAATTAGCTTGCCCACATCTTTTGTAAACTTCATTCTGAACCTTATTCAAAATTTGGATGTACTGCACATAGGGAGCCTTTTGATTTTTTTAGCAGTTTATTTTCATTATTATTTTGGAGCCCAGAGGACCCAACCTATCTCTAGTCATGTCAATAGTTTTATCACTCTTAATGATTGTGTTCACATATGTCATGTGATAGAATCTGTTGTGTATGATGCCACTAACCCACACCACTTGTTCTTGAGTTCCTTTTTCCTCTGGATTTCCCAGGCCCTGCCTCTGAAGTGGCTAGGCCAGCTCCTTGCTCTCAAGCATCCTGAGTATAAGCAGAGTGTGTGGTGGCTGCTGCAGTATGATTCCAGGTACAGCAGAAAAATCTCTGAGCCACCTTCTTAGATTCTTCTTGCTAGATCGACTTTTGACAGGGTTAGCCAACCATAGTATAGGAGCCCTTTACCTAGAAAAGATATATCAGCCCAGGTCTGATACCCATGCAACATATACCAACATAGCAAAGGATCTTAAATTTATCTGGAATTTTTATATCAGGCTATGACCAAAAGGTACATCTGAAATCCTACATATGAAAATAACTAGATACCTCTGCAATCATCAAATATGTAAGAATAATTAGTTATATTGAAATGTGAAGGGAGACAAAAGGTGAAGCTGCTATGACCCTGACATTATTTTAGACAGCAACTTTTGTTTCTTAAGGAAATTATAAGAGTTGTTTTGATTATTATACTACTCAGTTAGACCCAAACTGAACCAGCCTTAGCAATGTACTCATAATAAAATTGTTAAGTAGTTTATTATTTATTCTAGAGTAGGTCAGTCCAGAGTATAACTTTTAAAATGTCCTCTTAAAAATAATGCTTGTCCTTATAGAAAAGAACTTATTTTAATTATAAAGTCAAAATTTGTGGAATATATGTGGTTATAAAATAGAAAATATATTTGCAGAGCTTCCCAAACGTTTATGCCCACAGAAAAAAATACTTAATATATCTTGTTATTTAAGAAAAAGAGCAATAAATCTAAATTTTGTTGTTTTTATTTAAAAAATATAAATATGTAGAAAAATTAGAAGGAAGTTTTTAAAACAGTGCTTCGGCAGGGTACACCATTTATTTTAATTATCTTTTGAAAAAAATCTTTTGATGTGTCATATTTCTCTAAAGTGAGCTACTTTAAATAATTTTCTCAAAAACTCACTTAAAAGAAAACTTCATGTTTTAAACTAGTAATTTTTCTTGCATGCTACCCTATGGAAATCAGAGTATGCTGTATTGCAGCATTGTTTAAAATTGTAACATATTTAAAACTAAATGCCTAACTATAGAAGGTCATTAAATTCATGATGGCACAGTCATAGGATGGAATGTCATATAGCTATTAAAGTGGTTCTGATGACATAGCGAGATGTTTATGACACAATCCTAAGTGGAAATTGATTTAAATTTTTATCTGCATACCTTTACGAAAGAGAAAATACAGAAGTGACTGCTTTTTATCCATATTTATGAGGTGGATTTTAAACTACTGCAGAATGTACAAGTGTTAAAATGTGGTTTAAATCTGGGTTACTTATATGTTCTATGATGTTGCATATTTGTTTTATTTTGACATAGGCCTGAACTTTTTCGATTAAGAGTTCTTGAGTTAAATGCATCTGATGAACGTGGAATACAAGTAGTTAGAGAGAAGGTGAAGAATTTTGCTCAATTAACTGTATCAGGAAGTCGTTCAGAGTAAGTAAGCTCACCCTCCCTTCTCCATACCATGTTATTGTATTTGTTGAAAATACATGTTTCTGCCAAATTTACAACTTCTTTTTCATGTTAGGTCATATTTTTATCTAAAATTTTTAAACTCAGAAATGATCTTTCTATTTATACTTACTAATTTTATTTCGCTATCAAGGGTTTTTCACTAACATTTTGTCTAAGGAGTATTAATTAAATTTGATAGTTTGGTGATAGAGTCATAAAGTTTTGTCAGATATCTTAAGCTTCAGTGTATATTTCATAATTAGGGTGAGCATATAAGTTCTAACTGGAATGCTTTTAGAGTGAAAGAGAAGGTATTATTAATAATTAAATAGGACTGCCCTGAGTTAAACAAGGATGTTGAGTCAACTACTTATACTCTTTAGATGGCAAAGTTCCAAGATTAAATTTTTGCTGTATATTTAAATTTATATCAGAGCGCACATTAAGAATTTGTAGAAAGTGAATGACTAATTTTTGATATCCACCTTGAATTGACAATATATATATTTGATAAGGCACTTAAAGAACTCTGACAACTCAATAATAAAAAAACAACCCAATTTAAAAATGGGCAAAGGATCTGAATAGACATTACTCAGGAAGATATACAACTGGCCAATAAGCACATGAAAACTTGCTTATCAACATCATTAGCCATTAGAAATATGCAAATCAAAACCACTTTACACTCACTACGATGGTTATAAGCAAAAAGATGGAATATAACACAGGTATTGGCAAGGATGTGGAGCAATTGGAGCCCTTACACATTGCTAGTTGGAATATAAAACAGTGCAGCCACTTTAAGAAGTCTGGCAATTCCTCTAAAAGTTAAACATAGAGTTAGTTACCACATGACCCAGAATTTCTAGTCCTAAGTATATACCCACAAGAAATGAAAATGTTCATTTCTTGTGGGTATATACCTATAAATAACAGCACTATTCATAATGGTTCATTTCTTGTGGGTATATACCTATAAATAACAGCACTATTCATAATGGTCAAACATGGAACTAACAGCACTATTCATAATGGTCAAACATGGAACCAACCCAGAATACCCATTAGCTAATGAATGGACTAATAAAATGCAGTATATCTATTTGGCATATTATTTAGCAATAAAAAGGAATGAAGTAATAACATACTACAACAGGGATGAATCTTGAAAACATTATGCTAAGTGAAAAAAGCCAGTAACAAAACAACATATTAATGTTGACATCATAAGATTTCGTTTATATGAAATATCCAGAGCACATGAAATACCCAGGCACATCTGTGGAAACAAAGTAAAAATTCATGATTGCCTATGGCTGAAAGTTGGGTGAAAAGTGATTCCTAATGGGCACAGGGTTTCTAGTCAGGATGATGAATATGTTCTAAAATTAGATTGCGATATGCGAATTATAATTCCTCTGTGTTTCTCTGAATCAGTGGGAAGCCATGTCCTCCTTTTAAGATTGTGATTCTGGATGAAGCAGATTCTATGACCTCAGCTGCTCAGGCAGCTTTAAGACGTACCATGGAGAAAGAGTCTAAAACCACCCGATTCTGTCTTATCTGTAACTATGTCAGTCGGTATGTATATTCTGAAGATAGATGCTAGGCAGCCTTGTTTTGATTACCCCCATTAAGAAGAGAAAAAATTTAAATGCTTCAATGCTACATTAATTTCTCCATCAAATCTTTTGTTCTTGATAAAAATGAGTTCTTTGGGGGAAATTCTTTAAACACTAGCATGTTTTTTCTAATATTTTACAGAATAATTGAACCTCTGACCTCTAGATGTTCTAAATTCCGCTTCAAACCTCTGTCAGATAAAATTCAGCAGCAGCGATTATTAGACATTGCCGGTAAAGAACATGTCAAAATTAGCAACGAGGTAATTACTAATTCCTCTAATGAATGCCTGTAGAAGAAGTCCTGAAATGAGTCATGTGTGTGTTGTTTGTGTTTCAATTTCTGATGCCAATTCTTCAGTTAAAGTTAAGCTAAATGAGCAACAGTTTCAATGTCTAGGAATTACAGGTTCAGTCTTTGTTATTTTTATTATCAATATCAGACCCAGAAGTGGGGCAGATTTTATACATAGTATGCAAATTATGCAACAATCTCTCCATAATGACAAAATTTTAGTCTAGGTACTATTCCACTTCAAAAATTAATTTGGTATGATGAAATTCTGGTACAGTGATAGAATATATAGGCCTCTTACTCATTATAGCAATAACCGTAATTTGAATTGTCTTTGCTTTATATAATCAAGAAAATAGAATGAGAATGAGAAGTATGGAACATCTCTTTGTCTCTGCAAATTTCTTTCAAAGGCAAGAGCTCCATTCACACCGTGCTTCTCATTGGACCGATGCTATTCTCCATGAATTTTGCTACTATGGATCTGATAATATTCCCTCAAAAATAAATTTTTGCTAAAATAATAGTGCTGTTCACTCTATTAAAAGAGCCTTAATTAATTGATCATCAGTAAAAAAAACTTTTTTTCTTTTCAGGGAGTATCTTATCTTGTTAAAGTGTCAGAAGGAGACTTAAGAAAAGCCATTACATTTCTTCAAAGTGCTACTCGATTAACAGGTGGGAAGGAGATCACAGAGAAGGTGATCACAGATATTGCTGGGGTAAGCACACTAGTTATTCTGAAATTCTTTTAGATGGGTTTTAGAAAATTTTCACCCAACAGGTACATATGGAATGCTTATTATATGCTTAGTTCATTCAGGCTGTTGTAACAAAATACCATAGGCTGAATGGCTTATAAACAACAAAATTATAGTTCCAGAGGCTGGGAAGTTCAAGATCAAGGTGCCCACAGATTCCGTGTCTGGTGAGGACCCACCTCCTAGATCATAGACTCCTAATTCATAAATGGCCTTCATCTCACTGCTTCCACCTGTGGCAGAAGGGATTCTCTGGGGCCTTCTATAAGGGCACTAATCCCATTCACAGGGGTTCCACTCTCACAACCTAGTCACCTCCCAATAACCCCATCTCCAAATACCATCATTTTAGGTATTAACATGAAATGAGAGGGATGGTACATTTAGTCTACAGCAAGTGCCAAATACTGTGCTAGGAACAGTGTAATAACCTGCAAGTACTGAATGTTTCAGGCATGTGGCAGTTAAAGATTTAACAGATATCCCTGTTGTTAGAAATCTATTCTAAAAAAAGGGTCATACATAAACAAGGGGCATGCACATTCAGCTCATAGAAAATGGAGTGCCACACCTGGCTTTGGCCTTACCTCAGGATCAGTACTACTTTCCAAACAGTTCCTAAGGCATTTTTCACACTACAGTAAAACCAATAGCATTAGTTCCCGTCCATTTTCTTGGCATTATGGGTTTTAAAACCACTCATTAGTGGCATCTTTATTTGAAAAAAGGTCACTTCCCCTTAAAATTGTTTTTCAAGCTACTTTAACCACTGCTGAGGAAATTTTGTATATTCACTAGAGCCATTAATGGATTTTAAAAGCAAAATGCACAATTTAGTATATGAAATTGGTTTCATAGTACTATTGGCATAGCCGAGGCCAGAGGTCTCGGTTACCTCAGTTTCAGGTCTAATAGCTTTCTGGACCATCTCTGAGAACATAAGCCTTAAGGCTTAGAGACCCCAACTTTGTAAAGTATCGGGATTGGTGCTTCATGTCCTATGCTATAAAACAGGAGTCCCCAACCCACAGACCTAGAACTGAGCCACAGAGCAGGTGAGCCACGGATGTATGAATGCTGCTTCATCTGTATTTGCAGCTACTCCCAACACTAGCATTACCACCTCAACTCTCAGATTAGGCCTTAGATTCTCGTTAAGAGCACTGGCACCTGGTACCAAAAAGGTTGGGAACCGCTGCTATAGAATGTCGTCTTGCTCACAGTGAACCTAGCATGGAATGTGTAGGTGTGGATATTCCAAATTCCAAATTGTCTTCACCCCAAATACAATTTTAACTTTTTAGGTAATACCAGCTGAGACAATTGATGGAATATTTGCTGCATGTCAGAGTGGCTCTTTTGACAAACTAGAAGCTGTGGTAAAGGTAAAGTTACTTTACAGACTTTGGGGAAGAGAAAATTAATAAATCTTACTAAATGGCAACTTTACTGTTACAGGACTTAATAGATGAGGGTCATGCAGCAACTCAGCTTGTAAATCAACTTCATGATGTGATTGTAGAAAATGACAATCTTTCTGATAAACAGAAGTCCATCATTACAGAAAAACTTGCCGTAAGTAGGCACTTTTGCACATTTCAGCAAAAGATACCAGAAAGGGAATTTAATAAACTTTTTTTTCTTGTAGGAAGTAGATAAGTGCTTAGCAGATGGTGCTGACGAACACCTGCAATTGATCAGCCTCTGTGCTACTGTGATGCAGCAGTTGACTCAGAATTGTTGATTCATATTTCTTGTAAATAAAATGACCAAAGCACCTTTAAAGTGAATGTACAATTTATTTAACATTCAAACTTCATTAAGACATGTGCAATATGGCAATTTTACTGGGGTTTTAACCCTACCTAGGATGATTGCTTGCTGGGGCTTAGCAACAGGGTCCAGTTCACACTTAGCACTAATTAAATACTTTATTGAATAAATACAATACCAAACAAAATGCATTCAAATGCTCTCTAAAAAAAATCAGTTTTAAAGGCCTTTCTATTCCAGGCTAATGACAAACACAATAAAGGCAGGTAAGCTAGTTTAACATAATTGGCTGATTTTATACAGCACTTATATCTTTTAGTCCACAAGTATATTATTAAATGATAGAGAACATCTAATACAACCATTTCTACATAACTAGGAAATAAATTTCTAAGAAAAAAAGATTTTACAGACCCCATCTTTTATACCCAACCCCAACAGTCTAACTCTAAAGAGGATAAAGCCAATGACTTTCCTCACAAGAGCTCACGAAATCTGTATTTCTGATCCGTTATGAGCATTGAGACAAGATTCAAAATTCCCAAAGAAAGAAGCACAATGCACGTTGTGATCGCCTATTCAGCAACAGCGGGCACTGCATTCAAAACTATCTCATCCCAGGAATTAAATAAGGTCAGCCACATTCATAGGCATTTCCTCCACTGTAGTGTTGTAGAAAGTCTCAATGTCACGAAGAATCCTCTTGTCTTCTTCAGTAACAAAGTTTATAGCCACACCTTTCCTCCCAAATCGACCCCCTCTGCCAATTCTGTGTAAGAAAAGAAATCAACAATTAGAATGTTACTTCCACATACTGTGTGAACTACTGAACATGATGATCCACTTGTTAACCATCAGCTGCTGTTTACTTATCAAGGTTATAGTTCGTGCTTCTAACTGGAGCACTATCTGCTAATCAATATCTAGAGAAAGAAGTCTTCCTTTGCAGTTAGTGGCAAAAGGATTCAAGGCTTGTCTGGCTGCAAAATGAGATTTTATCAGGTGTCTTGAGCATTATTTTTAAAGCAGATGACAGTATTGTGTTTGGGGTAGTGAAATTAAAAGGCCCATACCAAAGTGGGCCAGCCAAGAGCAGATGTCAGCCTGGGACAGATGTAAACACCAGGAATAAAACAAAAAGAACAGTTATGTAATCCATTTCGACGCACTTCTGGAACTGTAAACTGTAAACACAAATGCTGCAAGCAAGGTTAACTACTGTCTAAAACAACTTTTTCCAGTGGGAAAACAAGTATTTGGTATGGTAACCCAAACTCATCACTGCTTTTTTGCTCAGTTTCACACGTTATAACTCAAATTACTCAAACGTGTTTACCTCCAACAAACTTTTCTACCTCCCTGATAGAAACCAGACAATACAAACCACCTAAGAGACTATTATTATACAAAAATGCCTTGGCTGGAACAACTTAAAATATCAAATAATCATGACAAAAGAAAAACAAATATAAATACCGACTCGCTCTTTATTCAAACAGTGTGCTGTTTCGCTTATGATTCCACGTCCTAAATTACGTCAACGCCGTTTCTGAGTGCCATCTCGCCATCAACTGCTGCTATCGACTCCTGTATTTTTTAAAAAGTCTTTTTTTACATCATATAACAAAGTACAATTCAATTTACTTAGGGATAAAGCCACTATAACTAAACCAGGGACTGCTCAAATTGCTACCAGACGACACCATGAAAATCCCAACTATAGAGGAATCACCAAGAAAGCACATGGACACACAAGAGCATCACTAAAAATAAAGCTCAAAAATAAACTAAGACCAAAAGATCTAAAGCAATCTAATCTGTACATATGAGCCCACAATTTGGGCAACATTTACACAACTGTTTTCCCACTGTGTGTGATCAATCTTCCCAAGTACAATTTTAATTACATCCTACCAAGTTTATTGTCTATTTACTAAATCAATTCCCTGATTTGAGGTTAAGTTTCAGACAAAATCAGTCAACAGAAAAGCAATATAAATTCATTTTACCAGTAAGGTAATAAGGTGCCATTTACTCACCTGTGAATATAGTTTTCACGATTGGTAGGTAGATCATAGTTTATAACCAATGACACTTGTTGCACATCAATCCCACGAGCCTGAAATATAATGGTATAATGTTTAAATTCTAACTGAAAAATCTAGACACCTATGTAATGTAGGCCACAAAATAGTAGTGAACTATATGTTTAGTGATACAGCTCACTGTGGAGTGTGGTCTTTACTCTCCCAAATAGCTCAAATTGGTAAAGGTTATTTATAAACCTTCCCCCAAAAACACCTTTTGGTAGGAATAAAAAACAGCAATAAGAGACTTACTTACCAACAAGTCAGTAGTGATCAGAACACGGCTTGACCCTGATCGGAATTCCCTCATGATAACATCTCTTTCCTTCTGGTCCATATCACCATGCTGCAAATTAACAAACCTTAATTCAAGAATCACCAGTCAAATCAATATTTAATTTTATTGACCATGTATGAAACCAAGCGTCCCTGGCTGCTACAGAACACTGCAGACAGGTATAGTAAAGAATCAACTTTATTTTGAGCAGGGGGAACGACAACACAGCACTTAACAGCTATATTGTAGTCTAAATCCTGCTTTAATGAAAATACATCGTAATTACCATTACTAAATTAGAACACCTTACCAAAGCGGAAACTGTGAAGTCTCTGGCATGCATTTTCTCAGTGAGCCAGTCCACCTTGCGCCTTGTATTGAGAAAAATAACAGCCTGTGTAATGGTGAGTGTCTCGTACAAGTCACAAAGCGTATCCAATTTCCATTCCTACAGTATTTCAAAGAGAAAGGTAACAATCATTAAATTTCTAACTTACAATCATTAGAAGTTCACTGTCAGGTTGGTATACAGACATATTGCACCAAATCTTAAGACAAAGGACACTGGACATTAAGAAAGAGGTCCACCCCAGTCTTTACAATCTAGTGCAGTTACTTTTCTTCTTGTGTGTACTCTGCTAGCATTATCACAAAGACCAAGATGTAATCCTAGTTTCTGCAATTTTAGCACAGTGCTTATACAAGAAGGTCAAAAAAACCTGGCTACATTTTTATTTTAATAATTAGACAAGTTACCTCTCTTTCAACATTAATATAAAACTGTTTGATTCCTTCAAGGGTCAATTCTTCCTTCTTCACCAGAATTCGAATTGGATCTCTCATGAATTTTTTGGTCACTTCCAACACATCAGTTGGCATAGTGGCAGAAAGCAACACAACCTTAAAAGGACAATGATGATGATGTCACACAAGCAGTTAATTAGCACAACCATCACAATACTCTACGTGTTTGAGACCAAGCGTCTCTGTCTTGCTAAGGAATTGCAGTAGACAGGTAGTTATGCATCAATTACTTTAAACAGGGGAAACGACAATAGAACACTTCAGTTGTATTCTAACAGTACCTGCATAAACCTAATCTCCAGCTACAGAAGAAAAATAAAAGCTCACCTGAATACTTGTATTTAATTTTTGGAAAATCTCGTAGATTTGATCCTTAAATCCTCGGCTCAACATTTCATCTGCTTCATCCAAAACAAACATTTTGATCCATTTTGGAGCTATTAAAAACAAAGTCATTATCATCTCTAGTTTCACAGGGATACTAATGAAATGCATTAATAGTAAAAAAAAACTTATGCTCTCTAAACAGCAATACTTACAAAGATATCTTCTGTTTAACATATCAAACACTCTCCCTGGTGTACCAACAACAATATGTGGTGCTTCAGCCTGCAGTTTTTGCATTTCATTTCGAACATTGGTTCCACCAATGCAAGCATGACAAGTTGCTCCCATGTAGTCTCCAAGTGCCAGAATTACCTTTTGGATCTAAAAGCCAAGAGCCTTAATTATTATTCAGCAGAATTACAGACTGTGACTAAATTCCAAAGCATAATGGCAAATATCTGGTCTGCAAACAGCCTTTACGCATGCATAGCATTTAACTACTTCCAAGCTTAAGATGCAAACTGATCTAACTGCTTCAAGATAGAATTCTCTTAAAATCTTTCTTGTGCCTTGTCAAACTTGGGATCCTGTTGCCCCAGGTACCAGACCAGCTAGTTTAAGAACTACATTTCTTTTTATTATTCTTCATTGTGTAAGAAGGTGTAAATAGTGGATCAAGCTCTGCAATTACAGCTAGGACAAGATACTTTACTTTTCCCACAGGGTAATGCCTACAGTTTTATCAGCAAAGTTTACTTCAAAGCCAATAGCAATGTGCTTTGAAAACATCATGCAACAGATGCATCACAAACTACTGAGACAGTCAAATAACATGTCACTGCAGTTTTCATGTTGCACAACTGCATTCAAACTTAAAAATGGGAACAAATCTAGTCCACCCTAAACAGAAATAAAGCTTTTTGATTTGTCCATTTTATACAACCCTGCAAACCATACCTGCATACCCAGTTGCTATTTAACTTTCAACAAAAACTCCCTGCATGCATGGACAGTTAAAAGGAGGGCTCTCATAGGACCAATTTATACTGTTTTAAATTCTTCACAGTTGTGAAACCTGAAACCTATGCAACACGCAAGCAGTTTTTTTGAACTACACTATCAATACCTGTTGAGCCAGTTCTCTGGTGGGGGCCAATACTAGTGCTTGGGTCTCCTTGAACTCAATCTCCAACTGTTGCAGGATGGAAATAGCAAATGTGGCTGTCTTGCCAGTACCTGACTGAGCTTGAGCAATCACATCATACCCTAAAAAAAGTAGGATACATATTTACCGATCCCACACCAAACCGTCACTTCTAGTTCACACCATGTATTCCATTTGGAACATGAACTATGCCCAAATAATTAAGTGATCAGCAATGAGTATTCTCTTCATTTCAGGTCAGTCCCGAAAGATGATTGCCATCATTTCACTTTAAGGAATACAAACAGGTGCTAGTCCCCCAGAAGTTATTTTCCCTTTTAATGGTCCAGGTCTATGTAAAACTGAATCGTTTTTAAAAAGTGCTGAGTTCTTTTACCTTTAATACAAGGAATAATAGCTCTCTGCTGAATAGCTGAAGGCTTCTCAAAACCATAAGCATAGATGCCCCGTAGTAGAGACTCCTTTAAGTTCATATCGTCAAAGTTATCAACAATTTCATTCCAGTTGCTCTATAAATTTAAAAAAAAAAAAAGGGTGGGGAATAAATAGGATGAACAAACTCACCTTTCCAGAGTTTCAAAATCCACACACATTTCTTACCTCGATGACACCATCGGGGTCCATTCCCTCTGGGCCGCCATGTTCTCTGCAAACAAGACCACTACAGTTAAAAAACATATCCCTTTCCCAAGACATCCTAACTGTACATTAGGAGAACAGCTCTTTACAACCAATCTCATCAGGTTACCCTCCTCCAACACGTGTACACATCCCAGTAAAAGAGCAAAAGCTGATGGTGCAGGGCCCGATATACTACGCGCCTGCCCAAGAGTTGAGAACCAGGGACACGCAGAAAGCCCCACGGACGCCGGCCCTCCTCCCCTAACCCGTGCGCCAGGTGCTCCCGTCTCGCGAGAGCTCCACGCGCTGAGCTCCGCCCCTTACTCTGCGCAAGCCGATGATTGACGCGGGCCTAGGCCCGGAGAGCTATGCCAACGGTTCGCCGGGCCCCGGTTGCCGCCGGCCCGGTCCCAGCGCACCTTCTGGCCATGGCGAGTGACCGCCGCTGTCACCCTCCCCCCACCACCTACAGTCTAGCACTAAGTCGCGCCGTTGGCCGCAAATAAAGCTTCGGGCCCCAGTTACACTACCGAATGCGGACTGCACCACGGCTTTAAATGCCGGGCTCCGTACGGGCAGAGGAAGGGTCGAAATTTTAAAGGATCTTGGGGAAGAAAACACACCCTCTAACCACTCCGTTTTCATACCCTTATCACGTCTCCCCGCAATCCGAGGCTCTAGCCATCAAATTAGATTCTCGAAAAGGCAAGGGTACCGTACCCCAAGGAAATGCCTATGAATCTGGAGTTCCCTTCCTCACGCCAGCTACTCCAATCTCCTCTAGCGCCCCATGACCTTCACCACGAAAACACCACCACCGAAAATACGCCATACCTGTTATAATCCGCGGAGCCACCAGACATGTTCCGAAAAACCACTCAGCGCCCGACTGAAAAGACAGCGGGGCCCCGCCACCCGTTTTTTATAGGCTCGCGGCCGGAACCCGTTTTCTGCGGAGGAATTTTCTCGTCGTTCTTCGTTGGCTTCAAAATTGTGATCCAAGTGTTCTTACCTCGGAAAATATTCTAAGCGAGTCGGTGGGAAAATCCAAGTTGGTTATTCCAAGATATTGCAGGGGCACTGGAAATCCCAGGGCCGTGGGAGAAGGTTGGGACTCTTTGCTCGGCGGCGGAAGAATATTGCAGCAAGCAGCGGTCGAACTGCGTTCTCCTCCCACCCTGCTCCTACGGGGTTTCCGCGTCCCTGAAGCAGAGGCGGCCGGGGGAAGCGGGGCAGGACCGGGAGGCGGGAGCCTGAGCCCCGCTCCTCGCTGGCCGCCCCGGGCTATCCCGGGGGCAAGCGGGACCAAGTTCATCTTTCACCGCCTGTGCTTGGTGCCGGAGAGGCAGGCACGCCCACGTTCTGCACTGCAGGGGGAATCAGGTTGTTCCGCCCGATTAAATAGCTGTGGGAAAAGGCTATTTTATTTGACAATAAAGAGCCGCTATCTTAAAAGCGTAAAACTCTTACTAGGGAAAACGTCGGCCACCCAGCACATCCCGGGAAACCCGGTTTACCATACATTGTGCAGGGCGAGAAAAAGACATGTAGTGTCATTTGCAAATGTCTCTGGAGTAGCCAATTCCATTCTTACCACGCGGCTTCTGGTCTTCTCTCGCTCTCTTTAAAATAATGCTAATGATTTTAATAGGTGTGAGAATGACTGACAAAACCATTGCAAACTTTTGCAAAGCTATAATAGCTGAGGAGTAGCAATTTTCCTCGTAACGCAGGAATTTAAATGGATGCATCTGACAGCTACAGTTCCATGCTGCTTTGAGGCTTTGATCCTGATCTATATTGGTAATTTTTTTTAAAAAAAGACCGAGTTTTAATTCCTTATGCATAATGAATGATTTATTGAAATTGAGAGCAATACAACTCTTACTCCTTGAGGAAACTGCATAATTCTTTAAGCTCCAGAGGCTTTCAGTTGTAACCCTATCCCAGGCCCTTTGGTAAAAACAAAATAATATAGTCATTTAACTTTAAAATACAATCATACTCATGCTGCAAGATATCACAAATAAGAAAACATTTTCTCAATGATTCAGAGTAGCAATCTAAAGTCCGAAAACTAGAAAAACTGACTTAATTTTCTATATTTGTATGTCATATTTGATACGATAGTCGGTTCTAAATAACGTCTTTTTTAAACCATCTATTTATTTGTTTGTTTGTTTGTTTGAAAATTGTTTTACCAGGAACTGTGACAAAAACTAATACCAAGATAACAAAATGGGCCTGGTCCTCAGTCTAGTGGTGCTATCTATTCTCTTGTAATGCTGAAGTCTAGATTTGAGGTAATGCCAGACATTTTCTGAGAATGGAAGTCAGAGATCCTTACTGGCTCATCCAAAACCTACTTAAAAATCTGCTGAAGAAAATACTAAATCAGAAATGGAACCATTTAATTTCATTTGAGTCTTTAAGGTGAAATCAGTCAGTTACAGGGTGAAATCAATCAACAATTTACACCTAATTGTTGAGTGTTTTCTTTAGGGTTGGCACTGCTGCTACATGCTGTGGGGGATTTCCAGAGTCTCTTAAGAGGAAATCATCAAGGGTCAAACTCTGCTTTAGGGTTGCATGCAATGGGGATCTGGATTTTGAGTCTGGATTTTTACTAAATTTTGGATTATGACACTCTCTTATCATAAAACCACTTTAGCCTAAAGCAGAGTTTGGCCCTTGAATGCTGCACTCACCACGTTTTCATGTGCTTACTAATTAGTAGTAAGAAGTAATAAATGAGTTAAAGATCTAAAACACACACAAGTTTTGCATGGCAACATAGAACATACTTTTTTAGGGTTGAGATACATTTTTCTACTCACCTGAGATCTAAAATTAGATGGCCTTCTCAGAGTCAACCACAACGCCATATTCTTCACAATAACTTTTAAAGCCATTTACATGAAGATATTAATAGACTTGAAGAAAACTGAGGAAGACCATGAAAAGGACTGTTGAGCTATATAAGGACTTAATGGGTTTAAATCCATTAATTCAAGGTTATTAAACTCTGTCATATAATCAAGATATGGAGATTTTTCTAGCTCTACCCTTATAAAGACTAAAATAAAAATACATTATATACTTCTATTCAAGTCATCTATAACGGGTATGCATAAAAATCAATGGAAGATCTATCTGAAATGCAGGTGAATGTGGAATCTGCCCTCTTACCCACATTTGGTAGATCTGATCTGAGGTGGGGACAGCTTTTCACTTTGAAAAATTCTGAACTTAAAGAAAAGTTACAAGAATAAAGCAATGAACACCAAATGTTTGTCACACTTGCAAACTGTTAACAGTTTACTGCATTTATTCTCTCATTTTTTTCTGAACTTTCTGAAAGTCACAGACGTAGCGGTATCACTTCACTCCTAATAGTTCAGTGTTACATCCTAAAAACAAAGATATTCTCTTTCCATAAAACCAAACAATTCTATTAGAAGATGAACAAAAGACATGAAAAGACTTTTCATTGAAGAGGATATACAGATGGCAAATAAGCAAATGAAAAGATGTTTAACATTATTAGCCATTTGAGAAATGCAAATAAAAACCACTATGAGATATCACTTTATTAGAATGGCTAAAATAAAAAATAGTGACAACACAAAATTCTGACAAGGATGCAGAGAAACTACATCACTCATACATTGCTGGTGGCACTGTAAAATGGTATAACCACTCCAGAAAATAGTATGTCAGTTTCTTAAAAAATGAATCATGCATCTATGCCCATGCCACTCTGAACAAGCCCAATGCCGTCCGATCTCATAAGCTAAGCGGGGTCGGACCTAGTTAGTACTTGGGTGGTAGACCATCTAGGAAGACCAGGTGCTATAAGTGTAAAAGATAAAAAATAAGGGATTGTAAGCTGACAAGGTCCTTGCAATCTGCGAGGTCAACCAAGGATTGCCTCACCTAAAAATAAAATAAATAAAAAATAAAAATAAATAAAAATAAGGAGACACTCTTGCCTTGTCTTAAAAAAGAAAAAAATGCAACTGCCATATGATGTGGCAATTTTGCTCATGGGCATTCACTCCTGGGCATCTGAAAAATGAAGATATGCTCACGCAAAGACTGTGCATGAATTGTTATAGCAGCTTCATTTATAATAGCCAAAAGCTGGAAACAGTTCACATGTCCTTCAATAGATAAGTGGTTAAGCTGCACTACATCTGTACCATGGAATACTACTCAGTAATAGAAAGGAAGGATCAGTTTATTGAGAAACACGCAACCTAGACTATTATGTTGAGTGAAAAAAAGTCAGTCACAAAAGGTTCCATACTGTATGATTGCATTTATATAACATTCTTGAAAAGACAAAATTATAGAAAAGGAGAACTGGATGGTGGTTGCCAGGGGTTAAGGAGAAGGTGGGGGCAGGAGAGTAGTGAGTGTGGCTATAAAAGAGGAACGAGAGACATCCTTGTGGTGATGGAAATATTTATATCTTAACTATGTCACCGTCAATATCTTGGTTTTGACGTATTGTGGTTTTCTAAGATGTTACTTACAACTGAGGGAAACTGGGGAAAGAGTACATGTATGATCTTACAGCTGCATGTGAATCTACTATTACCTCAAAATAAAAAATAAAAGTTTAATTAAAAAATAAAGAGAATAATCGCAAAAGGTAACATGGTATTCTTGATTGGATCCTGATATGATAAAATGATAGCGGAAACAACAACAAAGTCACTAGATCTATATGTACCAATATGGAAAGGTTTTCAAGATCTAAATGGAAAAAACTCATTGAAGAACATTATATTTAATAATATCCTGTTTGTGTTGAAAATGAATAGATATATGTATACTTTTATGCAGAGAACCATCTTGTCTTTGTTTGTGCTGCCACACAAAATACTACAGACTGGGTGGCTTAAACAACAGGAATTTAATTCCCACAGTTCTGGAGACCAGATGTCCAAGATCAAGGTGCCAGCAGGATCAATGTCTGGTCAGAGCTCTCTCCTTGGGTGGCAGATGGAAACCTCCTCACTGTGTCCTCACATGGCCTTCCTCGGTATGTTTGGGGGTGGAGAGAAAAAGAGAAAGGTGAGGGGAAGGAAGGAAGCTCTCTGGTGTCTTACATACAATGATTTCAATCAAGCAGTTCTAGAAGGAAACTGATTTATTCTAGAAGGAACGCATAAATGAGAGAGAAGAAAATTTTTATATTTTACTTGATGTAGTATTATTCAGTTTATATTTTTGTACCATTGGCAAATATTACATTTTGTAATTTTTAAAATAATAGTTACAATATGATCTGGACTGAACTGTCTTTCCCCAGAATTCATATACTGAAACCCTAACACCCAGTGTGACTGTATTTGGAGTTAGGGCCTTTAAAGAGGTAATTAAAGTTAAATGAGGTCACAAAGGTGGGACTCCAATCCAGTAGAACTGGCATCCTTATAAGGAGAGGAAGAGACTAGGGGTGGGCAAGCACAGAGGAAAGGCAATGTGAAGACACCAGGAAGAAGGCATTTGTCTGCAAGTCAAAGAGAGAGGGCTTAGAGGAAACCAAACCCGTAGATACCTTGATCTTGCACTTCCAGCCTCTTGAACAGCGAGAAAATAAATGTTTGCTGTTTAAGCCACCCAGTCTGTGGTATTCTATCATGGCAGCTCTAGCAGACTAATGGATGTCATTCTTCAGATTTAAACAAGTCTAACCATGTCTTATTTAATATAAAATATATGTTAGGGCATGATTATATTTTATTATAGGGATGTTTCTTTATCAAATGACTAATAATAAGTTTATTTTAGAATAAAGTATTATATAATTTAATTTGTAAAGCTTATGCCAATTTCTCTATCCCTTTTATCTCTTAAAATATATTGATCCTCTTAGGATCAGCTCAAAAGCCTGTTTTCTATTATGTCCTTCCTAATTACCCTACAAATAAGGTGATTTCTTTCCTTGGACTCCCACAGCCATTCTGGTGTACCTCTCTTACAATATTCATCATGTTCTAGCTTATGGTTTAGTATATGTGTTTTATCTCTTCGAAATTGTAAACATCTTGAAAGGAGGGATTATGTTTTTTTCATCTTTGTATCTCTCACAACATGAAGCCCAAGTTTTGAGGCTTATATTAGTTTCTATTATTGCTGTAACTAATTACCACAAACTGAGTGGCTTAATACAACACATGGTCAGAAATCTGAAATGGGTCTTACCAAGCTAACATCAAAGTATCAGAAGAGCTGTGTTCCTTCTAGAGGCTCTAGGAAAGAATTTATCTGTTCCTTGTCTTTTCCGGCTTCTAGAAGCTGCCCACATTCCTTGGCTCCCGGCCATATCACTCTGCTTCTGTTATGGTCACATCTCCTCCTCTGAATCCAACCCTCCTCCTTTTCTCTTATAAAGACTTTGCGGTACAGTGGGCCCACCTGGATAATCCAGAATAATCTCTCCACCTCAAGATCTGTTAATTCCTTTTTGTGTGTAAGATTATAACATAGTTGCAGGTTTGGGGGATTAAGATGTGGATATCTTTGGGGCATTATTCTGCCTACTACAATGCCTAATTAATTTTGTTGAATAGTGCATAAAATAATAAAATAATAAAAAAGACTGAGAATAGAATAGAGAAGAGTTGGCCTACAAAGATGAAGGGTTATTATATATTTCCTTCAGTGATTTATAATGTTGATATTCTGTTTTAATTTCTTTGAGAGAGTATGTTACTCCTTGCTATTTATATTTGGAAGGGACACATCCTAATGTTCCCTTCAGCTAATATGACCTTTTTTGTCCACTGGATTTATAGACCTTCATTTACTTACTGAAATGGTGATGATTTACCTTAAGGTGCTTTTAACAAGGAGCTGTTTTAAACTGTCTGGATGGCAAAACGAATTGCAGTTCTACTTGCAATTTTTTATCTTACTTTTTTTTATTGTACAGACAATACTTTTAAAACAAAAGAAGACATTTAAAAAATAAAATTTCTCCTAATCCTGCTACATTTAGCAACGAAGCTTAGAGTGGCAGGACATTTCTTCCTGTCCACTGACACCTCAGTTGGTTTGGTATTGTTTTTTTCTGTCAATGTCATTTGTGAATTTTGCATGGTAAAATTCGTTCAAACTCGAAGCTAGGCTTGGAGCGTGGTTTGGGTGGTGGTGGTTCTTAGATCTGGAGGCTGGTGTGCAGTAGATATAGAAGTGAAACAGCAGTTTACAGACCTTATTTCCTTTGTGTAAATCCAGCCATTTTTCAATTATTCAGGCTTCATGATTTTAGCCATACTTGAGTACCATTTGAAATATTCACCTAATTTTTTTAGAAGTCAATTTGCATTTATTTTGAGTGAAATCACAGGATTAATTTGTGTAGTTTTTTTCTAATAGTGATTATAATAACTACATAACTATCAAAATAAATACTTTGGGTCTATATATTCATCTGACATTTTCTGACTGTCTGGGGCACACTGGTATCAACAGATTGCAGTCTTACTGAAATCAGTAGCCATTAGCCAGACCAGGGCAGAGGCAAATTACATCTTGGTTTTCAGTTTCAGATTCTGAATGATAGGCCACTGAAGTCTGTGACTAGTCAGATAAATATTAATTGTCAGTTGCTTCTGGTGAAAATTATTTTTGATCACATCAATCAGTTTAACAATAACAAAATACCTCCTAGCACTGCCACTCTGTCATCTTCCTGGCTCCCACTGAAAGGTGAAGGCAAGGCGTAACTAAATAGTTGGTGTTCTCAGAGAAGTTCTCTGAGAAGGCCTTTGAGTCTTTCCTGAAATGAGCAGACAGTCAAAGCGTAGTGCCTCCTTGCCGAAATCTTTTATTTTTTATTTTTGTCCTTTAAAATCCTTTTGAAAGTAACTTTAAATTTTTACACTTATATTTTACCTAAATAAAATGAGAGAGGTTACAATCATTTAATAAGCTTTGGGGGCAAAAAACCTATATGTCAAGTACTTGAAAATTTCAAAGTATTAGGCTGGTCATTGTCTTCCACATTAAGTGAAGGAGTCAGAGATCAAGAGTACGTACAAGCTGGTGATATCAACAATAAGGAAACCAGACCAGTGGAGAAAAGGTCTTATTTAATTGTAATTTATAAGACTCTGTCTCTTGTTAGGTTCAACAAGAAACACCAACAAATTCCCTGAGAAATTTGTTGCATGCTTTTTTCTGAGCTATTAATTCACATTTACTAATCTCCCTTCCATTGCAAAACAAATACAACTTCGCGGGGTTTCTTTAATCTCCAGCGTATGTTTACAGCAGGAAATGGAATTCATTTGCTTGAATTGCAGTCAAACCAATCTCCTGATATGACCTATCTTCCTATATAACCTGATGTCTCCTCAATTAGCCCATTAAAAAACCTCAGACTTTGTGTCTAGCTGTCTTTTTGCTGGTTGTGAAAGTAAAATAAAATGATGATTCTAATACATTTAGATCTAAACACACTTCAAAATGTGATTCTTGGATAACGTGGTACTGTGGTAAATGCAGCTGTCAAACTTTCTCCAGCCGCTCTGGACTGAACTCCCTGACATGCCAAAAGAAGTGAAAGGCAGAAGATCCTTTGCTGCCTTCAATGGGAAGCTTCCTGTCTTTCCTGCCTATCTCTCGTTTGGGATTACCTGCTGAATCTGTTAGACTCACTAAAGTAAATAATGAAAAGAAAATCTATCTCATGAAATAAATGAGGTTTCCAAGGTTAAGAGATACAGTCAGTATATTCATTTCTATATGAATTTGGATTAATTAGATAGAAGGTCGTCTGATAAGACAGGTTTGTATACTTGTGTATGGTGGGAATCACTGAGAGATAGAGACACTACAGAGTACAGATTTAGGCATAATTACTAAATTTTCCTTTGGGGCATGTATTTTCCAACTTTGGTTGCCTTCCTACTTTGCAATGATCCTGGTTCCTAAAAGTAAAAAAAACGTGGAGGGGGTTGGACTGTATAAAGATAAATGTTTTATCACAATATACTTATATTTGAAAGCTTTGCTTGAGTTAACTGGGATGAGCGTTCCCCTGGATGATGCTTTGGCTAACGGTGTGAATTGAGATTTCAAAGCCTCCAGGGAACTCTGAGTGGCTTGTGGCTCTAGGGGGAGGCTTTAGGTTCCTAAGGGCATCAGTAGCCCCACCTTTGCTCCACCCTGCCCTCCCCCATCAAATAGGGATTTTTATCCCTATTTTTAAAGTCTTGATTTTGTATTAAAGTGAGAAGATTGATATTTAACCTCTGCCTTCTCTTGAAAACTCACTAAAACATTGATAAAAAGACTTGTTAAAATGACTTAAACACTGAAGAAAACTGGAAAAAAGACAATAGCTCACGAAGCTTCTTAAATTAGAAAGTGAATGGGAAAATGACAACAAAACTAGCAGATGGGAGAAAGCTTAGTTCTAAAGGGGGAGTGGGGAAAAGCTGATAAACAACCTCCAACTTTCCCAGTCCAAGGGACTAGTAGCACCATGTCCCTTTGGACATGGGAATGGGAGGCTAACCTAGAAACACTGGTAGAAAAATCTATTGAAAAAGCAGTTAGAAACTGCCAGAGCAAGGAGGAAAAACACATTTCTACACCCAGGCACCTCCAGACCCTGCTGAATTCCAGCAGGGCAGAGTAATTGCCAGCTCTTTGCCTGCCTTGATTGGAACCCTGTGGCTGCAGAGAAAACTCAGGAATAAAAATGTAGAAAGTGACGTGTTAGGCTGAAATTACTAGAAACCCCCAGGGAGTACAGGAAGAAAAATAAACCCAGGGATGAGAAAAGGCCAGTTAATAAAACCTTAGAGAGACCAGGAAATCCAGAATTTCCCAGCAGAATGGGAATTCCTTGAATGTGAAGAGGTGAGGAAGAAGAATCACTTATGGTCAAAAGCAATTATCCAGGGTCTCCTGCCTTTTTACTAGCAACCCCCAGCTCCCAGCAGCCATTGACCTCCTCTGACTCTGATTCAGGAATATGGCCCTTTTTTCCCAGTTCAATGTAATAAGAATAAATGTGAAATTAAATGAGAAAAGAAAAAAAAAAAGAGCAGTCTTCAGGAGTTCCTGTCCTACTCCATGAAGTTAAACATCTTTCCCTCCTTCACTCTGGCTAGTCTCAAGATTTATTCTCCAAAGACAGTGAAATAGTAGGTTTCTGGATTGAGGCTCCTCACATAAAGCTGTACTTGAAATTTGGTGGTCAATGTAGAGAACTGTGGTTTTATCATCTCATACTGTTAGACTTGAGGAGGGGCCACATTTATAGTCAAAAGTCTACCTACAAACCCATAAAGAGGATTTTACTATGCCATAGTGATTTACTTTTCTGTCCTATTTGCTGCCACATCACCACTCCTGGCCAAGGCCTACCACAGGCATATACCGGACAACCTATTCTGTTGCTCTTGGCACCAACCAGAATTCTGTTTGGATCACATTAAATTTGACATTCAAGTAGGGACATCACGTCGGCACTTGTATATATGAGTCTAGGGTCCCAGGGAGGTTGGGAGAAAAGAAATCAGGTTGTTATATCTCAATTTGGGAGTTACAGGCACGTGTATGACATTTTAAATCATTGAACTAGACGATATCACCTAGAGAGTGACTGTAGAATTATAAGAGCCTGGTGGCAGACAAAAGAGTCAACATTTAAAGGTCAACAAAGGAGGGAGAGTCCACAGAAAAGTCTGAGGAGAGGCCAGTGAAGGAGAAAAAAGAGGTGCAAGAGACAAACCAAGAGAATAAAGGGATTCAAGGAAGGCATGTTCAAATACTAACGAAAGATTGAGTAAATGACTATTAAGAGTTGACTACTGTGTTTGCAAGGTGAATTTTATTGGTCAGGTTGATTGCAGCAATTTAAGTGGTAGGGATGAAAGCTTGATTTGTGTGGATTAAAAAGAAAATGGAGAATTAATGTTCCACGTGTAGTAGACTGATAGGATCTGAAGATCCATCTATAATACTCCCAGAAATGCTACATAAATTGTAACAAAACTTATTTTAAATCCATAGTTGAACTGGCAAAGAAAAAGGGATATTGCAGATACCCAAAATGAAGGTGAAAATAGGACCAGGAAGCATACAAGGTGACTCTATGGTTACCTAAAGATTTGACTGATTTTAGTAACCTAGAGGCTTCATTTTTTAAAAGTCTACTTTTTATTTTAGATTTATTTTAGATTTATAGAAAATTTGCAAAGATAGTACACAAAGTTCCTGGATTTACCCCTTGTTCAGTTTCCCCATTATTAACAACTTGGAGTCCTGTTCCTCATTGAAGTTTGGAGTTGAAATTTATTTTATCAATTAAGTCCCACAAACCCCAAGTCGAGAGCGTAACATAAAAATGTGTCCAAGCACAGTGACATCCCAAGACTCATGGCAGAAGTCAACAGAATGGATCTCCCAGAGCACAATGGGTTCTCTCAGGAAAAAGCAAGCCCTGCTACAGATGAGCTCATAATCGAAACATACATGGAAACAATTCACCAAGCATGAGAGTCAGTACTTACAACAAGCAGCAGGATTCAGCAGCATCGAACTACAGATAATAGAGAGACATCTGAAAGAGAACATGAAACAACGTTCAAAATGACGAAGACATAGAATAACTGAATTTCTAAGAAAAGAATGAGGCACTGTACAAAGAAGAACGATTTGGAAGGGGAACGGGTGAGTGAACCGAGCTCCTCCTTCTCTTCTCCCATCTTTGGTCTTTGTTTCCTCTTCTCTCCCCTCTCTTGTCCTCTCTTCTTTCTCCTCCCCTTCCTTCCTTTTAACCACGATAAATGCGGAAGAAGAGCCAAAAATCCTTTTTTAGCTTAATAAAGAAAATGTACAGATACTTAAAGCTTTCAGAAAAAAAAGAGACAATCATGTAAATATTATTACCAGACCAGTAACTCACAAAGAATCACCACCAGCAAGAAATGCAACTTTAGAGGATAAAGACAACTTATATAAGATATGACTACAATCTCTGAACTAACATAGTTCCAACTCATTAAACAATTTTTCAGGCCCTAATTTCCTGATAGTCTACCAATCCATTCATATAATAGGTCCCAGCTCTCAGGGGAGTATTTTCGCTTACAAGATTTTATCTTTTGTGATTATAATGTTATGAAATATCTCTGGGTCTTTTAGTGTGAAAGTTCGTACAGACATCACTTCCCCTGGGATGTGTTCACCTTTTGTGTCACAACCATTTTCCTCATTTATGTTGGTAAATTCACCTTCATGAAAATTCCTGTCTGCATACCTAGAGTCTCGAGAGTTGAAGCTTTATTGACATCCATCCATCCAATTTCACTTCTAGCAATATCACTTTTCTTTTCTTTGCTGCACTTCCATCTTCATTGGACAATTCCCTCTTTCGATCACCCATTTTTATCAAATGGCATGTGAGTTTATCACCAGGAGACAAAGAGGCAACTACATACTTTGCTAGACTGTGTGAATGGAATAACAGATGCACTGGGACTAATCACCAATAGACTTGGAAAGAATTGATGGGATTGGCCACTGATCATGATGCATATCTGTTATTTTTCTGGTGCTTTGAAGATAGTGAAGTTTGAACTATGTGATTGCTCACAGGTAATAAACTGTGGTAACTGAAATTTGCACTGTGTTGTTGGGGGACTGGTCTCAGTTTTACTAGACTGAAATTTGTGCATGTCAGAACTATGCGAAGACAGGATTGCCTGTCCTCATTTCCTCATGAGAAAGTAGTCAAATTGGTTTCTGGCAGAGAAGTTATCTATCAAAAAAGGAGTTCTGTGGTAATTATTTTGTAGTCTCTGGAACCAATTCACTCAGGTCAAAGGCAGCCAAGGCCAAATCTTGATGTATAGCAAAAACAAGTATGTACTTAGGAGAAACAAAGTACAATCTAGTTTTTGAGAAATCAAGAAATGGTTTTGAAACAAGACCTTCCTCTTAAGAAACAGGCCATTTGAATGTCGCTCTGGGAATTACCCTTTCTCTATTAGTCCCTGCCTCCTCAGCCCTCGTCCCTTTAGTCATCAAAACAATTCTTTTAGTCGGAGATCCTTAAAGTTTAGCCTTTAGAATCAATCAGGGCTTGCTAAAACACAGATTGCTGGAAGTTTGCATTTCTAACAGTTGCCCAGGTAATGCTGATGTTGCTGGTCTGAGGACCATACTTTGAGAACCACCGCTTTGGATGGTAAACTTAGAAATGGAATTGAAATATGTTCAACTAAGTGGATAATTTGTAAATTTTTTGACTATTAGAAACTTGTGCTCAAGTAATGATAAACACCTCCCTCAGGCCATAATTTAAGTGTCCCTGAAGCCAATTCCACAATTCCACAGCACCCCACTTCTTCCAGCATAGATTCGGTCTGCCTTACTGTACACATATGAAAATTTAAAAATCTTCAGAATATTATCTGTTCTGAACATCTGCAAAATATTTGTGACAAAATATTGTGATAAAGTCCAAAGACAAAATAAAAAATTGTTGCTGTATAGCAGAAAGAAATAATGTGTTTACATTCCTACTAATGGCTTGCTTTTTGAATCAAGTAGGTTTTGAAACATAACTTAAAAGCTCACAGGAAATAATAAAATAAAAAAGTTCACTTTATTCACACAGAATAAAGTCTGTAATGTAGTTAATAGTATTGTATCAACATTAATTTCTTAGTTTTGATAATTGTACTATGATTGTGTAAGATGTTAACATTACAGGAAGCTGGGTGAAAGGTGGTATACAGGAACCAGCTGTAGTATTTTTGCAACTCTTTGTAAGTTTACAATTATGCCACAACTTAAAAAGTTTTAAAAAAACTCATAGGAAGAAGAGCACTTTGATGCATGTATATTTGTGTATCAAAAAACGTTTTCATCTATGAAAAACTACCTGGGTTTCCTCGTTTATCTTTATAGAATAGTTCAGTTGCCATGTTCTTTCTACTTCGCAGTCTCAGAATATTTTCAGAGATAGTTTAAATGGATTTGATTGAGATACCAATTGAATTTTGGTGGAGGTGTACAAAATGAATACAAATGTGGTTTATGAAATTGGTAACATTTCACTATTATCTTCTTTTTCTAAAAATTTTATTTTTATTTTTGAATAGGCAATCTATCTACAAAATTTAAAGTTTAAAAGATATAAAAGTATATACAGTGAAGAGAGTTATCCTTTTACTTTCGTTTCACTGCCACTTAATTATTATCTCCAGATTCAACCAATGATATTATTTCTTTCTGTATCCTTTAGATATATTTATTAATGCATAAACAAGGAACTGATGTCTATTTTACAGAAAATGATAGCATACTTTACTTTTCTGTATCTCTCTCTCCCTCTCTATCTCTCTATTAGTTTCAAGTATACAGTACATTGGTTAGACATTTATATAGTTTATGAAATGGTCCCCCTGATTACTTTCCCTCTAGCCCACACATAGCCATTACTTTATTGCTGTGCTCTCCGTCCCTGTGACCCTCTCTCTCTCTTTTTTTACTCAATATATTTTATATATTTTTTTTACTCAATATATTTTATTTCTATATCAGTGCATAATAGACTTCTTGGTCCTTTCTTAGATCTGCATTGTATTCCATTCAATGGATGTACACAAATCACTTCATCGATCCCCTTCAAGGTGCAGTTAGATACTTCCCATCTTTTGCTATTACACACAGTGGTGCTATGAACAGCTTTGCACCATCATCATTTGCACATATGCAGATATATCTGTAAGAAGCGTAATTTAAGGGTCAAGTATGTGAAATTGTAATTGGGAAGAGGATTGTTTCATTATATACACTTCTTGATACACAATAATACACATTGTACAAAATGGGACAGAACAAAAGAGTCAACAGTAAAAAGAAGTCTTCCTCAAACCCCAGTTCCTGCAGCTCCTCTTCCCAGAGGTAAGTACTACTATGTGCTTCTTTACTATGGGCAGTAGTTCTGACTACTTTAACCGATTTTTTTCAAAATCCTTGGCCAGTGGGTTGGTCTTTCCTTCCTTTTTACCTCTTCCTCTCCTGTCATCTCCTTCCCTTCTCTTTCTCCTCTTCTTACTTTTTCTTATTCTTCTTTAATAATATTGTAATAACTATGTATTACAATAGCTATGCATTACGATATGTGCATGTTGTCAGATGGGTACTAAACTTATTGGGGGTGATCACTTCAGTAAGTTATATAAGTATCTAATTACTATGTTTACATGAAACTAATATAATATTGAATGTCAACTATAATAAAAAATTAATTAAAAATGTAAATAAAAGGAAAAAAATTTCCATTTTGACATTTATTATCCCTGATCTATTTAAGATGAATGAATCAATGGAGGTATTGATATGTGTAAGGATTTCAAACAAAATTCTTCTATAATCTACCCCATAAAGTGTATCTCAACTACTGTTAACAGACAAGAGTATTTCAAATCTGGAAATAAATTGTTGAGAAGTCTTCTGTGGGTAGTCACTGTGTCCAACCATCCTAAGTAGGTGCTCGCAATCATGAGAGCCTGCTCCCGCGAACGGCTTCACTAGGTTTCCAAGGAGGGGAGGAGTGCTGCCTCTTCATCTTAACATCGTTTTTGACATTGAGGGACTCATAAAAAAGGAGAGTTTTACAAGACTGTAAAGCAATTTCGGAAAAATCTGCAGCATATAAATCATGCCTGGACTCCTCTCCTTGTCAGCAAGGTGAGGGAGCTGATCTTTGTCACTCTGGGGAGCAGTAAAGACAGCTGGGGTGAAAATAATATCCTGTAAATGGCCAAAGCTTCTGATTTGGGGTCAAATAGTAGAAATGGATAACATATGAAAAAGTAGACCTAAGAAAATGGACAATTGATAAAAATAATAGCAAAAGTGGCTGAAAATAAAGAATTGATATTTTATAACAGTCACACAGAAGTAACAATGGAAATTGTCATTCTTTCAGCAATTGAAAACTGAGTTGTTTTTACATTTGTGTACAATCATGAAGACTCAAAAGCTTCACAAGGATCAGTCTAAATATCAGCACATTTGTGAAAAGTGAGAGAACATACTCAGAGGTGTGACAATTGTCAGAATATAATTTAGGCAAAGAACTTTTCCCTGCTTCACGTTGACAGCAGATATACCCAGAGACCAATTTTCTTTTTCCAAACTATAAGTAATCTCTCCTCTATTATATATAATTTTTAAAATTTCATGAACTTAATAGGGTTTTGAATATACATATCATTTATGTAATCATACAAGTTTAAATACCAATACTTAAAGTTTTAAAACTCTAGCTTTTGAAAGAACTTCATCAAGTATATCAAAATTTGATGTTTATATTTCATCTTGAGTATTCTGAAAGAAAAAGTATTTTTGTATAAATAAAAATACATACATAAAAATAGGCATAGGTGTTATGTAGGAACTGTGTTTTATTTTTCATTTCTCTTTGTGTTGGGAGACAATCATCCATGGGTTTCTCATGATTACGCATTTCTTAAGAGCAGAGCAATGACTAACTTTGTTGGACTATCTTTCAAAGATGTTTATACAAAGAACAGCCCTGGGAGATAGAGATTGTGACTCCCTCTAGAGCAAAGGGCAGTTTTATTTACTGTCCATTATAGAAATGTCTCCTTCCAACACAGGGTCAGGCAAGATTACTGCTCGTTATATAACATATGTGTTCTTTAAACTCAGGGTTCCTCTTCTGCAATGCAATCCACTGTTTATGCAATGCAGGTATCACTTGGTTCTCTTTGTGTCATCCTGTTGGAATTGGGGCTTGGAAACTGGTGAAATGCTGAGATTGCTGTGAATAATACTGTCTGTGACCCAGGCATCCTGTATCTTCTGCCAGCATCCATGGAAGGTTAACTTGTTGCCTGAAATTAAAGGCTTAGATTCTTCACAGTTCTTGGTACAATTTTAAGATTTTTTAAAAGTCCTTAGGTAAATATTGATTATTAACTAAGTATTTCAATAATCTGTTAGTCTAAAATTCCAAAGACAATTTGGGATTTTATAAAAATATAATAAGTCATCATTAAAATTTAATATAATACTGTTCTAAAACTTTATCATAGATCACATCTTATAAGCTTACACATAAAGGGTAAGTAGAGGAACTCTACAGGTTCTTATAAGTTGCAATATTGTCTGAGGTCTTCAAGACTAGTTTCTAATGACATTGGTCATTCAAGTAAAAACTTAATCAATTGTATGCTCATATTTATGTTTATATACTTTAAAATATTAGTGTAAACAATAATAATTTATTAGACAAGTGTTTAAAATTTTGGAACTTTCATTTAATTTAGCATTTTTTAAATGCTAAATTTCTCACATTAGATAAAATCTATGTTTGCAGTTTTATTAATTACATGGCAAAACCAGGAGAAGATATATAGCTATCTTTCACATCCAGAATATATAAAATAATTTATCAATGTATTTGAGTAGTATTACATAAATGTGACTTATACTTTACTTTTTATTCATGTATTTTACAAATAATAGGAAAATCCTATAAATCTTGGTTAAAAGAATTTCTTAGGGTTTTTTCAATTGGGAGTTGTGTCTTTATAATGAATCATTTTACAAATGAAAAGGGTTTTCTTCAGTTGTTTATCTTCTTTCCCTTTTTATAACTACTAATTGTTGGCTTAATGTCAATTTGCCTATCTATTTTTAATTTTATAACTAATAGGGACATCAGGTCTTTTAACAGAAGTTAAATTTTCCTTTTTCTCACATAAAAATGTTCTTGCGAGTGTTTACACTAGAAAATAATAGACATACTATTTAGATTTTTAAAAATAATTTAGTTATCTTCATATCTTAACATGTGTGTTTTTACTTTATTTTGGTCAGATATAATTTTAACTCTCATCTAAACTTAAACTTTTCCACTTCAAAATCACCTTTTCCTGGAAAAATCCCTTTTAAGTTTCAAACTTTTGAAGACTAATTTTAACCTACTAGTTGCATTTCTATGAGCCAATAGAGTATAATTTTACTGCCGGGCACTTACAGACAGAATGACAGCATGCCACTTACCTTTCCTCCCAGCCTGGAGAATTTTTCTTCAGGCCGATTAGTCTCATTTTTATTGAGAATCTTTATGATTCTTTCTCTTAGATTTATATAAAGTCTTAGTGGTCTTTTGAAACCAATTAGAGTTGCCCCATTGAATTTGAGATATTTTACTGGACTTTATCTTGTAAATTTCTTTATGGGTGAGTTTTCCTATATAATTTAAAGGCCTCTCCAAGGGAGCTTCTTGTCCTCTCTGGTTTGTGACATATCAATACTAGTCCCCCAGAAAGAGAAAGTTTTTACTGCCAAAGGCTTCAGACAGGCTAGAGTCAGGTCCTACATCCTCCTAGGTACATATGGACTTTAATATAGCAGAAAAAAATCATAGTCAGATAATAAAAGGAACTAGCAAACTCTTAGGTAAACTGAAATTATGCAGTAGTCTGAACAAGGAAAAGAAAGGATGAAAAGGTATTCAGTAAGAAGAGAGAGCACTTTCTCCCAGCGGCCTTGAGGTTCCTACGAAGACCTCACCTCTCGGGGGCAGCAATTCCCTACAAAGGAGGAAGTATAACCTTGGGAAGGGAGTTCAGCCTCTTTCTAGTCATTCATTCCATTCCTTATTTTACCAGTAGTAAGGGAAAACTTGCTTCTTACTGAGGCTGGAATCTCACAAAGGATCCTCACGTACCTGAATAGCATTAAATATTTAAGGTGAATCACTTCTCAAATATAGAAACACATATTCAGAAAGGAAGGACAGTTGGCTCTCCTCTGAGTCAGCTACTCACAGATGGCTCTCCACCTATCCTATGGATCCGCCTTTCACAATATCAGCCACAATAATACCATACTTACTGAATTTTCTTACACCGTTGTTTTTCAGCAGCGTATAATTATTAAAAGGTATTCATGTATTTATTATAATTATGAAAGGATTTATGGGAGTCAAATCGAAGAACATTAAAAATAGTCATGGTATATGTTGAGTGAAATATAGAGATTATATATTATATTTTCGGCAGGATTCCCTTTTTAGAATATGCATACCTATAGACATTTGGAGAAAACATTACTAGGAAGTTCTAACAAAAATTTTAACGCTAGTTTCCTTTGGCTGGTGAGACTACAGTAGTTTTTATTTACTGCTTTACATTATTCTGTATTTTCTAAACTTTCCACACTAAACATTAAACTGTATACTATAAACTAGTATATAAAAAAAAATAAACATATTGGGAAACTTAGAAAACAATTAATAGTGACTTTCAACATTTAAATGAATATTTAAGGAGGGAGGGGAGAGGTAGTCAGGGTAAGGGGGGTCAAATATGTGGTGACAAAGAAATCTAACTATGAGAGTGAACACACAGTGTAAATATATATATGCCTTACTGTTAAAATGTACAGCTGAAACTTATTGAATTTCATTATTGAATGTCATATATTGAATGTCACCATAAAAA
This sequence comes from Pteropus medius, assembly GCF_902729225.1. Lineage (NCBI taxonomy): Eukaryota > Metazoa > Chordata > Mammalia > Chiroptera > Pteropodidae > Pteropus > Pteropus medius. Next base: position 4,396,452 of record NW_024353517.1, on the reverse strand, counting down.
ATTAATTAATTTTAAAAAATGAATATTTAAATATGAATAGCCTCACTCTTAGTCTTACATTTGCTTGTCATATGTTCTGGGTTTTATTTATTAATATTTATCTAGCACATATAACTAGCATAAAGTTGTTTTGAGGTGGATAAAATTTCAGAACCAAGCATTAGTAGATGTTCAAAACAGAGAGACTCAATGCAGGAAAGAAGCATCTGCTCATAACTCCTTCAAGGCGCCTCTGAGCAAGTCACTACCCATATTTTTCTCCTTTTCCTCTTCATCTAGATGGCCTCATTATAGAATTCTAGGTTCTTTGAGGAGGGTAGGTCACAGCTATCATCTTGTCCTGCCCTCCTACCAGCTCAGAGATCCATCCCTCTGACTTCTAGGTTCTACTTCAGCACCTCCAGAGATGCAGAACTCTGTGCTGACATACCTTGAAGACATCACGGGTTCAGTTCCAGACCACTGCAATAAAGCGAGTGTCACAATAAAGCAAATTGTAATCTTTTTGCTGGGGGAGGGTCTTGCCTTCAATTTATAAAAAATACAACATCTATGAAGTGCAATAAAGCCAAGCACAATAAAACGAGGTATGCCTGTACTTTTGTCTGAAAAGCTTTCCTGTCTTTGTCTGCCTGAAGAACTTCTGTTCATTATTGAATATTCAAACCAGACATGCTGTTTCTGTGAGGCCCATGTGGCACAGGCATTGGTGGTTGCGAATGTAGCCTCCGTGGTCAGAGAGACCCAGGTTCCATCGTTCCTCTCCTGTTAACACTTCCTATGTAATCTTGGCCAGCTCATCTCACCTCTCTGAGCCTCAGTTTTCTTACCTGTAAAGTGGGATTAGATGTGAGGATGTGTACGGGATCTTTAGATGGTGTCTGGCAAACAAGCAATAAGTGCTAACTGCTGCTATTCTTCGTGTCAGTGGTTTTGAAGTTGACCTACACGTTAAAATCACCTGCAGAGCTTTTAAAACATGACTTCATAGGTCTGAGGTGATGCTCCTAGCAAGGTATTTTTAAAAAGTGGCCCAAGTGATTCTAGTGCAGTGGTCCCCAACCTTTGTGGCACCAGCGACCAGTGCTCCTATGAGAATCTAATGCCTGAGGATCTGAGGTGGAGCTGAGAAGGTGATGCTAGTGCTGGGGAGCAGCTGCAAATACAGATGAAGCTTCTCTTGCTAGCCTGCTGCTCATCTCCTGCTGTGTGTCCTGGTTCATAACAGGCCACAGACTGGTACCAGTCTGCAGCCTGGGTGTTGGGGACCCCTGTATCTAGTGTATAACCAGGTTGAGAACTGTTACACCAGCAGTTTTAAAGTAGGTCCCTGGACGAGCAGCAACAGCATCTCTTAGAAAATCATTAAAAACTCAAATTCCATGGCCCTACCACAGACATACTGAATGAGAAACTGGAAATGGCTCCAGCAATCTAGGTTTTAACAAGCCTTCTGGGGGATTCTGATGCATGCTAAAGTTTGTGAACCACTGCACTAGATTGTAAAATAAGTAAAGGCATGAACTGTTTGTCTTGTTTAATGCAGTATTCCTAGGGCTTCAGGCTATGCCTTATGCAAATTTAGTTGAGTTCAATTTAATCAAGATGTGTTCACTGAGCACTAATTTTCTGTTAAGGCACTGTGCCCTGGACTAGTAAAAATGATGCTGTAGGAGACAGGTCCTTGCCATGTCACCTTGCTTATCTCTCTAAGCCTGGACTCTTCCTTTCTGCTCTCACTGCCCCTTAAGCATACCTCTACTTCCTGTCATTTTTATGCTGATTAATATACATTTTATATGTCTGTGTTCCTCACTAAATTGACCTCCGTAGGGCAGGAACAGCCTTCACTCATTTTCTCAGGAGATGCTCTAATGCATCTGGTTCTGTATTCAAAAGCAATGGAACATGTTCCTCTTAGGTAAAATGATAGGGAAAAAAGGCCGATGTGTCATTCAAGGACTGATCAGGAAAGCAGAACCACTATGAGTCTTCTGGTACAAGGGATTTTATCTTCAGAAGTAGATCTTATACTGTTGTGGGAGGAGCTGGGGAGTAAGATCCAGAAAAAAGAAGTCGGAGGATCAGAGAAAAGTTCTTCATCAGCCTTCCTCAGGGCAAGTCAGATTTTAGGGAAATCTAGACAAGCACAACCAGTTGCCAGAGGGACTGTGATGGGGGTTAGTAAAGAAGGCTGTGGAAGGCTGTTGCCCTAGGTGGCCTATTGTGGCTGTAGGTCAACGTGGCCAGCAGTGGGAAAAGAGCTGTATGTGAAACAGGGAAAATGAGGACAGGCTGGAGCCCTTAGCACCTCTGCGTGGTCTCTCACTGCATCTCACCTTGTGACTTTTGAAGAGCAGTGGCTGTGCTTCATTTCATCTTCTTGATCACACACAAATGTCTCCTGAGAATAGCTCTAATCTAGAGACATATAGAAAAGGGGCTTCCTGAAAACAATTCCTGTCTAGCTAAGTTGGCACAGTACAAAATTACCCAGCCCGTAAATATTATTTACCTAAAAAGTGGGTACTTATATTTTTCCCAAGAGCTACTATTTTGGCCATTTTTAATAACCATGGCAGAATAATGTTATTTCCACACACGCCGTCTCCAAATGTCATATGGAGAAGAGACAGGAAAGCTGTTCTAACAGAGGTCCTTTGCTAGCCTCAGTCTCTAGATCAGCAGTAAAAGTAGACGTTAAGATTACTTTCAGAGAATAATTTGTTTATGTGGCAGGTCCCACAGGTATCAGAGTAAATGAAATCATTTGAGGTGGCACGTAGTCATGTTTCACACTCCATTTGTATAGTGATTTTATATGTTTATGCAGCTGTTGAAATATCTTAAATTATGTGCATTTTGGGTCAGTCTGTTTCTTTATGAGTTACTAGAAAATACACACCAGCTCTGTTTCCTCGTTTATGCTACTGGAGTTATCATTCCCTTAGGCACCTAGACTGGAAAACTTCCTGTCACTTTTGATTTATTCCTGTCCTTCAATCTTCATACTCAGTAATTTTTTTTTTTTGTGACAGAAATAGGGATTTATTAGTGGAAGAGTGGGGGGCGGGGCAACACCAAAACTCTCATAAAAATATCGAACACTTCATGAATTTGTATATCATCCTTGCGCAGGGGCCATGCTAATCTTCTTTGCGCGTGCCTCATCTCCATTACCCTTTGCGAATTAAATCCTCTCTGTATCATTCTAATTTTAGTATATGTGCTGCCGAAGCAAGCACCATACTCAATAATTTGTTTATAAGTCTTGGAAATGCCACTTTTACCCATCTTGTATTCTCCATTCTTGTGACAATCCTAGTGCATATAATAATAGTTAGTCATCTCTCTGTCTGTCCGTCTATTAATCCATCTATCCCTTGTGAGTTTCATAACCTTTCTATTTTAGAAAAGACTTGAAGAGTTAATAAAGTGGAACAATCTAAACCTGAGTAATTAAGATTATAAAGAGAACAAAGAGGTCCTAAATGAATTGTTCTCACTTTTGGATGATTTAGAATCAATGGAGAACTTTTGAAAAATACCGATACTCAGACTACTCGCAGAGATCTGGATTCATGTGGTCTAAAGCTCCCTGGGTCATTCTAATATGCAGCCATGGTTGAGAACTATAGAATTGGAAATGAGGGGGGTAGATATCACTAAGCCAATTGATCTGATCCGATTATAACCTTTGAATCCTATGTGTGACTGCAAAGAGAGATGTATGCTGTCTTACACACATCCCATTGCCTGACAAAACATTTCTCCCCAGATTTAAACTCTAAAAGTAACATATTGTTTATGTCCTAGTAATGCAATAATAGCTACCCTTTATTGACTGTTTGCCATGTGTTAAGCATTATGCCAGTTAAAGGAATTATCTATTTTAAGTATCACAACACACCTATGATGTGACTATATTATTAACCTAATATTTCAGATGAGGAAACTGGGGTCTTGAGAAGTTAAATGAATTGCTAGCTTTTGGATTCAGGCTAACTGCAGAACACTGATTCTTAACCGCTACATTTTACTGCCTCTAATGTGAATATACTTGGCAATACCTCCAATTAAAGTTTTGCAAGAGATAGAATGGTGTTCAAATGGAGATCCTTGTTAAATAAAGGTTGAAGATAAATAATTAACAAGAGCATTTCTTGCAAGGTGTTTAGATATTTTGCTTTCTGATAATCTAACTTATTATAGAGAGACATCAGAACTTCTGGAAGAGTGGGTTGTTAACATATCTACTGTATTCTCTCAGGTCTTCTCATAGGAGCCTTGGGGAAGTCCGGCTTCACCCACAAGGTAAGAACACAGAGCACCAGCCAAGGTTGGGGGTGGACAGGGCACGACAGACTGGGATGAGGCCAACAAGCAGTAAGTCTTTTGGAACCAGCCTTAGAAGTAGGAAAGGGAAGAAGGGGTAAAAGGCCAATAAGGGCATGCTGCTTGAGGAGCAAGGCCTAGACAATGTGAAGAATGTAGGTTGGGCTGGACAAGAGGAAGTTTCTGAGCTGAGGAGAAGCATAAATGGATGAAGCTGTGTGGTGCCAGAGCCCAGATCATAAATATGGGTGTGCCTCGGCTTGGGAGTTAGAGAAGTGTGCAGATACTTAAAGGGTGAAAGGTAGGTGCCGGATCACAGGTAACTCATGATTATTTTATCTAACAAAGTCTAAAGTAGAGATACGTCATATCAGGTAAGAACTGTAGGCTTTGTATACCAGCCCCCAGCGGTCATGTTTCTGTTAAAACGTGATGGCCTGGAGATACCTGGAATACTGCCTTGAATTCAGTCTTATCTCACTCTAATCAGTGCTCTCCAGAATCTTCAGAATGGGTCTTAAGCACTTTTTTTTTTTGGTGGCACAACTTAAGAACCATAAGGGGCGCTCTACTGCCTATTTCAATCTAAACTCCCAAAGGGACTTCATTTTATCTTTCCAGATTGGTCCCTCCCCCTCTTCAACATCTTCTATCACATTCGTCAGGCCTGCTCACTGCCCCTCAAATGATCACCGCTTGGATTAAATCTGTTCTGCATGCTTTAGTCTTGACTTCCCAATGTGATTGTAAGCTCTTTGAGGGAAAGAATTTAAGTCTTTTAAAATTTCTCTTCTTCTCATGACCTAATGCCGATCATATGGTAAGTAGCCAATGCCTGCTGTTTGACTCAGTTATAGTTTACCCTGAGCAGTCCTTAGAACAGCGCCAGCCACAATGAGGTATTTAATAAGAGTTTTTGGATTGAGATAGTGACCATCTTAGGATCAGAAATTATCTGGATGTGTTTTTTGTAATGACAACATGAATACTAACGCCTCATGATAACATGATGTAATGGACTTCTGAATGCCCGCTCTGTCACATATGAACAGTGTGGCCCTGGGCAAGACACTGTGAACTATGTTTCCTCATTGTAAAAGAAAGGCGATCATGGGGACCTCAGAGTGGTTGTGAGGATTAAGTCACATACCAAAAGGAGATTGTCCAGCATGGTAAATGGCTACAATAGGCGTTCAGTAAATGGGTTTTATTATAGAAAAATTTAAATCTCTATCACTTTTTTTCTCAAAAAAATCTATTTTCCTTTGAAATAAAAAGTACATCCAAAAGAGCTAAGGGCTTGGGACGATAGGAAGTTTGGGTGGGGACACCAGTTTGGAGGTAATAATCTGTGTCTCTGACCCTTCCACCCCACATTTTTGCCAAGGAGGAAGGAAGGGTCTGTAAGCCAGGGACCTCAGAAGGGAAGGGAAATATATGCTGTGCCGGTGCTTCTTTCGGAGCAGGTAATCCTTCAGGTATAGAACACCACCTCCACGAGGTGATGTCAGAAACAAAGACTGGCAGAGCCCTTGGAAATCATACAGCTTGCCCACCTCCCATCATCCACATAGGCACACCAAATCAGAGTAGAATCTCTATTACTTTTTATTCTACTGGTTTTCTGTTTTGTCCTTTACTCATGTCAGAAAAATAATTTTAAATTTTCTTTAAATGTTTTTGAGGTTAGATACTTTCTGAAAATGAGAAGTTGGTAGACATCGTATTAACAAAGATTTTTTTCTTTTTTGGTAATTGTCTGGATCATAAAAAACAATCAAATAAGTCAACTTATTCTTAGTTTTGGACTAGAAATCAGGAGAAGGAAAAAGAGGGGAAGGTAGAGAGATGGTTCTTAAATTGTTAGTGGAAACATGGTCCCCTAACCCTTGATTTGGCATCCACGATGACATCTTGGTGGTAGGGAAGGCTCACAGAAGGGATTCCCGTCTTGGTTAGCAAGAGTGCTCCAGAACTAGACTGTGAGCTTCCATGGCAGAACGTGCTCTCTGATCAACTGGACTTTGCTGCAGGAGGGGTATGGCTGAAAACAGCCTACTGTAAATTAACCAGGTGTGAGAACATAAGACCAAATTTTATTTCACCCAGCAACAGAATGATAAAATGACATTCTTCTCTATTTATATTCTATCCCATCTTCTTGTCCTTCCATGCAGGGCTGCTGACAGAGGTTGTTGGGGCTATTGTGCCAGGTGTGGAGATTCTGCCCACTGGTTAAGAGACCTCACTCTCAGCTGTTGGCTCTGCCTCTGCTTTTCGAGGTCGGCCCTTGTACTCGCAGGAACTTAGGAGCTTCTGTAAGTATGATAAAACTCCGTTAATCTGATGTTCTCATTCGATAAGAGAAAAGTGAAGCAACCAGTGGACAAAGTGAGGCTTTTTCTTGACAACATTGGTTCTTTAATTATAAGTACAGATAATGTTTGAGATGAAATGAAAACTCAGAGGCTCAAATACAGCCAGTGACACAGGCATCCACAGGCGAGTGTAGCTGTTTTAAGCCCTGTCTAATGTCTCCAGGCAAAACAAATGTGTGCCTCCCTCCCATTAGAATCAACCGAGGACAATCATATTGTTCTTTTTTACAAAAATCAGTGCTCTTCAATGTCGTAGCAAAAAGATGACGTGATAATAAAGTGTGCCTAGAGAGGAATTTCCTCATAAAATTTCTGAACAAAATTTGCATCACATCTTGTGATATCCCCTTGTCAATTATAAAAAAAAGACTTCCTTCACAGGGCTGCCTCTATATTACTTCTTCTGCTTTCCATTCTTATGATTAAACTCAGAGCTACTGAAAACTAAGGATTACTCATTCTCGTCTCAGAAAGAAATAAACAGAACACTCTCATTTGGAAGCCTTGTTGCAAAGAATAGCTAATGAGTAAACAGAAATTACTGATTTATGAGAAACACTTCCATTCAGAGAATTATGAGAATGCCTTTGTCAAGTGGGAGTAACTATTTGATATAACTAGCCCATTTTGAAAACAGAAAGTCAATTAATTTATTTCCCCCTGTCCTCCCTTTAGCCAATCGGTTTTTCTTTCTTGTTGCCCCTCTTTGACCTCTGGTGGCTTTTATTATCATTTTTCCCCCATTTAGAAGTTGAGCATTCAGTCTCTTGACTTCCCTTGTTTTCACATGTGTTCAGGGACCAGATGTCATGGTCCATTCAGAATGTTAAGAATCTTTGTATGAAAATCGGTGATGTTCATTTTAAGATACACATTCATTATTAGAAAAGCAAACTGCAGTAGGCCACAAGGCACATTCGTTTGCCCATTTTCTGTGCTAGTTAAGAAAACTTGTGAGGAAGACTCAGAAAGGATTTAGAATTCTGCACACAGTTTTATGTCATCCATAGAAATTGACAGTACCCCATTGGGAGTCTCACCACTTCTCTCTAGGCTGTTCTGAAGCTTCATGGTTTTTGGTGCATCATATCAGGATATTTTTACGATGGGGAGAGGGGATGATGAAATGTCAAAGAAACACCTATGGCTGCATAAATTAATAAAAAGCATCAGAGAGATCGAAATCAGGAATTTTTTTCATTTCTACAGTTGGATTCATTTCATTAACTGGCTTCCAGGGGCGTCCAGGACATTTAGGGGAGCTTTCTGGAAAATCAGATATCAGGTTAAATGAAAGGCTATTTGGCTCTATCTGGATGTCAGGGATCCAGGCATCATCATTCTCTGTGGGAGTTGGTGGTACGTTAGTCATCATAGCTGCAATGAGATCTGAGTCCTGAAAGTAAGGAATGGTAACTGCTACACCTGGCTGGGCTAGAGAAGGGAGGAGTATTGGCCCTTCTGTCTTCTCTTGTGTCTGTGCAGAAGATGTAGTACTATCTTGAGAAGAACTTGCCAAATGCTCTGTTCTCCGACCATCGTGCTTTCCATTGTTTTGTCCTTCATTTTTATGTTTTTCATGGCCATGACCATGTTCATGTTTATGTCCATGGGCTAGGCCATGTCCCCTTTGATGTCCATGGCCAAGGCCATGTTGCTTTTCAAGTCTATGGCTAAGGCCATGTCCCCTTTGATGTCCATGGCCAAGGCCATGTTGCTTTTGAAGTCTATGGCTAAGGCCGTGTCCCCTTTGATGCCCATGGCCTTGGTCATGCTCATGTCTATGGCCTTGACCAAGGCCATGCTTTATTTGCTTTTCATGGCCCCAGCCATGTGCACGAGCGGGTCCTTGTTCTTTTCCTGAATCCTGCTCTTCATCTTGTACAGGTGCCATGGAAGTGTGGGGTGAACTTACAGTTGTTCCTGCTTTTGTTTTCTCCACTTGTACTGATCGGAAAGGTGAAAAACCTGGAGGCCTTTTCAGCATTGAGGTCTAAACAGAAATATTAAGATGAATGTATTACTGTGAAAACCACACTATCAATGCAGAAAGAAGGGACTGAGACCTGGCAATGCTATCTTGGTTTACAGCAGAGCAAGTCTTTGCCATATTTTAAATACTGTATTAATATTCCAGAAAGGATGAGAATACATAATATTTTTTCCTCTTTTGATTGATTTTATAGTTTTTGGAAATTGCTTATTGTTCTTAATAATACTCCTCTAAGCTGGAAAGTTTTTTCTTTATCTGGAAAAATTGGAAGACAAAACTACATCTCTAGGGTAACTTCTAAGCCTATGATTATGTAAAACCATGGCACATTATTTATTAATTGATACTATTTCTATTAGCACAATTATTGCTTTTATCCCAAAAGACCCTGAATGGCTTTATGACCCAAATATATATGGAGCATATCCACAATCATTTTGTTGGGCTGAAACATATTAGGACATGTTCACGAGCTTGAAATACACCTTTTGCATAATGTTCATGTTAAACTACATACATACCTATACTTGGCAAAAAACTAAACCAGAAAAAGGGAAGAAGAGGCAACTTGCATTTAAGAGATGGATTTGTGGATTATTTCTACCTATACTTGCACTACCGATGAGAACATGGAGGCAGTGTCTTGTGGTGCAAAGAGCTTGGTTTTTGGAGTCAGACAAGCCAGACCCTATTAGTTATCAGCATCATGTAACAGGGAGGGCTCTGACTTGACCTAGATTTCAGTCTGAGTGCCACTAGCTTCACTTCTCTCATCTCTAAAATAGGAATGACAGCAGCACCTGCCTCATAGTGTTGTCAGGAGAAAAATATATGTGAAGTCCTCAGTATAGGGCCTGGGACAGAGGAAACACTTCATAGTGTTATTATTCACTGTAGGACCTCAGCATCTTTGTAATTTTTACTGTCTCATCCTTGACAATGGGGAAAGTATTACTCACCTCTCAAGGTTCTCTTAAGAATTAGAAAAGATGATACAAACTAATGCTTCTCTCTCTTGAACAAAGATATGAATCCCCTGGGGATTGTGTTAAAATGCAGATTTTGATTCAGTAGATGTGGAATAGGATCTGAGATCTGCATTTCTCCCAAGCTCCTAGAATGTAAGCAGGTGTCAGTGGAGCATCTCAGACACACCTTGAAGCCGCATAGCTAGTAGTGTTAGCTCTCCACAGCAGAGGCTGCACTTCACTAAGAGCCTACTAAACAATGGGACACTTACTAAACAAGAGGACTGCTGTTCTTCTTTCTAGTCATAAAAAAAGAGAGATCAGCATAGAAATGTGAGAGTTCTCCCCATTTTAGAAAAGAGAGTCTCCCAATTTGCTTAAATAATGGTTCATTTTCAACCCCAGAATAGGACTTTTCGGAATTGCAAAAGTGACCTAAACTGATTGTAATTAAAATCATACCTTTCCTAGTGATCGACATTTGACAGTAGGGTAAACTTTTTTCTCCCAAGGTACCACATAAACATCAGCAGTGCAATCCAGAATTTGCTATCCATGAAAACGGAAGCCAAAAGAGAGAACAGTGTTATTGATGAGATACTTAAATAAGTATAAAACATCAAATAGATTTTCAGGAAATAAGTAGACAGTTGCATTACTTACTCCAAATTTATTGATCTCACAACTTTCAGTCAACTCTTCATTATTCTCCTTGGAACATGTGGTTTCCCTGGCCGTGAACTCAATATGAAATTTTGTTCCAGCCACCACCTGGAAAATTAATTAGCACAAAGTAGATGCTTAATTAATATTGTATAATAAATCATATGTTTTAACCCTAAGGGCTTTTAGAGGAGAATATTAAAATTTTAATTCTACACTGACCAAATGAGAGTTATACAAAAAACTACAAATTGATTAAGACAAAACTTTCGGTTTGTATGCATGTGTCTCTTGGTTGGTCTCACTTTCTTTTCTAAATGAAAAAAGAAAAGCAGGCTATAATTTTTTATTTTTATATTTTTCTGAGTTTTATTGTTCAATAGCTGTAAAATTCACTAGTCATTCAAGAGCTCAAGCTGTAATAGAATCTAGGAAGAATAGGAAGAAAAATTTAAACATTTTCTTTAAATATGCCTTATTGTCCTACCAAATCTTGAATCAGAGAAATTCTGAGTTACTACTACCAGTACAGAAATTACGTGGATTAAATTATGTGATTAGGAAAATTATTTGGATTTTCTAGTTAGCATCTCTTAATTTTTTTTATATTAAGAAACCATTTCAATATTTAGCAAAAATTTTAATCATTAGGCGATACTGTCTCCACAAGTAACATTTTGTGCCCCCTCTCTTTTTTTTTCTTGTCTACAAGGATACACTTTATTTATTTAAAAAGTTAAACTCATGCTTTTTAAAATACTCTAACTTCAACAAAATCCCAAGCATAGTTTTTTCAGTCATTTTTAAAATGTCATATTTTATATCTCTTTTACACCTGAAAAAATATTCTTGGTAAAATGATCTCAAATTATTGTTAAAAGTTAGTTGATGTGATCCAATTTCTAGACCCAGTTATTCAGTATTTAATTCTAAGATTTGTGTGTGTGTGTGTGTGTGTGTGTGTGTGTGTGAACTGGATGTGTCTCCCCTCCTCAAATTTATACACTGAAGTCCTAATCTCCACTGTGATGGTATTAGGAGATAGGGCCCTTGGGAGGTAATTAAGTTTAAATGAGGTCATGAGGGTGCAGGCCCCATGATGGAATTATCTCCTTAAAAGGAGACAAAGAGAGACCAGAGCTCTCTCTTCCTCTGAAATATGAAAGGATTCAGTGAGAACGTGGCCATCTGTAAGCCAGAAAGAGAGCCCCCACCAGGGAACCAAACTGGCTAGTTTTTGGACTTCCCAGACTCCAGAACTGTGAGAATTAAATTCCTGTTGTGTCAGGCACCCAGTTTATGATATTTTATATGGTACTGTGAGCAGGATAACAGTGTGTGTGTGTGTGTGCGTGTGGTGTGTGTGTGTGTGTGTGTGTGTGTGTAATATTATGTAGCTATCACAAAAGACATCAATACATCTGTTGACCTGGAGAAATGACCATTATTTTTAAAAGTTACAGGGTGATAGTATAATCTCATCTGGAAAATCAAACCGCAACAGTCTTCCTTATCTCTCTGTTTTTTAAAAGCATGGAGAAAGTGTGGTGGGAGGAGGATGAAGAGAGCAGAGTCATAGGCAGGACTAAACTCCTCCTCTACCTTTTTGGGTATTGTTTTGCTGGTGAAACAGGGTTAATTTTTTTTTTCTTTAATTGAAGAAATGATTTAAATTTCTTCCCTGCCCCGCCTCACCATCTACACATGGTTAAATAACTATTAAAACTCCAGGCGTGTGTGTAAGTGGGGAGGAAAGTTCTAAGAGAGTTTTAGAATCTATATTTTGGTGATCACAAATTTTCTTGCTTGTTTTAGATTACACCTTAATGCATTTTTTTTTACAGTAGTGTTGATCAAGGTAATGTTGCCTAAGAAAGTTGACAATATGTGACACAAATCTATTCAGGGTCCAGAAGGGAGGAATTAAATAGACTTAGTAACATTTTACATCTGAAGGCCTCAAGAACGTATCCATATTGCCATTATTATCAGGTGTCATTCTTATCAGAAGTCTTCCCTGCTTTAACTCACCCTGCTCAAGTTTTGTTTTTAAAGTAGACAATAGAGGTGGCTTTATGGTGCAGTGGTTAGCACATCTGCTTTACACACAGAAGGTCCTGGGTTCTTGCCCCAGGTGGAGCCACGGACCATACCCAGGGTGCACCAGCCCCACGTGCGCATCCCAAGCACATGGGAGGAGATGCCCTGCCCTCAGAGATCCAGTTCTTAAAAAGGGAGATGGTAAAATCCGTAAGTCAGAGGTGGAAGTGAGGGTGGGGGGAAATTAAAGAGGGGTAAAAAATAAAAATAAAGTAGAGAATAGCATATAGCAAAATAAATTCCAAATGCATTTAAAATTTTAAATTAAAGGAATAAACTCAAAATATACAAATAAATATCCATCAGATCTCAGGGTGAAGAAGGCCTTTCTTAGATGAAAAGTAGAGGAAGAAAAGCTAAAAGAAGGAAAAAGTTCTGAATTTGACTAGACAAAATAAAAACTGATTCAAGCAAAGTAAAAAGGCAAACTGGGAAAAAATATAGTATAGAATTAATATTTTTGTGCATACAAAGCCCAACACACAAAAAATGGACAAAAGACATGAATAGGTATTTTAGAAAAGAAATTAAAATTGTCATTAATTCTGAAAAAAAAGTTTACCTTCATTAATAATCAAAATATGCACATTAAAAAGCATTGCAACAGCATTTTCAATCTTCCATATGTTGGTAAAGATGAAAAATAGTGATGATACTTAGTGTTGACCAGGTGTAGGAAGTATGCAGCTTCAATCACTGTTGGTAGGAATGTAACTCAAATCAAGATGATCAACCAGAGTCTTATACTCAGGCAATGTGAATGTAAATTGGCATAATTACAAATTGTTTGGTGATTTGGCAATTTGCATCAGTCTTAAATATAAACATATGCCTTGACATTTCTTGTACTTTGTCAAAGGAAAAATTCCTGCATATACACACACAGATACCTTGTATATTTATCTGAGCAAGGACAGGGAGGAACTTTGACAATGGCAGGGACAGAAGTAGTAGGGGCAGGGCAAAATAAATGGCCTATGACAGAAATTACAATTATTCACATGTGCAAATGGAAATTTTAAGAAATATTTGGTATCTGAAATAAAATAAGAACCCAACTTGGAATGGACATAAATCCAAATAGGACTAAATATGCAAAGCCAAAGAAAGACTAAATCTGTAAAATAAATTTTTAGCAATTTGGAAAATTGTTCATTTGGAAATTGGTAAATGGTTTCCAGTAACTTGGTTGCTTGCACCAAGGCTGCCTTGAATGACTATGTCAGAACAACCAAAATGCTCTCTTTAAATGCAGAAATCAGCAAAGATTCATCTCTTAAAAGTAAGTTTGAGATTCTCACACTATTCCAAATTGATTTGGCAACTGAAGGAACGTCAGTTTGCTTCAATTGGCAGCATTACCAATTGTCATTCCCCAAACACACGCACACACACACACACACACACACACACACACACACACACACACACACGTTATAATGTTGATTTGTTAATTTACAGAGAACTGTAAGTACTTAGGGGACTAGATAGTCATGCTTGAGAATGAGTGGTTCTTTCCTGACAACAAACATGCAATATATAATGGACTACTGGACTACTCCTGCATCATTAAGAATAAGAGAATTTCACAAGAAAGCAGAAATATAAAGTGAAAAGAAAAGCTGACAAACACGAGTATCATGGATTGTTGTACTCTTCAAGTAAGCCTAACATGGATCATGTGCCAAAGAAATCTGGGAGAGATCAAAGTGTCAGTTTTGACTTATTTTAATACCATTTGCTTAGGTTTTTGTTTTCCAGTAATAAAACTAATACAGGAAATTAGAAGATGAAACTAAATAGCTCATTGTGCCATCATCTAAAGCTACCACCGTGAATAGTCAGTCTCAGGCATTTGTATTTTTTTTTTTAGTATTGTTTTCTGTACTTTTTAATACCACAGTCAACAACGAAATGTATATTCAATTTTATGGCATCTTTGTTCGCTGCATATTTAATCACAAGGCATTTCCTACATCAAGGACTCCTCACAAAGATGCTTTAAAATTGCTGCTTAATACTCCATTGTAAGAATATGCCAGATACTATCTGATCATTTCTATATATTGATCATTTTGACAGTTTACGGTTTTTTCTTTTATAGTTAAAGCTGCAATGAGTATCGCTGCATATAAAGACTCTATTTTAGATTTCTAGAAATTCAATTACTGAGCCAAAAGTATGAACTATTTCAAATGAGATTTTTTTTCATCAGATTATAAATATCATGTTGGTTTGCTCTAACAGTTTGGTTCTATTTTGATTACTTTTCTTCAGCTTATACTTAGGGAGGCCAATTTTGAGGCTCTATAATAGGAATCTGTCTGAGAATACATTGGTTATAGGCTGTTGGAATTGGCAGGGATTTGGGCTCTTCTTTTCCAGCCACTTATTTTACATATGAAGCTACAAAGGCTGGTGAGTCTGAGTGACTGACTTCCAGGGTCCACCCAAGACATGCGTGGCTGTTGCTGTGGTAGAGCTAGGTCTCCTGACCTCCAAACCAGGATGCTCCTTATCCTCTATTGACAGGGCATGGAAGAAAAGGCAAATCCCCAGTGAGATGGGAAGGACACCCCATTTGTAGATGGGAAGGACACCCCAGGTGGGAGAAATGACATGGAAGTGAGAGTGTGAAGAGAGTCTGGGCAATGATAGACGAATGATGTGGCTGAGCCCAAGGTACTAAGGGATGTTACCATAAGAAATGAGTCTAGAAATGCAGAGGATAAATCCTGCTTTTTCTAGTCCTAAATTTTATTAATTACTTAGTAGTTGCTAGATTTATAGAGCACTTTAGAGTTTAAAAAGTGATTAACATACATTATCCTATTTGATCCTCACCCCAGTCCTTTAAAGACAGAAGACAGAGAGAATGTTTTAGATGATTTGTTCAAGATCACATGATAAGCAAACAGTGAGGCTGAGATTGAAATTCAAATCCCTTTCTCTACAGCCAAGATCGTGGCAAAATTAGTAAGCAATCTGCACACAGACTATAATATCACTATTTTTGTAGCATAATTCACAGACCTGTGTTGTTGCTTTGCTCACAGTGTCAATCTTGAAATAGAAGGTTCCATTATTCTCTGCATTAAGTTTTGTGATGGAATGAGTCAGAGGCTCCTCCAGCTCTGGACTGTCAACAGGTATATCTTTGGGGCAACCAGCGCAAATCATGGTACGTAGTGGTACAGAATCCTCCGCTGAAAGAAATCAGGCTTTAAGTCAGCGTGCGCTCTGAAGGAGCAGTCTAGCCTACTACCTCCCCCACACATGATCCAGCGTCCATTTATAGAGGGCTACGTGGCAGCTCAAGGCCCAGTAGTGAGTGGGTTGAGTTTATCTGACCTTCACCTTACTGCCTCTTCTTTTTTCCCTTCTTCAGAGCTAAGTGTGTTTAGAGAAATCTTCAATTGGAGGGTGTTAGTGACTCAACATGCTGCACTTTTCCTAAGTTTTTACATGTTGGATGGAAAGTCTAAAGAACAATGCTTAACTTAAAGGAATGACTCTCTAGTGGAAAATTTTTAAGTCCTACGATTCTGGTGAGCAGGCAGCTTCAGTAATGCTTTTCATTGTGGAATGTATACAACTATCTTTCAAGTATGAGAAAAGCCAACTATTGGTTAAGAAATACCGACTTGACCATAAATTTGTGCTATCCATCCCTCCACCCCTGACTATAATATGCAGGGAAAAATAATCTTTAACTGAAAATATTTTGAGTGATTAAAAATGAGATACAGCTTCCCCAATTTACAACACCTGATGTAGGGACATCTTGTACACAAGGAAGACCAGCTGACTTTGTACCTGAAGGCCAGCTTTGCCTAGAGAACATACATTTTCCCTTCTGCAACCATATTCCCTTCTTTCCATTTGCAGAGCAGTCTCCACTGCACCTGCTACAGCATAACTGGGAAGAAATGGGGTATAGTGCTCTCAATAAGGTCCTTTGGTCATATAGACTTTGCGTCATATCATGAAACCCAAAGCACAATTCCTATGAAAAGACCTAGCCAGTTGTCTGAGACCAACATGTACAAACTTGTATTAACCCATACCTGGATAAATGTCACATTTCTGTGAGAAGGAAGCAATTCTTAGCTGAATATCCATGTATGCATTATCTGTACATTCACCGATATCCTAGTTTTTAAAAAGGATAAGTGAATAAATTAAAAACATTTTAAGAACCTTTAAAGTAAACAACTAGTAAAAATGAAATATAGGATGTCAACTTTGCATAGAAAGCAAAACAAAACATAGTCTAGTGGCAAAAGAGAGAATAAGAAACAATTAGGTAATAGCACCACCAACAACAAACACATATATGCAAACACACAGAAACATGAAATAAGATGACAAGAATAGGAATAATAGTATAGGAATAATAATTATATAAGTAAATGAGTAAAATTTCCTTTTAGAAAGGCTAACTTTCAGATTAAGTCAAAAACAAATTCAATGTATTACATTTTTAAGAAAAATATCTTATAATAAAAAAGATAAAGATTAAACATAATAGATGAGCAAAACTATATGAGGCAAATATAAACAAAAAGAAGCTAAAGTATTATTAATATTGGACAAAGTAAAATTCAAGGTAATAAAAAACTCGTGAAAGTAGTAGAAAAGATAATTTCATTTTTATAAAATATATAGTCTAGAAGCATAGAATCAAAATACACAAAGCAAAAAATAGATATATGAATACAAATGGATAATAATTGTGGTGGAAAAATTTAATACACAACTGTAAATCTAAGACAGGCCAAATGGATAAAAAAATAATTAAGGTCATAGAAGAATTGAGTAACATAATAAAAAATTATTTAAGTGCTATTTTCATATGCTACACATGATTTAAAGTGATATTTTTATATTTATGATGCTAATATTTTTAACTGCTTTTATACTAGGTCACAAAAAAGGCTCAATAAATTTTGCAAATCAAAAACAGTATAGGCCATGTTCTTAGACTTCAGCACCAAAAAGAAAAAAAAAATCTCTAAAATTAATACTGTAAGTTTAAACAAATGAACAAAAAACTAACTACTTGGAAATCTAAATACACTTGCCTAAATAGTTAGGGTCTTCTTTGGATAAGGAAAAATATAAAAAATAAAAACAAAAGCCATCAATTTCTAACAAACATATGAAAATATAATGGTTAAATAAATGCATATTAACTGCACTGCTGTTTGAGACAATGGAAACCAAAAGTGCTTTTGTCTATGAAATTAGAAAATTAGCTATATTTAAAAAGTAATACTGAATTATATTAAGGGTATACATTGCCAATAGAACAAAAATTGGTGCATTTGGCAGATAGTCAACCTATATATCAAGAGTTGTAAGAGATTTTGTACAGTTTTATATTATGTATAAAGCTGAGACTTTATTCTGAGGAAAATATACCAAATACAGAAATAGCTTTATTCTCAAAATATATTTGGTGAGTTATTAATTATAATAAAAAATGAAAATAACCCAAGTATAGGAAAGTAATTTAAAAAAAATCTACAGTACCTTTATTGAGATACTATACAGTTATTTAAAAGCGAGTCTATCAAGTGTTTTAATGACATATAAAAATTCTTAGGTGAAAAAATGTAGCATATAAAATAATTACAACTATCAAAATACAAAATATCACTAAAAATTGTCTATATCCTTCCTAAAAAAATGTACAAGAAGGAAATACACTCAGATACCTTTGGGTATTTGGTATATGGTTCAATATATATATATATTTTGTTTCTGTATCATCTTGAAGTTTTCTATAAATGTATATTTTCAATAAGGAAACACATGTATAATAAATGTTATAGTTTTTAAAGATATGGGGAATACCACATTTATAATACCTTAATTTTGGATGGGGAGAAGTAGCCCAGAGGGTCTCAATTCTATCAGCATATTTGATTCACCTGAGAAGTTTTTAGATCATTCTGACTCCAGAAACCCACCCCAGATCAATCAAATTAGACTGAGAGAGTGGCCTAGGAATAGGTACTTTTTAAAGCTGGCCAAGTGATTCTAATGTACAATATGGCCTGAGGAGAACTACTCATGAAATCTCTTAAATCAGTGCTTTTCCAAACTTAGTATGCAAATGAATCATCTGAGAATCTTGTTAATATGAAGATTAAGTAGGTGTAGGGTGGAGTTTAGGATTCTGCTTTTCTAACAAGTTCTCTGGTGATGCTGATGATCCAGGGACTAAACTTTGAGTGGCAAGGCCTTAACTCTTACCGATGTGGGCAAAATATTTCATTTATATTTTATGTCCTTTAATTCTTGTAACGAACTGTGAGACAGGTGCTAGCTATTATTCTTTGCTATTTTACAAATGAGGAAGTGGAGGCTCAGAGCAATTACACTAAAAATTTGATTGGCTTTGTGACTCCAACCAGCTGTTGCACCTCTCTGTGCAGCAAAGAGAAAACTAAATCGAGACCTTACAAACAGATGCAGAAATATTAAAGCAAGGTAACATTTAGGCCTATATAATCTCAAATGGCTAACTAAACATAAAAAACAGAGGGTGTGAATAGATGCTTAAAAAGCCAGGCCATTCGAACTGACAAAGTTAAATGGTAGTAGCTAGAGCATATGTTTTTAGAGGATTATATATATTATGGTAAAAAATATGGAACATAAAATTTGCTACTTTTATCATTTTTAAATGTATAATTCAGTGGCATTAATTATATTCACAGTGTTGTGCAACCATCACCGCTATTTCCAATAGTTTTCGTAAACCCTATGTTTAACTTTTTGAATAACTACCAAATTCTTTTCCACAGTGGCTGCACCATTTTACATGCCCATCATCAATGTACAAAAGTTTCAATTTTTCTACATCTTCCAAAATACTAGTTATTCTCCAATTTTTTTTTAATTATAGCCATTCTCTAGATGTGAAGTGGCCTCTCATTAGGGTTTGTACTTACATTCCCCTGATAGCTAATTATGTTGAGCATTTTTCCATGTGGTTATTGACCATTTGTATGTCTTCTTTAGAGAAATGTTTATTTAAGTCCTTTGCCCATTTTAAAATTGGGTTTATTGCCTTTTTGTTGTTACATTGTAGAGATTCTTTACGTATTCCGCATATTAAACCCTTATCAGATATATGATTTGTAAATATTTTCTCCTATTCTGTAGGTTGTCTTTTTACTTTCTTAATAGTGTCCTTTTTACTTTTTTCCCAATTATGAAATATATATATACTTGATTAGATATATTGGGAAGTACTGAAGAGTTCCAAAAAGTATAAAGGATTAGAAAAAGCACCCACGGTTCCAACTGAAAGTTAAGTATATTTTATATTTTGGCATATTTGTTTCCTATCACTTTTAATACTTACATTATACATTTGAATGAATTTGTATGTATAGTTTTGTATCCTGCTTTTTTGTTTTTTGTTTTTACTTAACGTATTATAATCATTTTACTAAGTCATCAAAAACTCTGCAAACGTAATTTTAATGGCTGCACATATTCTACTTTATAGACAAATTGTAATTTACTTAACCATTAGCTAAAATTGAAAATATAAGATATTTCCAATGTTTTTTTTTATTAATAATAATGCTGAAATTAACATCTTACTGTTTGGATTTCTCATTTTTTTCCCATATAATAGAATTTTAGAATTAGAATGAATAAAGGGTTTTCAGGAATCTTTTGCTTAAAGCACAGATTTCTGCTAAAACGCAAATATACATGGGAAGGTCTTCATACCTTAGTTATCGAACACGCACTAACTTCTGCCACCTTGAGATACATTCTTTTAGCATAATTTTGGTTGTGATAACAAGATATTATTCTAGAAAGTGTCACTTTCCAGGTGTTTAATTCTTTAACAATCTAAAATTGAAGCACCGGTGTTGACCAAGGTAAATATTGGGATTTGTGAAGTTAGTTGCAGTTTACCAAAACAAATACAGGATGTGTTTATTAAAGAAAGATAAAGGTACAGGAGGGAAAGTGAGAAAAGAAGCAGAGACAAGTGTGAAGTGAGGGATTGTACTAGATAGCACTTGGGAGCACCAGAAGGACTTGGAGCACGAGAGGAAGAAAGAGAGACAGAAAAGTGTGAAGACACGAAGAGACAAACTTGACTGTGGCATCGTTTTATCTCAGGCTATTTTTAGTTCCAGGCTATATCTGTAAATGCTTATTGTTAAATGAACAGATTTTTTTGACCAAGTAGGTAAGGCAGTTTGCACAGTGACATGAGCTTCAGAGTACACAAGGGAATGTGACTGTGAATTGGTGAATGCCATCTAAAATTTTAGTGACCAAGTCTTCCTACATAGCTAAGAGTTCTCACACCTGTAAATACTGGACACAAAATGCTGAGACATTTATAATTAGGTTTTTGCCTACTTACACCGTTGAGAAGAGACTTGCAGTCTGGAGTTAAGGACAGAAAATTCTCCTTGGAACAATTAGTTTGCTCAATTGAATAAGTGACTTTATAGTTCCATCCAGCCACCACCTAAAACAATTTTGAATTGAATATTTACAGGGCAGTTTAAACATCATTCACAGTGTTATGAGGAGCTTAGTATACTGCCTGGCATGTCATGAGTGATCAAAAATATAAACTATTATTATTACTAGGCAAAAGTCATGACCAAATAAATATTGAGCATTTTATGACTCTCGCATCCTCAACACACACACACACACACACACACACACACACACACACACACACTCCTACACATCTGAAAATGAAAAACAATATATAGATGGAGTTGCTGTATTTCCTGCCAGACAGCAGAAAAATAAATGTTCTATTGAATTTTATAAAATATTAATAATGCTCTTCTAGATGGCGAAAGAAAACTTTGGAACTAGAGTGGCCTTTACTGGTAGGTTCTCAGGTTCCCAGATTGTCAGATAATAAAATTTCTCTGCTTTATCCCGGGCTAGTCCCACTCTGATTGTTCCGTATGGACATAATTGAGTAGAACATGCGTCTTGCATGAAGGCAAGTTAGAAGATCTATTAAAGACAGGGAGTGACTGACCAAAGTGAGTCCCTCATAATTAGAGACATAGTCAACTGTCAGGAAAGACAGTGAACCAAGGCAATGGAAAGAGCAGATTTACAAGTATTTACTTTTTTTTCCTGATAATATGGAAACTATAATTTAGAGGGTAATGAGAAATTTGTGCCAACCTTTTTAGGTATACTTTAATATTTCAGAGCCATTTTTGACACATTATAGCTAGGTGATGCTATAGTTTTCTTAAAACCTTAAGGCCAGAAAGCTTTTTCATTTTACCATCTTTAAGAAGAACACGTATGCTGACTCCCCATTTATTAAAACCAATCTCAAAGGAAGGTGTCTGTTAGCCACCCTTTTCCCATTTCCATATTGCAATATCCGAATCACTTTGACTGAAGAGAAAGCTCTTTGCCTCCTGTGCTCTTTGCCTCAGATGAGAACATAAAAGAGCTCCTTCACCACCAGTCGTGGAATCACGTTTTCCTTAGCCAATGGTTTATTTTAGGTAATGAAACCTTAAACATAAGGAGCTAACAAATTTTCACAATACTTTGAGAAATGAAAAATTAAAGAGCAAACCTGTCTCTCGGCCCTTTTCACTTCTTTAAGAGCAAAGAGGTGGGAATGATCAGTGTCGTTGTTAAAATATTGAATGGCATATCTCAGAACCGGTTCCAAGTCAGGGCTGGCAGTTGATATGGGGTGCACGCAGCCAAGGCAGTCGTACTGGGATGTCACCACAGAGCCCTCGGCTTTACAAAGAATAGGCAAAAGAGCAGTTAATAAGCAAAACCTACATTCAGATACATTGCCCTAAATACGTAAGAAAATTTCGAAGGCCCTGGTAAACAAATTTTCCAGTAAGTCCTAGTATGCATTAATTAAAGAGAAGACAAGACTGCTTTTCAGTCAGAGGGAAAAAAAGCTATCATTCTCTTAGAAACATCTTATATACATACTACTGTGCATAATTATTTTAAATTATAGAATATATGAATTTATCCCCTTATAAAAAAGTCATTACAGATATCTCGTGATTTAGTTTTCATTGTTAATTAAAGCTCCTTGAAGCCTGGTTCAGGGTATGATACGTTTTGCATCAATTCAATCCAAGAAATATATATTTTGTACCTGCTGTAATATGCCAGGCACTGAGCTAGACTATGTGGCTATGTTAATTTGTTGGTAATGGTCGCTGCCTTGAAGGAGCTGGGCAATGTTAAGTGGGAGAGATGGAACTGTAGATGGATCATTTCAATGTAATTTGGCAGGAGCTTTGAAAAGGAGCCCAGAGTGAGCTAAGGACTTTTCTGAGAAGACATCTGAGCCAAGAAAGGTAAAGTACAGTCAGTGTCAACCAGGCAACATGATGTGTGAGGCCTGAGGAATAGGAACAAACAGCTCCCAAGAAAGCAGGATGAGTCAGGGGCAGCCTGAGGGATGTCGAGTACGCACATTCACCAGAGCTTAGAGCAAGAGGCAGAGAGAGGGGATTGAGGTCTGAGCAGTCAGTAGAAAGAGTTTTACTGTTGAGTCAGTCTGAGATACTCTCTGGAGGCCAAGGGTCTTGGGCATCTTGGCAAACCTAATGAAAGCTATCGCACGCTCTCCAGGAAAATGAACAACATTCTCCACATTATTTTAGAGTCTTCAGAGACCCCTGAAGTAAATTGAGAATGGTCTATTGTAAGAACGAGGAGCCACTGAAGGGATTTTAATAAAATATGTAAAATATTAACAGCAGTGAGTTTATATTAACTTAACAGGTAATGTTTATAAATAGCCGCAACCCGCTGGTCAGTAGAGGCACGCGCTGTAAAGAGGGGGAACTCGCAAAGGAGTCAGTCCTAGGCCTCTTTGCCCAGGAGGCTCTCACTGCTCAGTGTGTAAGATCCAAGCAGAACCAGGAGGCCAAGGTCAACACAGCACGCCTTGTAACAGTTTCTTGGTTTTCACTCCATTAGAATGCATGTCAAGAGAAAGATTTACTGGGTAAATATTCATAGCTTTCCCCCCTCCTCTCCTTACGTAAATTATGTCGAATCAGGGCAGTGGGCAAAGTTAAAAACCTGGAGGAGAATTATATGGGAAAGGTGAGAGAATTACTTATGAGGGAACAACAACAAAAAAGATGAGCACAGAGGTGAAATGGGAGATGGAGAAAAGACAAGAAGCTGGTTCGCTTGACCTCAAAGGCAGTTCTGACAGGGATAAGGAAAGAGATGCAGCAGCTCTTTAAGGGTGAGAGGATTAGGGAAAGATGTAAATGTGGTTTCCATCCTGCCCCAACATTTCTGGAAAGATTTTTAAAAATTAAAATAAAGATTTAAAATTTTGAATTCTGAAACCCATTTGACTAAAAAGGTTTCAGATGAGGGACCGTTGACCTAGTAGTAATTTCTGAAGGTGTGGCAAAGAGCTTTTTTTCTCATAGTATATAAGTGCTGTGTTCTGGATAATGTGAAAATTTGCTTGTGAGATAGAGTTCTTACACTGAATAATAAAAAGCTACTCCAAGGAAAAGAATTTTAATTACTTGTGATTTTTTTTTCTGTTTTGGACTGTTTTTGGGGGGGGATGCAACTTCTTGCAAGAGCTGAAACTCGAGAAATATAGTTTTTGTGGGTTCCGTACAGATTACTAAATCCAGAATAGAACAACTGCCACTCTGGTGAGGTTCAAGAGAGTAGCTGAAGATACCGTTCTGGAGGCTCATATACTAAAACTCTATCTTGTAGAAGGCCAGATCTGGGATGGCTTCTGTGACTGATGTCACCTAGATGTGCCCATTTTTCTGTACCCAGCCCCTCTGCCACAAGAGGGAAGGAGCTAACGGGGTTACATCTGTTCATGAGTTGCTCCATACTTAGAGAGTCTACTATACCAGTTCTGTTCATGACTAGCCGTGAGATCTCAGGCAAAATACTTAACACTGTTGGGCCTGCATTTCCTCATCTGTAAAATGGGGATATTAATACTTGCCTCACAGAACTGTTGTGAGAATTAAATAAGTTAATACATGTAAAGCGACTAGAACTGTGCCTGGCTATAAGTGCTCAATAAAGTTAGCTATTATTACTTTTATCCTGATTATCATTAGTACATTATTATGATTATACCTTCAGGGGTATCATCTAGTTTCAATCTAAAAAATGCTGTGCGCATGAACTATTGCAATCCTCTTTTATAGATAAAAGAGAAGCCGAAAAAGATGAAGAGCTTTTGAAAGATTTCAGGCCAGGTCTGGCCTCAAAGCTTGTGCTTTTCTCACTCTAGGATGCTGCCTACAATTGAAGGCAGGTCTTATGTCTTCTAGTCCTTTCACAGGGCCCTGGCACACACCTACTACAGTACCACTCTCAGGAAGAGAATCTGGATAGTGCTGAGAAGATGACTGGCGGGAGCCTGGCCCCAGCCTCAGGACTCCGCTGCTCTTCCCCTCCCCCACTCCAAAGCTGCAAATGGCATCCCTACCACTGCCCTCTGGAGGAGCTTTTTCTATGTTGTGCTCCTGGCCCCACACAGAAATGGTTCCTTTTCCCCCAAGGCACCACCACCAGATGTGTCAGCTACCTGGAGTAATCTGGCAGGTCTGGGTAGCCACAGAGAATTTCATTTTCTTTCTCTTCCCCACAGTTGCTGTGCATTCTCCTGTGGCCTAAACAACAACAACAACAACAACAACAACCAGCTAAAACATTTATCTTAATCTTTCAAATGGAAAAGTGCATCTAGTTCTGTTGCTAAATATAACTTTCCTTCTTTTTAAAAAACTTGTCAAGATTTTTTCTAACAGAGTTTTGAGACACAGAATGAAAGCTTTTTTAGCCTAATCATTATTATTTATAAGCCACTGATATTCAGGAGACATCGGAGAAGAGGCAGCATCAATGGTGAGGTTTTAAAGTAAAAGTTTTTTGTTTAAGCCCTGGAGATATTTCTTTTCCACCCAAATGGACACAATGCCCTAGAACTAGCCTGCTAAACTCTACTCTTGACTTACCTTTCAACTTCAGTGTTCGAACTGCAAACAGGATGCCGGTGTTTTGACATTAAAGCAGTGAATCCATGGACTGTGGAAAAAGTGGCTTGCTTTCCTAGCCGATACCTTCTGTAGTCTGCCTTAATTAAGGCCAAATAACCAGCGGTGGTGGGGCAAGCTGATGTCTGGCATTTAGTTAGGATAGCCATTGTTATTAAAACAGGGACCTTTACATAAAGTATCTACTTTTACCCTCCTAGCAGATAAGGCCAATTTTATCTTCCTTCTAAAGGGAGTGCTTGGGTTCAGAGTGGTCAGCCAGTTGGAGGCAGACTAGGATTCACACTCAGACCTGTGCAATGGAAGCTCCCATTGTCTCCCCTTACCAGCCCTCAGTCTTGGCCCAAGTATTGATCTGTAGTCTCTCTGGGTCCACTTGTCCCAATTAGTCGTTGGAGTTCTCTTCTCATGGGAGGGCTTTCTCCACATTTAACAGCTAGCCTCTCCACGCCCCTTCTGTCTACGCAAGTACCCAGACATCAAGCATTCGACTTTTCTATACATTTGAGGGTTTATGTGTATCCCTCAGAAAAAGACTCAACAATATTATTCATTGTCCCCAGCACTAGTAAAAAAATCTGGCAGGCTCAATGGAGAAAACTGGAGGCTCCAAAATGTCAGCACACTTACAGCTTGTTCAGAATCTTTGTAGTCACAATCTTGCCAGGTTTTGCCACTTTGAACAGGACAGTCACCCTCCTTGATTTGGTACTTGAGGGAATAAAATATGTCAGGGTTTTCCTAAAAAAAAAAAAAGCAATCAGAGATATGTAGGATTATGAATATTTGATCTCGATTTAATTAAACAAGTGCAAAACATCTATTAAAAATGATGAAAGACATAAATGTTTACTTAGAAGAATGTTCGTAATATATTTTTTAAGTTACAAAGTATTATCCATAGTATTAGCTATTTTTGTAGTATCCTATTTATATGTGTGTATATGATTTTTAAAAGTCTGGAAAGTCACTCAGCAAAGCTGTTAAAATGTCTATCAGTGGTGAGCGTATAGTTATCTTTGCCTTTCTTTTTTAAACAAACATTCCTGAATTATCTGAGTACATATTACTTGTTATACATATTACTTGTTCAACTAGAAAGTAAACAAACAAGAGGGTTTTTTCTTTTTTTTTTAAATTTTATTTCTTTTATTTATTTATTTAATTGAAGAAATGATTTAATTTTTTTCCCCTGTCTACCTTCCTCCTCCCCGCTCCTGGGCTTGTTTCATTTTTGAAAAAAAATGTTAACAGTTATCTCTGGATGGTGTGATTAGTTGTGGGTAATTCTAGTATTTTTATTTGCTTTGTTTTGTTTTCTGTTTCTTTCTAGTATGTCATGAAATAATAAGACTTTTAAAGTGCAAAAGTGCCGAGTTAGATGAACTTTCAGAAGCAAAATTCTGGCATGTGCAGCAGCAAAAGGACCTGGCAGGTCATGTCGTCCAGCCCTTCACTTTACAGGTGAGAGAAGGGAGCCCCCCTCCCCAAGTAGATGGAGCATAGTTTAGGCAGCCTCCCACTTTGGAAAGGCAGAGCTAACCCAGATCCTAGGGTTCCTCACTTGTGGGGCAGGACTCTCTCAGAGTCTGTGCTGGTCAGAATATTTGCATCTGGGAGATGATGGCGTTATAACTGCACACAAATTTCACTTCTTTAATACAGTTTTTTTCTGATTCAAGCTAGTTTTGCCCAGATAATGGCATTGTGACTTAGTATGCCTGCTCCTTTAATCATTAAGCCTTAGGTCTATAATCATGAGAACAATGCATTTCAGTTACACTAAGGATAACATTTTAGCCTTAGATGTGTGTGGGAGGTGGCGGGGGCCGGGGGGGGCCAGGGGAGCAGGTTGTTGAGAGCAATAGCTCACCTGTGTCTCCAGGACTTGTGCAACTCTCTAAAATAAACCTTACTTTCTTTGCTGCAAAACCTGCATATATCTCTTCTTTGACTCAGGTGAGCAAAGGAAGACAGACCCCATTTGCTCCGGTAACAGTCAAATTAGATAGTTTCTGAGGTTCCTTCTAGATCTCAGATTTCGAAAAAGTAGTAGTGGTGTGGTATAGACAATGCCCACATAGCTAAGTAGAGTGATTCTATGGACATTTTAGGAAACACACACACACACACACACATTTGCCACTAATGTCAGCCAATGAAGATAGCACCAATAAAATGTTGCTGAGGGCACCAGGACTCACATGACTATACCAGTTTGTGAAACAGAATGGCTCGATTTTACTTTCAGGAAAAAAAAAATGTCCACTGGGTTTTTTTTCTTTAACCTCATCATGTCAAATGGCTGGATTTTTTTTTCCACTGAAGTAAACAATTGTTTAACCATCTCAGAGACAGTGAAATTCATTTAAACTATTGAAAGATTTGTATTTCTTGGAATCACATGTCCTGTCAGGATTTGTCTTCAACCCGAGTGCATCAATAAGTGATTAAAAAATATTAAAAACCAACTAGAACATTGCTGTTACCCTTGATGCATTCAGCCATGTGGTTTCATGGTAGGTATTTTGTCTAATGCAGTAGAATCATGTTAATCTCATTTCTGACTCTTCATAGACATACCCCACACTTTACCCTAGCTTTATTGAGATATAATTGACAAATAAAAATTGTATATATTTAAAGTGTACAACGGTGATTTGATATACAGACACTATGAAATGATTACCACAAATAAGTTAACTAACACAGCATCACCTCAACTATCTGTGTGTGTGTGTGTGTGTGTGTGTGTGTGTGTGTGTGTGTGTGGTGAGACTGCTTAAGATCTAGCCTTTTAGCAAATTTCAAGTATACATTACAGTATAATCAACTCTAATCACCATGCTGTATATTAGATCCCCAGGACCTATTCATCTTGTAATCAAAAGTTTATATCCTTTGACCAACATCTCCCCATTTCTCCCACTCCATAGCTCCTGGCAAGCACCATTCTACCTTCCGCTTCTGTGAATTTGACTTTTTTAGATTCTACTTATAAGTGAGATCATACACATACAGTATTTGTTAGATTTACCCTCTTAAGCATTCCCCTCCCCATTTGAGGTCTAGAGACCTTTGTATTTGAGTCTAAGTCTGCTCATCTAGTAAACCCTTTTGCTGAGGCCTGAGTTCCTGGGTTATTTCACACTGCACAGTCCCTTTCAAATGATTCCATCCACCTTTCTTTAATTTCACCATAGAATACTACTCCTTTGATCTCAGAGGAAGGCAACCTTGGTGGCCCGAGGACTAGTCATACCCTGCCCTGCAGTCCTAGGCCAGAGAGTGGTCTTTATTAAGAGCTGTAAGCTTCTACCTTTGATTATCAGTTCTTTGGTGATTGGGTGTGTGTAATCCCAAACAACCTCAAGGTTAAACACGCCTCACTCACCGTCTTGGTGACTTCAGTTATGCGATACAATACAAACTGGTTGCCACTTTGGTTTCTATCATTATATTTCTTCAAAGCTGCGTCCACAGCCTTAAATACATCCTCATCATTGCAGTCGATTTCTTGCGAGTGGTACTCCTCGGTTATACTTAGCGGCAGCATGGAGCAAAGGAAAAGGATGGCAGTTAACTTCATGATTTAACAGTCTCCCTCTGGGAGTTTCAGCAAGAATGGGGAGCCAACTTGGATGCGATTTTAACTCTCCTCAGACTTTTATCTCCTCTGCCTCAGCACTCCAGGGCCCTGATTGGATTCCTGCTGCCATACACTATTTGCCCTGTTTGAAAGGGACAAATGACTCTGCTGGGTTATCTAAGCAGATTTCAGGTTGAAACATTACAACACTGGGGTTGTGACCTGTTTGTATTTGGGAAGCAAGTGGGAGCACAGAACACATTTCCAGGTGATTACATAACTCCATATAGTAAATCAGAGCAGAATCTAATAAAGGAAGAGAAAAAAACACCAACCACCTCTGTTATTCTCTTTTCCAAATGACTTGCCCAAAGCCATTTATGAGGGTCACTACATGTGACAACAATGCAACAATGTGCAGACATCTTTCAATAAAATTTCTTTGCAAGATATCTAGCTGCAGAGAAGCAGGCTGCTACCAATCCTATTGCATGCCTGGGGAACCTATGCACAGGGACACACTGAGTACAGGGAGTCTCATACCAGGACATCAGCACAACTGAAACTGAAAGGTGGGCATCCTATCGGGTCTCTGGCCAAGCCAGCCTCTTTCCATTCAATTGTGTTAGTTGTAGAAGGAAAAGTGCTCCCCAGGGTGGAGGAGACAGGTGAGAAGTGTAAGAAGGTATGGGCTGAGTTATGCCCTGCTTACCCTGTCCTTGCTTTTTGTTTCTGCTTTGGTCGATGTAGGGGTCCTTCACTCACCAAACCTAGGTGACCTTTCTAATAAAGTCCGACTGTTGAGGGAGAGGAGGTCTAAGGGTGGGTTCAAGATGTGGGCTAGCTCTTAGTAGATGCTCGCTTTCAAGTCCTAGCCTCTCCTCACCCCCAAAAGATGTTTGGCTTCTTTGTTGTTGTTGATAGGGACTCTAGCTTGGCAATTCAATCTCCCAAGAGCCTCTGAAAGAAGGAGGGGTCAGTGTGGGCTGAATGGTGGCCTTGTAGCAGAGTGGCAGGAACATGTGTTTGGCAGGAAGTCTAACCTTGATTGCAATCTAGCTCTGTTACTTAATTGCTATGTGATCCTGAACAAGTCAGGGTCATATAGCCTTTCTGAGCCTCAGTTTCCTCACCTGGAAATGTGAAAAATTGCAATACCTTAACTAGATTTTTTGAGGAGTGAATGAGAAAAAGGTACAGGGCCTGGTAATTAGTTCTTATAAATTATATCTAATATTAGAGTGGGATGGTTAAGAATCCCCGACTTACTGAAGCAGTTTCAGGTGCGGTACGGCAGAAGGTGATTCAGTGTGTGTGTGTGTGTGTGTGTGTGTGTGTGTGCGTGTGCAGGTGGTGGTGGTGGTGGTGCAGGTGGTGGTGGTAAGGGTGTAGGAAATAAAACTAAGGGTGAAAGAGACTTGAGTAAATCCTTAGGCTGGGAATAAGGAGGGACCCACAAAGATGTAGAAGCTGAAGATGGGAGAGTGAAGGCACGACTGATGGTGCATGGTCCAGGAGGAGTTAGAAAGGAACACAAGGCTGATCATGGCAGGTGTTTCAAGTGAAAACTCAGAAACAGGACTTGGCAGAGTATATAGGCAGTATAATAAGCAGGAAAGAATGTGACTTTGGAGGAGGCTGATTTGGGTTCTCATCCCAGTCCCACAATTTACTGACTATAACAAACATTAAACGTTCATACACTTTTTTAGCTATCTATAACAAAAAATCTAGAAAAGGTGCAATCAATGGTATATTGTCTAAACCTCTAGCACAATGTAAGCTCCCTAGAGTAGGGATTGTTTCTTACCCCATTATTCACCTGCAGCAACTTTGTTTGCATATTATAAATGTATTTAACTGAACTTTCAATCCTATTTTTCTAGGTAATATTTCCAATAACTCAAGCAATGTTTGTGAAAGTACTTTATAAATTATAAAACACTACTCAAATGCTTCTGTAAATTATTAAACTGTTGCGGTTTTTTTGTTTTTGTTTTGTTTGTCTTCCTGAATTTGTTCTTTCTGTCCTCTTTATCCAAGCAGCCAAACCTATGTTCACATCTCCGTGAAGGAATGTGATTCTGCAGGGCTGATTGTTTATGGCTGGTGCCTGTTCTGACCGGTTGTTGTATTTGCTTTGGCTGGTCAGTGCTTGTGCCATATTGGTTATTAAATATTTGGGGGATTATCGTGTGGCTCCAAGAAATGAAGTCTAGCTGTACTCTAAGGAGGAAAGGGATATGGGCTGCTACCAACGCCAATTTTTTAGGGAAGGAAGAAGAGACCCAAAGAGGTTTAATTACTTTCTTAGGATCTTATAATCAATAAATTGTAGTACCAGGATTAGAATCCAGATTGGCCTCCTCTCAAGTCAGATTCTTTCCTACTCATTACACTGCCTGTATATATGGCCAAGTTCTATTTTCTTTCCAGTTTTTTTGAGAAATAATTGACATACATCATATAAGTTTAAGGTATATAGCATGATGCTTTGGTTTACATATATTATAAAATTACTGCAATAGGTTTAGTTAACATTAATTGTCTTATAAGATAAGATAAGAAGAAAAAAATTTCTCCTTGTGATGAGCACTCTTAGAGTCTACTCTCTTAACAACTTTCCTGTGTATCGAACAGCAGTGTTCACTATACTCACCATGTTGTACATTATGTACCTAGTTTTTATTTATCTTAAAACTGGAAGTTTGCATCTTTTGACCACCTGTTGCTGAATCTTCACTCGAAATACCCGCCATGATCAGCCTTGTGCTCCTTTCCACTTCTCTTGGACCATTCCATCATCAGTTATGTCTTCATTCTCCTACCTTCAGCTTCTCCATCATTGTGGGCCCCTCCTTCTTCCCAGCCTAAGAGCTTATACAAGTCTCTTTCATCCTTAGCTTTTCCCCCTCACACTCCCCTCCGCTAGAATCTACCTTCTGCCATTACCACTTACCTGAAACTGCTTCAGTAAGTTAGGTAGAGAGAATCTAAAGTCTTATTAGCTTGTGTCTAAATGCTTGAGGTTGATTTAGAAAGAAGGGAAAAGAAAGGTGATTCAAATGTAACAAAAGAGTCCCCTGGCATCGAAAAATGAATAGAGAGAACTTTCTGAGACTCGAGAGTCCCTAGCCTGGGAGAAGAACAGAGAGGAGTGGAGGTCTGGAAGCAGAGGACACCTTTGCTCTGCTTTCTGGACATATAGCCTAAAAGGCAGCAGGATCCCAGGAAGAGAAAAGCCATGTGATATCTCTGGGCAGACATGTCCATCAGTAGTCTTACAGAGACTCTTATATTCCCAGTTGGAAATAGAAATAGCACATAACCTAGACAAAGAATGATGTGAACAGGGTAGTAAGCATCCCGCAGCAGAGGGACCTGGTGGACCAGTGGTGAAGAATCAGGCTCCTCTTGTACCCACCACCCAAACACCTTGACACTATGTGAGAGTCTTGGACTGTGGCACAACTTTATGTGGGAAGCAGCAGGATAGAGGAACTCCAAGAAGGACTGAGGTTAAGTTTCATTTTATCCTAGTAGGATGACAATCTGAAATAGAAATTAATGTGTTCTGAAAATAAAGTAATATTTCTGGTGCCTCTGAATTTATGGGCATGATTCATGCCTGTAAACTTCTTTGCAAATTATAGCCTAAGCTTCGTTTGCTTCATAATTAAATTTAGAACTTATTTTTTCAAAAATTAATGTAGAGAACTGGAAATAAGAAGTAGGAAAGAATTTAGATCACTTTTATAAGAGTAATCCTTTATGTGATAAATACATGCCTTCTTGGTATGCCCAGCTACAGCATAAGTACCAAGAGGAAAGCTGCTAGAATTAAAGGAGTTAATTCCAGGAAATAATGACCTTCAGGGCATCAGAGATGTGCCTCAAGTGGTTTACTGGCCAGTGAGAGAATTAACTTCCGACTTGTGGCACTGAGATCTTCCCTCTCTCCACTTGTCTTTTCTCATGTTGTCTCCTCTCTCACACGCATTTTGCCCCATCCTGAATGTGAAAGTAAGGTTTAAATAACTTTTAAATTTTCATTTGTTACTGGTTACATTTTATTTATGGTTCGAATTCAGAACATTATTCATTTTTCAAGGAACTCAGATTTTTCTTTTAGAAATGTATATGCAAAAAACTGTGAGACTTGTGGAAACTCACTCTTGAACACCCCTGGACATGATTCAGAGGCTGATTGAGGGAAGGGCTGAATTTCTGGCTTTAAAGGATTCCTGCGGTCTGGCAATGAGAAGATGGGAAAATTGGCTTCAGGAAGAGGAAGAACTTCGCCTTTCATTAGTGGCGGGAGTCGGTAGATGTATTTAACATGTCTCCACTTGAAGGGAAAGTGTCCTTTACCTGGACCTCTTTTTCCTGAGTGCCTAGGTGGTGGGCCATGGCCCCAACGATGGTGATCTGGGGGACTTTGGCTAAGGGGTAGTGGGTCACAGGGTCCATAGTCATGGAAATCGTGGCCGTGGGGATGGTGTCCATGAGGATGGTGTCCATGGGAGGGCGTCCAGGGGGAGGGTCCAGGGGAGGGTGTCCATGGGGGAGGGTGTCCGGGGATGATGTCCATGAGTGAGGTGTCCATGGGGATGGTAGTCCATGGGGATGGTGTCCATGTGTGAAAGTGTCCACGGGGAGGGTGTCCATGGGGATGATGCTCATAAGGATGGTGCCCAAGGGGATGGTGCTCATTGGAACTATGATTATGAGGGGGTACATGGGTCTCATTGGTGCCAAAATGGAGGTGATGACATCTTGGAGGGGGCAATGGTGGAGGAGCTCCTTCTTGAAACAATGGTCTGCCTGGGTGACTTTTCTCTTCTAGAGGAGGTGGGCATCCAAATTTATGTGGCTTGTGAGGATGGTGATAATCTCTGGATCCACCGGGCTTAAATGGAGAATGCTCATGCCCACCAGAGTGGAAGGGATGGCCCAGATGGGGTGGCGCATCACTGAAATTTCTATGTTCCTGGGAAAGGACACAGAAAAGTGAATACCATTGTGTAACACAAAAGAAGTTAGATATTTAACTTGAATTAGAGCAATGGCTCCTGTACTTTTGAATTCAACAAATCAATTTTAAAATTAGGACACCAAAAGAAGATTCTCAGGTTTTTATCTAACCAAGTTGACATTTAAAATACAAACAAAAATTATCATCTACCACCATCATTACTTCACAGCAGTAATGATATTTTGATAACACAAGAGTCAGAAAGATAATCTCTGAGTAAAGGATGGTCTTTTAAATGAAAAATGTTATAAAAACTTTTCTTATCTTTATTTTTATAATTTCAACATACAGTGGTAAAATTATATTGTAAAATGATAATTATCTATAGACCAACATTCGGAAAACTAGTACCTTATAATTTAGATTCTCACAGAGTTCTGAGGCATCTGTGTAAGCATCTCTATTTCTAAAGGACGAGCATTTTACCTCTTTACCCCCTTGTTCAGATTTTAATTAAAAAAAAAATCTATGTGGCCATGTTCATGGTAACAAATCTGTCCATCTTTCCTCTTTTTTTTTGGTTTGGCATATGGATGTTTGGATTATTTTCAGGTTTTTTTTGTTTTCGTTTTTTTCTTTTTGCTGATATAAAAAATACTGTGACGAATATCTGTGTGTAGAACAAAAGTTTCTACACACAGATATTCTTATAAAATATTGTTTTTCATCTTATTTTATATAACTTATATGATAAATTTGAGGCTAATTCATTTCCCTTAAATTCTATGCCTAATAATAAAACTAGGAATTATTAAGTCTCAGCACTGGAGTGCTGACTTCAAGGGCCATTTTCAAATTCATTAAAAGTTGATCAAATTGATTATGATTTTACTTTTCTGCCAAATCTTACCCCTTCCTAATTCTTGGAAAAAACTTCATACTTCTTGTGTCATACCAGCAATTGTACTCCTTTCCCCAGGAGCAAGTCTTTCTGTATCCCTCCCCGCCATCTCATCCGGCTCTCATGTCTCTCTCTCTCTCTCTCTCTCTCTCCTCTCTCCTCCCTCTCTCTCTCTACTCTCTCTCTCTCTCCACACACACACACACACACACAACTATAAGAACAAAATACACTATGTGTGTGAAAATATCACTTAGTCTGGCACTGCTCACGATAAGGACTACTTAGGCAACCCACCTGAAGGTTGAAGACTTCACAGTTTATGACAAAGTCTTCTGGCGTTTCCATGTCAGAGGTTCCTGCATCATAGGAAAAATCTGCTCTGCAGAATCCAAAGACCTATGAAGAAGAGAGAAGCCTGTTAATGTGTGTGTGTGTGTGTGTGTGTGTGTGTGTGTGTGTGTGTGTGTATGTGTGCAGGAGGTATAAAGGTGTCCAGCTAGAGTTGTAAACTTTCAGACATTCTAGAAAGGAGAGAGAGCTCTAGAAAAATCAGGGTAGGATTATCAAACATCTCCACCAGTTATTTAACAGTATTTCCTAGGCAACACTTCGGAAAAAATTACTGCTTCTAAAGGTTTTCTTTATGAGTCGCTGTGGTTCTCTTCCATGAGTGATCACCAACACTGGGCTTCATGGAATATCATGTCATTGATGCCTTGACTTTAGGCCAACTCTTCTACACCGAAGACCTAAGTTTTCTGTGCCTAGAGAGAATTAAGAGTGGTGTAGAAGAGAGATTTGTACAACTTTAACTGGTTCCTTGGAAGAAAGTTTTGGAAAGGAGTATAAAGTTTACAAGGACCCTGTCAAAGTGACTGTCTGCTGGACCTACCCTAAGTACAGAGGCTACAGCTGGCTGGCACCCATATACCCCAGAAGTCCCTAAACTCAACTGTTTGACTAACACATGAAGATAACTCTTTTTTAGAAGAGACTGTTAAGCACTGAGTTTCTGAGTACAGTTTTGGAGTCAGATAGGCTTATTCTAATCCTGGCTTCATCATTTACCAGTTGCGTGAGTTTAGACAAGTTGCACAAAATTTCTGAAACTCAGTCTTTGTCTGTAAAATGGGTAAAATAATATCTACCCACAGGTTGTGGGAGGGCTTAATTAAGTGAGATAATGCTGTGAAACACTTCGCATTGAGTTCCTCTTCTCCAGCTTCCATGTTTCTGCACTGGGTTTCATTACCCACACCAAGATAGTTAAGAGTTTGCTGGGGGACGGGAGTGTCTTTTCTGGTAGCATGAAGCAGGATTCCAGAACTGCTTCAGGTTGAAAAGGTGAACAGCCAGACAAGGAATTAATGAATGCTTCCTCTCTACTGGCCCCAGAGAATGTGTTGTTAAACTCCAGAAAAATCCTGGACTTGAAATAAGAAGTCCACCGTTAAAATCCTGTGTCCTACCACTTTCTATCTAAGTGCCCTTGGGTAAGTGTTTAAACTTCTAGGCCCTTCTGTCCCAGGAAAATGGAAGCAGACACTTTTTTCTCCTCAATGGGTTTGTCACACGGCCCCAACAAGGCAATACATATGTGGAGGTGTTTTGTAGACTTTAAGTTACCATATAAATGCTGAGTATAATTAATAAGACTTTCCTGCAGGTACATGAGTATCAGTTTATAAGTGATTAGGGGAAAAATTCCAGTGGGTTGAACATAGAAATGGATTCAGCTTAATTGTGAACACTGGGCAAAACTGTTACTTTGCCGAGTCTCAATTACCTTCCCATTTGTCAGATGAGGTCTCTGTGACGAGTAAATGAGATGAAGTGAATGAAAGAACTCATGGTTCTTAATGCAATCTCGCTATTAGTTTTAGCAAAGTCTTTAATCCTAATGAGTTTAAATAACTCAGTGTTAAGTTTTGGTATATATCATGTGTACTTATAAAGTGATATTCTCACGATTCACTTAATTTCTCTGTGCCTCGGTTTCCCCATATGTAAACCAAAGATAAAAACAGTATCTGGTTCGTAGGGTAGTTGTGGAGGTAATAGGTTAACATATGTGTAAAGCACTTAGAAGGGTACCTGGTACATCGTAGGTGGCCTCTAAATGTTACCTAGTATTTCACAGACGTCTAGTATACTCACATTAGAGTGCCTGGGAAAACGGTAAGCGGAGCAGTTCCTCACAGAGAAGTCCACATAGTAATTGGTTCTTTCCTCTCCTCTCTAGAACAAATTGGATCAAAGCAGTTTCAGGAACATTAAAATAAAAGTCAGTAGCTACTTGCTATCCAATATACTGTAAACGACTATGAGGATTCAAAATCACTAATATGTGCCATTTTTCTTATGATCTCTGCCTTCTAAAACTTATTACATAAGTGATAAGGTGAATACTATTTTATTGAAAAGATTCAAATAATATAGAAATAATCAAGCATAGCATGAAAAATCACCCTTCCTGAACCCCAATCTTTCTTTCTCTGAGGTACCACTGTTTACCATTCGATGTATTTTTCCTTCTAGCCTTTTTCTAAATGTGTTGTGCATGTAAACACATATGTAATCATTTACTATGAGGGGGCTCATAGTCTAAGTATTGTTCTGTAATCTGCTTTTTCCCTTAGCATATCTTGAAACTCTTTCCAATGTGTATATCTCCAAAACAGTCTAACTGCATTATATTCATCCCATTGCTTGTATGCACCATAATCTATTTAACTTTGTGTTTTCGAAATGCAAGACAACTCAACTAGCTACTCTATAAGGTCACTCTGAGTGGAGGACACTTGGGTCCCTGGACTGGGAGGAACTGTCTAGCTCCAGCCACACCACTGGATGTGGCAAGGTAATTGCTCAGAGCCTCAGTTTTCTATCATATTATCAGGAGGTTAAGACGAGATGATTTTAATGACTCACATAGCCCTAATATGTTCTTCTGTTTCAATCTCTCTCTCTCTCTCTCTTTTTTTTTTTGGTTTGGGGTTTCCCTCCTCTCTGTTACATAGTCACACTCTCCACAACACCAAAAAAAGTAAAAGACTGCAGGAGGGCAGCTCTGTGGTAACTGCTGCCTGTCTGTTGAGGCTGCAACAGGGCCTTCAATGTAAAAAGCAGTTGGCGCAGTTAGGCCAGTGAAGAGTTGGTGAATTTGCACCTGCCAGGTCAGAGCCTGGGCCCTCAGACTCTAGCTGGGCATTAGTGAAGACTCACCACTCTCACAACTCTCTCCACCTGGTCCACTCTGAAAGAGGCAAAGTCAACATTCTCTTTTTTGTACTTCTCAAGGGCTTTGTCTGTCTGTTTTCTGAAGAGCTCGGTATCCTCAATGTAATCGAAGAGTACGGGGCTGTCTTTAGTATTGGCCAGTGCAGAAGAGACTGGAGAAAGAAGATGGCAGCTTTGTGGTTACTGGGTGGGAAACAGCAATGTCAGTGCTGGGGCTTAACACATATAAGCAGGGTGGCAAGAACAAAAAATAGCTTCCATTTTACAGATAGGCAAATTGAGGGTTGGAGAAGCTAAGAAACTTGTTCCAGATCAAATCAGCTAATCGACGGCAGAGCTAAACTTAAATCCAGATCCTTCTGATGCTCAAGTCTCTGTTGTGACCATATTCAAGATGCTCCCCCATCGTTCCTAAAATGTTAATATTTTAATGGACGCTTCCTACCTCTGCCAAGGAGAGAGAGGCATCATTAACATGAAGTTTTGCCCAGAGAGAGAAGAAGATGCAGCTCAATCTTTCTTTAAGGCAACCCCTTGAAGGAGTTGCTTGACTGTGAAGTTTTGTATATTGAATCACATTAAGATTTGCTATTTTTCAAGGAATTCTGTGGTAATTCTTTTTGAGAAAATTAAAGAACATGGGATTTAGAGTCAACCCCAGTGGGATAAGGTCATGTATTTTGACTGTGTTCCTGAGGCCAACTCTTTGAACTTTTTTGAACCTCAATTATTTCACTTCTAAAATAGAAAGTATCATAATCTTTACTTCATAGTCTTGCCATGAGATTAAATGAGATGACATATTTATAACCGCTTTATAAACTGTAGTAATAATACATAACTTGTAGACGTTGAAGTCAGTACTTACTGAGTGCTAAATACTTTGCAAATGTACAGACAGAACACGTCATTTAATTCTAACAAAGATCTGAAAGTTCAATACTGTTATTATCCTCATTTTACTAATGAGGAATGCTTAAAGAAGTTAAATAACTTGCCCTCAAGACCATACAACTAATAAGTGATGAGGTTGGGATTCAAGTAAATCTGACTCCAGAGCCCATGTTCTCTACAATAATGCTATAATGCCTCACATAGATTTCTATTTTTATGTATTGAATTTCTTTAAAGGAAAGTACACCAATAACAGGGGAAAACCGTCTCACCTCTCTTCTCAAGAGAGTGAGTAGTAATTAAACCCATGAGGTCAGGGACCCTTTCTGACATGTTCACCATAGAATTATCATATGAAAAATACCACAGTACAATTGAATTCTATATTAGTCTAGAATTAAGTACCATTATAACAGACTACCATACCAGAACTTGTGGTGCAATTAAAGTCATCCACTCTAAGATCTTGAGGTTCATTCAAACGTGTGGTAGCTACTACCTTACATTGTCCAATCACCTATAAGAAAGAGGAGTTGGTCATTGCATACTGCTTTCCTCAGCTTGAATATGAAGAAAAAAAAGTGATACAACGTATTCCTACTGTCCATTTAAAATTTATTTGTGGTTTTTCTCAACAAATCCTGTCTCAAAACCTGTAATTTTTTAATCTGTTTCTCTGTGTTGGATGCTATAGACATCCAAAACCCTCATGAGAACTAGAAAGAAACTATTTAAATGGATCATGGCCATATCCCAAACATTTTAAAGGAGAAAAATGCTGAAACTCCTAGGTACATAAATGTCTTATTTTCTGGAACTGAAATCTTAGATCTGTGTTTATTCATAATATTGTTCTCCTCCTGTGGCAGAGAACCTGGGATCAGAGTACCCATGGGCAATGTGCCAAACACCCCATTCCTCATGGTAATTGCAACTAACCCTTTTGGCCATTCTTGCTAATGGGACCAGTCTTCATAGGACACAATTACAAGTTCATAGGTTCCTACACCCATAGACAGTCAAGTCCAGGAAGGACCTTAGA
This sequence comes from Pteropus medius, assembly GCF_902729225.1. NCBI lineage: Eukaryota > Metazoa > Chordata > Mammalia > Chiroptera > Pteropodidae > Pteropus > Pteropus medius. Next base: position 4,356,295 of record NW_024353517.1, on the reverse strand, counting down.
GTTTATCTACTCCGAACCCGTCCTCTTATTTTACAGCTGAGGATACAGAGTCTAGTGACATTAGGTGATTTGCCCAAGGTCTCACAGCTGGTCATGCTATCCCATGGAACCACAGCCCCACTGACTTATTTCAAATTGGATTCCCAGGTATGGCTCTCAAGAGAATATTACTCAAGGTTAACATAATCCTTATGAGTCAAAAGGCAGAAGCTGCTCTTACTCTTTTGCTGTGTTAGCAGATACATACAGCTACCCTGAGTAAGCAGAGTAGGCAAAAGTCAAGAATGACAAGAAGAGAAGGGTGGTACCATGTTTACTTACTATATCAGATGGACGTCTGGAAACAGCTGGCTCACAGTCATCCCATTGTTTCCCGGATCGGGCCGGACAGTCAGATTCTTTCACATCTAACACTAAATAATAGACAGTCACAAATTCCTGAGGAATGCCAAGAAAACAACAGGTGAGTAAAAACAATCTCTTTATTTCTTAAACAGAATTCTTGCTCTTCTACAAATCATTGCAGATGGCTACCTTTGTGTCATTTGATCTATTTATTTGAATAAATAGCTTTAAAGAGTTACTTCCAAATGTTCTTTTTTAACTAGTCATGATGTTGTTTCTGCCCACGAGCTTTAAAAAGCAATCACCAAATAGCAGTGTTGGTTTAGGTAGAGGTGTTGAAGGTGTAAGCTTATAATTACAAGTGATGACAGCCATGTCACAAGTTCAATCTATATGTGCAGTACTGTCCTCACCTCTCTCTATTCTTCAACTTGATTATTATTTCCTTGGTGGCAAGGCCCACAGTTTATTATAATTTTTCTCTTATGGTACTTAGAATTTGATTTGGCTCAGCATCAGTGCTTTTAAGTATTTACAGACTGACTCATAGTTAAGGACATACTAATAACAAATGTTAGTCTGAAAGAAAAAAAATAGTTTAGAGCAGCAGCAGAAATTAAACAGAAAACCCTGACCAAAGCCATTGCATTGTGCAAAGCATTAGGCTTAAGGGCTAGAGTCACATTGGCCCCTGGCGCATGATCTCCCAACTCAGCTCTGCCATTGGCAATTCCTCACCAGGTTGTTCAAGTGGGCATCAGCGACCCGTAGCAACTGGAAAAGGTAGCCATTCCGACGTCCTATATTGATCAGGTCTACTGCTTTCGTAGCCAGGGGCTCAATAGCATTGCAGTCTGCGGGACTCACAGCACAGGAATAATGCAGCATGATCGAAAAGATTAAAAGTAGAGCTGCAGTGAATACCTTCATTGTGTTAGAATGTGAAAACAATTCCTTGTTATGGTATACCACAGCAGATAATTTTATGCAGGCTTTCTAAAACACACACCTGCACACACTGTTGATTAAACAAAGTTTTTATATATTTGTGTTGTATAACTGGGGATATTCACCTTGACCCCTGGTTAAAATGTCTGTCAACATGCTGTAAATGATTAATGGGTCCTGGGGACAGAAAGTTGAGACATGCCACTGGTGAGTGGGCGAAACTGTGATATGCACAAATCTGGATATTTCTAGTAGATAGCAGATCCAAAGTGTGTTTTTGACTGTAAACACTGCCTTCATTGGTGTGGGGAGGTAGGGTTAAAAGTAATTTTCCTTCACTTGCCTGCCTATCTCAGCCATTAATTTTCACCATCAGCCTCTCTCTTTGGATCATGGCACTAGAACTCCTCAGGAGAATGCAGCTGCATTATTTAAGGGAAGTAATGTGTTAAATGGTTAACACCATAACGGAAATTGAGTTCAAGTAGAATAGAATGACCAAGAGGCAGTTGCTTTGAAGTCAGATCTGAATTTCAACTCTGTTACACTCTCTTATGTGTGATGCTGGATAAACTATGAAGCTTCTCTAATTCTTAGTTTCCTCATTTATAAAATGTCACAGAGTTGGAATCATAGGATATATACCCTTTTCGGATTGGTTTCTTTCACTTAGTAATATATGCATTTAAGGTTCCTTCATGTCTTTTCATGGCTTGATAGCTCATTTCTTTTTAGCGCTGAATAACATGCCATTATCTGTATGTATCACAGTTTATCCGTTAAACTACTGAAAGGAATCTTGGTTGCTTTCAAGTTTTGGCAATTATGAGTAGAGTTTAACATCCATGTGCAAGTTTTTATATGGACATAAGTTTTCAACCCATTTGGGTAAATACTAAGGAGAACAATTGTCAGCTATTATGGTTAAGAGTATGTTTAGTTTTGTAAAAATCCGCCAAACTGTCTTCCAAAGTGGCCGAACCATTTTGCATTTCCAACAGCTATGAATCAGAGTTTCCCATTGCTGCACATTCTTGCCAGCATTTGGTGTTAGTGTTCTGGATTTTGGCCATTCTAATAGGTGGGTATCATATTATTGCTTTAACTTTCCATTCCCTAATGAGACATGATGTGGAGCATCTTTTCATATGCTTATTTGCCATGTTATATCTTTTTTGGCGAAGTGTCTGTTCAAATCTTTTGCCCATTTTTAAACTGAGTTGTTCATCTTCTGATTGTTGAAGAAGTTACTTTTAAAGATTCATCAAAGAGAACTCTTACTACCACGTAACTTGAAATGCCCGACTCTTAAAGTTTTAACATAGAAAATTAATGTTAGCAATTTGTAAGCCACTGATTATTTGCATATAAGGACTTCAAGTGGTTAATGATTACAGCATGTGAGTCTATTGGCAAGACTATAGGATTAGCTTGCCTGTATGGAGTTTGCAGAGTAAGAAAAGAAGATCAAGGATCCAAAGCTAGAGAAACAGCATCTAAGAGATGAGTCCACAAGGAACCCGAAACCTTAGGGGAAATCATTGGAAGGGTAGAGAAGGATCTGGAGAATGTGGGACAATGTCCTCTCGAGAAAGTTTGAAGAGAGAGCAAGAGTCAGCATTGACAGATACTTGAAAAAGTAGCCAGGGGCTCAAAAAGACTATGTAAGTGTGAATGGCAATGCTTTCTTTGAATTTAATAAAGTTAACTCAGCAACTTCATCAAATTGGCTCTTTCTCCTGCATCCTCTATCTCTGTTGATGGTGCCCTTGTCCATCCAAAAGAAACATCAAAGAAGACACAAATCTAGGGTCCTTTCTTGCCCTTTTTTTAGTGTAGGAACACCTTTGGGAAATCCCCTACATGAGACTCACAATGGTTATCTCATTTGCCACCCCCGCCAGGTTTATTCTTTGCCTTTCTCTTCCTGACTGTCTCAAGAGGCAGACTACTATGAATCGAGTAGTTTACTAGTTTAACTCCTCTCATTGGCTCTTTAACTAGTTAAAGAGCCAATGAGAGGAGGACATTGAAGGGATGGAAAAAGGGAGAGGTCAAAGTGTTCATTCCCTGCTCATTTGTGCTTCAGCACTTGGATCTGGCAGTGACTGCATCTCTCCACTAGGGCAGTTTCCTGCCAGGTGGCAGGCCTCTCCTCCAGTAGGTCCAGCTCACGCTGGGCTTGGTTAAGGCCCCTCCTTCAGCCTTCTCAGGCCGAGCGATAAAGAGTGATAAAGCCTTCTTGCTATTCTCCAGGTGCCTCAGCATCCTTGTTCCTTTAACTAGGCCTACAAGGCTTCATTACCTTCACTAAAGTCTTTTCAGTCGAACTATCTGAGTAAAATTGTGTTTCCTGCCAGACATTGATTGAAACAGGATTTAAGACTCCACATGACACCCCACTTAATTATTTTTCCTTCTTACAGGAAGCAGATAAGAGTAATATGGTGTAAATATTGTCTACGGCTCTTAAGCAAATTATGTTAAGGTCTATGTGCCTCTTCTAAAAACAGCTACTAGAATGGAGGATAATGGTTATACTCATAAATTCCCTATGTTCTCTGTGGTATTAGTTTGCTAGGGCTATCATAACATAGTGCCACAAACTGGGTGTCTTAAACAACAGAAATTCATTTTTCTCACAATTCTGGAGGCTACAAGTTTGAAATCAAGGTGTTGCAGGATTGGTTTCTTCTGAGGCCTCTCTCCTTGGCTTATAGATGGCCACCTTCTCTCTGTGTCCCCACGTGGTCTTCGCTCTGTGCTCATCTGTGTACTAATCACCTCTTCTTATGCGGACACCAGTCATATTGGATGAGGGCCCACCCTAATGACTTTATTTTACTTACTTACCTCTTTAAATATCCCGTATCCAAATACACTCATGTTCTGAGGTCCTGAGGTTTAGGACTTCAGTACATAAATTTAGGTGGTCACAATTCAGCCCATAACACCTGTCATATTTCAAAAGATATATGTGTGTATATATTGGTATGTATTACACATGTTTGTGTGTATATATGTATATGTACATAATATACATATCACATACATAATATTACATATATGCTGTATACATTTGTTCTTTTTTAAGTGAAAAAATTAGGAATGAATATTATCTGGGCTCCTAATTTCTTCTCTGAGCAAAACTATTAAAGAAGCTAGAAAGCTCCCTAGGTTGGAACGATGGCTGATTCCTCCCAGTCTCAGATGCAGGCCACAGGCACTGTCTCTTCCATCCACCCCCATTGCTAAGTGAATTTATCAAGTTCTGGGCTTGGAGCCTATTCAGACAGGTAAGAAAAAAAATCCACCTTCACGTTGAAGGCTCTGCAGACAATATCTGATTAATACTTGATGTTGAAATAATTATGGAATAAAGGAAGTGAAACTCTGTGATGAATCCCAGTCTCTTGGTATCCTTCAATTTCCATCTCATTTTGATCAAAAGAGTCATAGTCTGCTCTTGTCCATAAAGAGGAGGACATGCCTAAGGATGGCAGGCCCTATATCAGAGACGCTTAGTTAAAAGTCAGTAACCATTAGAAAAGGAGAGGTAAAAGACGTGAGAGGAATTTATCCATGGAACGAGACCTGGGCTAATATAGAAGGCATACAACCTAGTGTATAAGTGGAGGATTTAGTCCCATTTTCACTTCTAGCCAACATGATGAGACCAAGAAGAGTAAAAAAGACACACTTTATCAACTATTCTCTACAATGAAACTCTTCATCTCCCTTCCCCACCACTTCTCATGGTGTGGGGGGCACTGCATCTCCATGGAATTCGCTATGTAGTTCTTATGGTGGGAGAACAAGAGGGTCGGCCCTCTGGGCTGGTCCTGGGCACTTGGCAGAGCGTTTTTCTTCCTTCGGGAAAGGCAGGACAACCAGCTTCTCCTTCATAGGCCCCAGGAAGAGGAAGGAGACATCAAGGGTTTCTCCCTGGGGATTCGTGGTTAGATCTAGCTGCACAGGGAAGGCCTCCACAGGGCCTTTTTCCTGAGAACCTTCGGGCTTCTCATCATTCAAGTCAAGGAGGTATTGGACAGATCCTTTTGGCATGGCTTTGGAGGGTGAGTCGGTAGGGGCTGTGTTTATCTGCTGGGGCTCTTCCGCCTTGGGTAGGTTTGCAGGTCCCTGGTTATCAGCAGAGTTTTCTTCTCCAGGGGTGGGAGCCTGAAATAAGAACGCTTTCGATAAAGAAATGTCCCCCCAGGAAATCCCTGCGTGCCTGGTACCACACTAAGCTATTCTGTTCCTTCCTGATGGAATGTTTCAAAGGGGGACCAGCTAGAGGTATGGGCCTCTGGGTAAAGGGTTATAAAGCACAACAGATAAGGGCCAGGGGGAACCAAGACCTGTAGAAGCTTGACTGCAAGTCTCACAGATTCATAAACGGACAATGGTCCAGAAAGGGTAAATGGCTTATTAAAGGCCCCAGTGAGCTGTCTCCCTGCTCCTCGCAATAGAAGCAGCAGCAGCCACCTTTTATAATGTGCCAGGCTGAATACAGTGCCCTTTATCCAGGTCTTCTCACTTATTTCTCAAAGGGATCTGAATGAGGTAGGTGTCACAACTCTATTCATAGATAAGGCAACCATGACTCACAGAGATAAGAACTTGCCCATGGTCACACGGCTTGCAGGTGGCAGAGCAGGACTGGAACCCAAGTGGCCTGTCTTAATCACTCTCTCAACTATACCAGGCTGTCGCATAGTAAGTGCTAAATAAATACTTCTAGAAAGGGACTGGATATTTCCATGAAAACAGCTTCTCCCTATGGTTCAGGGTAAGGGTCTTTGGGAGACCGAATTTATTGTCTCAGAGGCCTGAACCATCCAGACTAGTAAATCCCTGTTTCTGAAGGGGTCTTGTTTATTCTGCAGGACCACATTGTGACTAAAACTAAAAGTAACAGATCTTTAACCAGCTATCCTGTGCGTGTGACCTCAGGGCAGCCTAAGTAAAGTGGTGATCAGGGATCTAAGGAAAATAAAAGGAGCGGGTGGGGTTGGGGCAGTTAAAATGCAAATAATCTGTTTTTTTCTTCTCAGGAAGACAATTAGAATGAAAAATACCTGTGATTCAAAAAAGTCACAAGTCACCGAGACGAACTTTTCTGAATAGCTTTGACTCAGAAAACCTTTGCAAAGACCAACGGGCTAAAACAAACAAACAAAAAAAAAAAAACAGAGAGAGAGAGGATAAAATGTTGTTTGAGTATTACACTATCAATAATTGTAAATAGAAATCAACTTGCTTTCTGCTTATGTGAACACATAGCCAATCAATATTTCTATGGTATTACCACAAAATAGGCAGGCTCTGAGCTGATTCTATCTAGATCATTCCTACAAGTAATCAGCCGAACAAGGCTAAATTGCCTCCAGTGATGGGAAACTCAAGACTTCTTGAGGAACAAATCCTATAAGAAAATTCTTTATATTTAGCAGAAATCTGCGTCTATAGAACATCTACCTCTTGGCCTTACTTCTACCTTTGGGTCTTCAATTCTCATATAGCAGCCCTTTATGTACATTCCATCTGAGTTTACTCTTCTCAGATGAAACCACTCTCAGCTCCTTCAGCTTCTTTTTATTTAAAAAATAAAATAATTTTGTTTTCTTATTACATTCTTATTAAAGTGTAATAGTTTTTTAGAATCTGGATTTTTTTTAAAAAGACTTGTAATTGCATGAAAGATACCTGTTTCCCAAAATGATTTAATTTCTTTTCTTCTAATCTTTTTTCCTATGTATATATATATGTATTTTCTTTTAGAAAAATAGGATTATACATATAATTTTCTAATTCTCTTTTGTCACTTAAAATTATATTGTGACTATTCTTTTATAGCATTGAATAGTCTTCTATCATCTTTATAATGGCTATCTAATATTCCTCTGTGTTATTTAACAAGTTCTCTTTTGTCACACACAAGATCGAATCCCATTTGTTTTGTTTAAACATTGAAGCTATATACTGCTGAAACTAGAGTGGACTACAAAGAGAGAGTTCGAGAATATGTTTAACATGTGAACCCTAGAGTTTAGAGACATATGGACTATGGAGATTGGGATACACTTCTCACTCAGAGCATTCTAAGAGCAGAATCTTGGAAAAAGCAGCCTACTGTGGTAGAGTAAGGAGAAAGGGCAGCAAAGAGAAGCCCATTTCCACTATTTGCCATAGTAATAATGTGTGAGGGTTCCATAGGACAAGCAAATGTCGTAGGTAGTACGGAGGTGCCCACCCAAGGGAATTCCAGATAGATATGAGGCATTTAATAGTAAAAATCTGGGAGGTGAATCCAAAAAGGGGTAGTTCCAAGGAGTCAGCTAGAGAAAACATTATCCTACTAAGACGAGACCTCTGGATGAATTCACACCTGTACCACCTGAGAAAACCAGCCTGGAGCCTGTCTCATAGAGGGCAAGTATAGACCAAGAGAAATCTATGACTGCAGGTTCAGTTATGTAAGACTTCGTACTCTTTTCCCTAATCCTATCATTCTTCTTGGAACTTGGAAGATACAGAATTAAGCAAAAGATTGCAGGATGGGGAGAAAGAGTGAAAGAACAGATCTTGACATCTTCCTCACATTTGATATTAAGCTCCAGGTAAGGCTTGAGCTACAGAGAAGGAAAAGCATTGTATTGTATACAAGATAGAAGTTTTGATTCAGAATTGACTAAATGGAATTTTTTCATACCTGAAAGTAAATTTTAATTTTCTAAGTGAAATTATTCTTCTTATTAAAAATAACCAGAAAGCTATGGGATCTGCCCAAGGTGTCATTGACAAGTGAGAAAGAAAAATCCCACAAAATAAGGTGAAGATGTTTTCCAAATTATTGCTTAAGAAAATTGAGACTATATGATTAACAGTTTACAAAAGGCTTTTGAGAGACACACCTTATATGCAAAGACATACATCAAATAAGCTGGGGCCACTGTATATCCACGTGCAAAAGAAAGAAGTCGAACCTCCTACCTCACATCATATACAAAACTTAACTCAAAATGGGTCATAGACTTAAATATAAGAGCTAAAACTATAAAACTCTTAGAGGAATACATAGAAGTAAATTGTAGTGATCTCGGATTAGGCAATGTTTTTTAGATATGACATCAAAAGCACATCAAAAAAAAAAAGAAAAAATATATAAATAAGACTTCATCAAAATCAAAAATTTTGTACTTCAAAGAACATCATGAAGAATATGAACAGATAACCCAGAGAATAGAAGAAAATCATATATCCGATGAGAGGATTGTATCTAGAATATGTAAAAAACACTTACGATTCAACAACAAAAAGATAAATAGTACAATTTTAAAATGGGCAAAGGATTTGAATAGACATTTCTCCAAAGAATATATTCAAATGGCCAATAAGCACATTGAAAGATGTTCAACACAACTACCCACGAGGAAAATGAAAATAATAAGCAAAATTCAATACCACTTCATATTCAGTAAGATGGCTATAATAAAAAAAAAACATAATAAGTATTGGCAAATAAGTGGAAAAATTGAAACTCTCATATATTTTTGATGGGATTGTAAAACTGGTACAGTAACTTTGGAAAATAGATTGGCAGTTAGTCAAAAGGGAAATCATAGAGTTCTTGACCCAACAATTCCACTCCAAGGTATATACCCAAGAGAAATGAAAACATATATACATAAAAACTTGTACATAGATGTTCATAGCAGCATTATCCACAATAGCTCAAATGAGGATGTAACTCAAATATCCATCAACTGATGAATAGATAAACAACACATTGTATAATTTAATGAAATATTATTTGACCATTAAAAGAAATGAAGCACTTATACATGCCATGACATAGATAAACCTTAAAAACATCATGCTAAATGAAAGAAGACAGAATCAAAAAGCCACATACGGTATGATTTCATTGTATAAAATGTTCAGAAAAAGGCAAAGGCATAAAGATAGTAAGTAGGTTTCCAGGGGCTTGGATGAGGGGGCAAGGAGAATGACTGCTGATGGCTATATGGTTTCTTTTGGGGCTGATGAAAATATTCTAAAATTAGACGCTGGTGATGGTGGCACAACTTTGTGTATATATCAGTAAAAAAAAAAAAAAAAAGCCAGTAAATCGTATACCTTAAAAGGGTGAATTTTATGGTGTGTGAATTATATCTTTATAAAGTTGTTGTTGCAAACAAGTAACTAAGTGGAGAAAAGGCTTTGAATGCATCTTGCCTAATTGTGTTACAACACATTGTGCCAATTGGCATTACCATCAGGTGTGTTTCAGATGGTTTCACGACACCCTCCCCATCCTGGATACATCTTTTGAAAGATGGCCTATTTGGCGTTCCTTCTTAAAGAGTGGTCCAAGGAACGGAACACCATGCTGTCTTCCAAATGCAACTGGATTTGTTCAGATAAAAGCAGGACCATCACCAATCACTGAGATTTGTCTATATTTTACAGCCTTCTACACTTGATCTTAGCCAAAGGGCCGAGAAGTGATTTTCTAGCCTCCTATGATCATTTTCTGCAAAGGCATAACACTGTTGATGAAAATTGCACTTACAATAAAATATTATTGCACCTGGGCCAGCACAATCTCTAACTAGTCAGTTTCTCCTTGAGAGGAAGAAAAGTATCTTGTGCATTACAACACCTCATGTATAATTTATTTTCAATAAATACATATAGATGACCTGTGAATTCAAATATTTAATTATGAAGACATTCAGGAATACTCACCACAGAGTCAGTGAGCTGAAGTGTGCAGCTGCTGGCCTCAGATTTGGTACATGGTGACTCTTTGATTAAATATTCCACAGAGGTGGCAGGGCCAAATACCCACTGGTATGAGACAAGAGTTGAGAAACAGAAATCAAACCTCTCCATGTAGAGAAATGACTGAGGTTTGGCAGCATTATATTCACAAAAACTATACATCTCAGAGTCATTATCAATACAGGTCTCCTGTTGCCTCTATACTTCCTATCGTGATCAAACCATGTGTTATGATTTTGTTATTTAGAAAATATAACCAGCATATCTTTCTTCCCTTCTTAATGACTTGAATGGGTTCTAAAAAGCTTCTCTCAGACGAGTTTATTTTTCCTCATGTAGATTTGTTTTTAGATTAGTTTTCTATTAGCTTTTCTTTATATAATGGATATTAACATAATTCAAATACAAATGAGCTTCCACTTCCTCTAACCCATAAAATTGAACATCTACTCCAGGCCTTAACATAGAGCAGAAATTGACTTGCTAAAAGGTCCGTAGTCAATTTGATAAGAGGATTTAGCAGTAAATAGTGAACCTATGTAGAATTCATTTCTATGAATTCATTTCTATTGTTGCCTTAAGGACAATGAAGTAAAATCGAATCCCATAACAAAAGGAAATACCATGGAATAACTCAGAAACTGAAACATGATTGAAAGTGCATCAGGTCTACCAAAGTAGGGAGTGAGGAAAGGCTTTTGAGTTTTAATCAAAAAAGTACCTTAACATTCTCCTCTCAGTTTAGAAATCGATAGCAACAGTCATGAGACACTTTGGTGGTATAACCGGGCATTTCGACCTCACCTGGCTAGAAGCCTTGGTGACTTTGAAGAGAGCATACTGTTTCAAGGTGTTCTCATTATTGTACTTCGCAAGAGACTCAGTGGCAGCTTCCAGGACTCTGGGATCTGACAAGTCATCAGGGCTAGGGCAGTCGGGGCACATTCTGTGAACCTTTCTTCGAGAAACTGTTGGTGTCAAAGAGAGCAGTTTAAAAACGAAACTCATTCATGAGTTTTAATCCTATATTGTATGACCACAACAGAAGCAGAGATTGAGAAACTAAAGATAATACTCACTTTCAGCAAGGATGGCATTGTCTGGAATGAAACTTAGCTGCCAGTAGTGAGTTTTCTGCAATGAGCATGTATTACTTTCATAATTTACAAAAAAGTCAAAGCAAGATTTTTTTACCTGACACAAATTTATCCTAGGAATTTTGTTCAAAAACACATAGTATGTGTGTTTATAATGATATAAAAACTTTTATCCTAATTAGTAGCTTGATATCTTCCATCATCATTGCCTCTGTTAAGCAGGTGAGTGTCTTAAAAGGCTGGGATTTCATTATTGTCATGTCTTATTCACCTTTTAGTCCCCAACACCTGAGATAATATATAATACATGGTAAGTGCTTAGAAAATGATGGTTGAATGAATGAATGAGAGAATAACATAGAAGGTGGAATTACACCCTCTCTGGTTAGAAAATGCAAGTGAGCCAGAAAGCAAAAATTCATCAGATCACTGTGTAACTGCATAGACTAATCACTCTAATAGTACAGCTAGAATTTCTGACTGGGAGGAGCTGGGGGTGGCAAAACTAGTGTAAAATTCAGGCTAGAGAACTTGTCTGCAAGTTGTTTTTGCAGAGTAAATACACTTTTTTGATCAACTGTGTGTTTAGGTGGGTGTATTTGGGTGTACTATGATGGAGTTATATCTACAGCTTGTCACTCCCCACAACATCATTCCCATGTGTCACTTCCTGATCTCCCACACCTCCGGTATCTATGAATTTCATTTGAGTCCTGATCTGTTTTATTAGCTGTTGTTCTCTAATTTATTCAAGTAAGTTTCATCTTCACAACCAGGAAACCATGGCTAATAAAATATTTGCTCTGCTGCCTTGTCCCTCAAAGTAACTAGCAGCATTGTTATGACCTGGAGCTTGTTACAAATGCAGACTCGTAGGCCCTGCCCCAGATCCACATAATCAGAATCTTGACCAAGATCCACCAGGGAAGACACAAGCACATAACAGGTTGACAAGTAGCCATATCCTATTTTCCCATGTGTTGGATGCTTGCTTTCCAAAGAAGGACCCAGAATGAATGCACAGGCATATTTGAAATGTCATTAGTTGCAACATCATTCTTAGTCCATTTACTCATTTATTCAACAATATTGTAGACTCTATACCTGATAGGAACTGGGAGAGGGTTAAAGCAAGAAAGAAGGGATAAAATATTCTGCATGAAATAAGATATGAGACTTCAAATCAAGGCAGTGCATGGTCTATACTCCATGAATAGTTAGGTTACAGTTTTATAGGAATGAGAACAAGAAAGCTTGTTCCTTTCCTGAATAGAGAACATTGTGAGAAAAGCAGAACTGGTCTTTAAAGAATGAGTTCCAAGGGCAGAGGGTATCAGGGGAAGTCATCCTCAGTGGAGGGAAAGGGACAAGCAAGTTGCAGAGACTGGAAAAAGTTCAATGTGCGTTCAGAAAATAGTGAGGCATCCAGTTGGATGAAGCGTAGAGATGGTGTCATCAGGGAAGTAATAGCAGAGATACCTAGAAAGGGAGTGGGAACTAATGTAGAGATGAAGTCATTTATGTCAGTCTAAAAATTTAGGATTTAATGCAATACTCAAGAATAAACTTTTGCAGGTGATGTGGAAAGAAGAGCAGTGCAAATGGAATTTTGCTGGGGAGGCAAGTATTGGATATATTAAGAACCTGGCCTTGGTATGAATAGGAAGTAGAATGGGAGAACCCTATACATTCTGAGCATAGCCCTACTTAATATTCTTTTTCCATCTTTTATTAAAATTAATAAAATCAGAGTACTCTCTTACCTGGGCGAAGAATACAGTTATAAGCAGGCAAATAGAGAACTCTTCTTGGCTTGTTAATGTAAAATATTGCTTTGCATTGACCATAAACCTGGAATCAACAAACACATTTTATGAGATGGCGAAACAAAGTTTTTAAAATACCTCCAAATGAAATTGGACATTTTATTTTTAAATAATTTAAAAATTTTGGTCAATTTTGGTGGCTTTCAATGTGAGAAACTACCAGTTGATTATCAAGCAATCTAACCTTCTCCTGGGACACAGCTAGACTACATTTCCCAGCTTTATTCCCAGTTAGGCATGACTGTATACTGAGTTCTAACCACAAGAAGGTGAGCAGAAGTGATTGTAATCACTTCCAAGTCTGGCCCATGAAGGTCTCCCATGTGCAATCTATCCTCCATGCTCCTTCTCTTTCTACGGCTTGATCAGATGAGTATGGTGACCATAGAAAGCATGAGTTGAAGGTGGCAGAGTCTAGAGCCACAGAGTGGAAAAACCTAGGTCTCCAAGTCACTCCTGGAAAAACCCCTCTCTTGATCAGGAATTTTCATTTTGAATTTTACATAAGTGAGAAATAAATTTCAATCATGTTGGAATCAGTATATACTTTTTAGAGTATATGTTATAGCAGCTAGTGTCACCTTAACAAATATAATTCATGACAGGGTAAAAAGATTTTTTTTTAAGATCAGATAGGTGCAGTTTGACAAATTTGGTTAAATGATTAGAAAAAACATCTTGATCAGATAGTTTACTTCTAAACAATTCTATACTCATAAAGTTTCATATCAATTAAGGGAAATAACTCAGGATAATTGAGAATCAAATGAAATCTGACTATATTATTTTCAAGACTCTTCAACGGTCATCTTTAAAAGGATCAGTTCTGAGGTCCTTTAGGTTCTACGATTCCAGGAAATCCTTCTATGGCACCTCTGAGAGCTCCCATGCCATGTAAGCCCTTCCTCTCCCCAGCCTCAAACTTAATACTGGTGTTCATTAAAATGAAATAAGACAAAATAAAACAAATAAGAAAGCTCTCCCTTCATTATTTCTATAGTCTTCCTCAAACACATCCAGAGAGCTACACCACAGATCTTTTTCTCACAATTTAAACAATGACTCAGAACCTATAGGAGGGTCTTAAAAGTAAAAAAAATTGGGGGCAACTTTTCAATTCTGGGGTCATAATTCCAATGAGACTCTCAGAAATTCCTCTGATCAAATTCCACTTTGAAATTGAAATAACCACCCCGGGCACCATGCCCAAGAGAACGAGTATAAAGGACATGTAAAAGACGGCACACATTGAAAAATTTTTACTCTGTAGACAGAGGATATCTAGTTTCTCCGTTAGAGCTCCTGGACATGAGCACTTACCGATTCATAAAAGCTCCTCGCCTCACAGCCCTTCCACGCCTTCTTGCTGAGCACATGGCAGTCAGTTTCTAAAACATCCAGTGTGAGATAGAACACAGACCCCAGACCATCCTGCGGGAAGGAGTGGAGAAATGTGTCACATCCCACATGAAGTAGAAACCCCTAAAGACTGACCAAAAAATTCTCTGGTTTATGGCTGAGCCAAAGGCTGCAATGTTTTTGATGATTTCTTATAAACTGTGGGACACTGGACAAGTGTCAGAGTAGGATACTATTAAGACTTGATCCTAGCAACAATAAGGGCTCATAGCTCACCCTAGTAGAGGGGAGCAAAGCATTCTCAACAGGTTTCCAGTTTGCAAAGCACCACCAACATTTGCCCCTGGGTTCCCATTCCCTGGCTGTCCTCTGCAGCTTGTGCAAACAGCTGTCCCAGATAGGGGACTGTCACTTGCCTGTCTGTGTTCTCGGACATCGCTCACTCGGTTGAGGCTCAGCACATAGCCGTCTTTTCGGTTACTATTCACATCCTGCAGGGCGAAGCCTGCCACTGCCAGCACGTCTGAGTCGTTGCAGCCACGGGAGAGGAGAGGCAAGAGGCTGAGGGCTTCCTGGGGCAGAGATTCCACTGTGTAGAATGTGGCCAGGGAGCAGAGCACCAGAGGTAGGAGCAGACCCATTCTGTAGGGAACAAGACCCAGGACAGATCAGTATATAGAGCTAAGGGGATGGGCTGCTTATATAGAGCTCTGTAAGACCAGCTTGAGTAGTTTTTAATCACAATCTAAAATGGTGACCAGGATTTGAAATACAATGCCCTATTCTATCTCCTCGAAATCTAAATGTGGACTTCCCTGAGTCAGTACTTTGGATGGAATTTGCCAATGTTTGTAACCTTAGACCCTGAGCAATCTCATATTTATGTGTACCTGTGAGCAAATTTAAGTTTCCTAACCGTTTTCCCAAGAAATCATAATAAACACTTGGGTCAAGGCTCCTAGGAGGTCATGACTGGATTCTAGTTTGTATCCCAGACTTCACCAGAATCAGAATCTGCGGACTGGTATGTTCTACCATCTCCCCTAGCATCTCCCTATAAGCCTATGTCCTCAGCCACACTAATAGTTATTCCAGGCTTGGAGCCCAGGGTCACAGTGCCAATGGTTCTCAGTGAATTCAGACTTCCTGCTTGACCTCCCATGTTCATCATTCTTAGACCCCACATCACCTTTATGAAACACCAGTGAGATTCCTGAAGTACTTTAGGGTTTGGCTAGAAAGTGGTCTGTACAGTCTCATTTAGGTTTTTTTTTTAAACAAAAGCTTCATTTAAGTTTTTTAAAAAAGTAAATGGCATATCAATAGTTCTCACGTCATACTTCAAATCTACACTTGCTTCTCTGGAGTTATGTGGAAGCAAGCTCATAAGGAAGCTAAAACCTAATAATATTCTTAAGAGATAGATAATGATTGGTAGGTGGGCTAGAATGCCTGTAATATACTGGTCGGAAATCTTACTTTTCTCTTTCAGCTTCTACGTGGAGTTTCAGAAAGTTTCTACTGATTAGAACTGTACAAAACACAAATATCTTTAAAAATTTCCCATTAAACACACATACACATGCACACGTGCATACACACACACACACACACACACATACACACACACACACACACACACACACTAAAGGTAGTTTGTCTTCAGGGAAAAGTGCCAAGACTGGAAGGAAGCTTCTAACTTAGGATATAACAGAAGTTATTCTGTAGAACCTTAGTCCATGAGATGTGTGCTTCACCCCATTCTTCCCCTCAGCCCCACCCTCACCTCCTGCCCCTGTCCTCAGTGTTCTATGCTAAAATAAGTTTGGGAACAACTCAAACAAGTTGTTACAGCTTACAGTACGTCTTACAGAATTTCAACGCACATTAGCAAGTTAAAGGCCCTCCAAAGCTTTGAGGCGAAGAAACCTCTTTATACCACAATTTCCTACACTTATCTGATGATAAGAGAGGTGTTTGTAATACTTATTATTAACCCACAGAATACAGTTTTGGAATTGCTCCACTAGTAGAGAAGGATGTCTATCCATGAGTTTTTAAATAAGAAACTGGTCAGAGGTATAAAGATTTTGACTGGAAGTGAAGATATTCCAAGTGAATTGAAAGAAATATCCCTTCAGCCTAAATCAAAACTCAGGTTATAGTGAGCTGTGGAAAACAGTGAACTAAACATAGGCAAGTCACTTAATATTATCTATGCTTATTTACAACTTTAATTTCACACTAAACAAATATAATGATTTGTGTTGGATATAATGATTTGTAAGAATTACTGTTGTTAGCTATTGTGATATAATTTAAATTTTTATTAAAAAGTCGAATGGACAATAGTTTCCCTCATTTGATAACCAAGATTTTGAAGAGCTAAGTCATGGCATTAGAGGTACTTGGTGGTGGTGTATAGACACTGAAAAGTACCTCGGTGAGAATTTAGTGAATGTAACCACCACATTTCTCAGGTGAGAAAACTGAGGTTTAGGAAGGTGGAGGGTCTAAACAAAAATGATAAATGAATTGGTGGCAGAACCAGTACAGAACCCTTCTAGTTTCGAACTCTTTTCATTAGACCAAATATTATAGCAATAGCTTAATTACAACTCTTTTAATTACCAACTGAATGAACTTGAAAAGTCATTTAACCACTATAAGCATCAGTAGCCAGATCTGTAAAATGGGCTAATCCTAGCACCTGCCTCATAAGAGATTATGTACAAGGAGGGCTAGACCCACGCTTAGCACACAATGGTAGCTATTGTTATAAGTATAATCATGGTAGTTACTTGAAGTTCCACAAGCACTTATTGAGCATCTCCGCAACACCAGGAATTGTGTTGGGCTCTCTGGAATCGAAGGTTAGTAAAATTAATTAGAAAAATAAGATACAGCCCCTCATTTTTGCAAGCAAATGAACAGTTTTTGAGTCTTGATTTACAAATCCAAATGTAATGATCATAGCTCCTTAGAGATAGGCATTCGGCATGGTTTTCAAATAGGAGTAACACTAGGAAAATGGTTGCGAAAACCAGAAATGGGTATAGAAACTAGAAGTTCAAATTCTGAGGTGCTACAAATATTTGCAGCCAGTGAGTAAGCAAACATTCACCGGGCTGAGTTAAGATTGGAATAGAGTTGAGAAGGACCGAGGGTACAGGAATGGAGAGGGGCCAAAGATTGCCCAAGGCCTGAGGATATGCAACCAAAATGAAAGGTGAAACTCAAACAATCAGATTAAAAAGAGATTAAACACTGATGGAATAGTAAAGCCGACTTTGACCCAATGTCCTGATTCAGTCTTAGCTGTGTGACCAAGGGCAAGTGGTATAAGCTGTCTGAAGCCCAGTTTCCTCATCTGTGAAATCAGGTTTAGAAATGCACAATTGCTAAGAGCCCTTTCAATTCTGACATGAAGGCATTCCTACCTTTCTCTTTATCTGACATTACTCCATTTTCAGGAGATATCACTCCTCAAATCCAGTATGGTGGCCAGTGTTCACCACCACCCAGGGATTTGGGTTTCAACTCAGTCTCAACCTGAGCCAGCCTCCTTCTGGATTGCAGAGTGTGGGAGCCCTGGAAGAGATGGCAGGGAGAACAGTCCAGTCTCTGGGATCAGACTCGGGTTTTAATTCTACCTCTGCCATTTTCCTGTTATGCGGCAAGAGACACTGGGTACGCCATAAAATTTGGTTTCCTGTCCATACACTGACCAAAGAAGGAAAGGGAATTAACACTGCTGAGAGCCTATTGCATGCCAGCACTGCCGAATGCAAGATACTTATACTTAATCCTCATCAAGTCTTGTTGGGAAGTATCTACATCCCCATGTGATGACTGTGTCACCAAAAGCATGCGTCTTTTCCAATTCCCCATGTGTGGTAACATCTGCCAAATTAGCAGAACCAGAACTTGATTGCATGACCCATTTTCATGGAGGAGCTGCAATTATGGCACATTTTCTTTCAGTGGAAGCTCAGCCACAATTCAGTTGCTTTTTTTTGGAGGGGGGCAGGGTGCGGATTTGGCCTGAACATGGTGGGTAAAGGAGATTCTTTTGAAGAAATAAAAGGAAATGGGTTGGAGGTTGGGGGACATGGATGACAGTGGTCCAAGGGTACAAAGTCCGGTTTTAGATGAATCAGTTTTGAGGATCTAATGTACAGCACATGGCCATAGTTAACAATGCTGTATTGTATACTTGAAAGTTACCAAATGAGTAGATCTTAAATGTTCTCACCACACACACGCACACAAAATAATCTTACGTACTCAAAAACAATAACTAATTCAATAAAGCTGGGGGAAAAACTAAATAGAAAGGGAACAGAAACAAATGAGAAACAAAGAATTTTTTTTTTACAAGAGACTATTTATATTTATTTATTTTAAAATAAGTTTATTGGGGTAACATTGGTTAATACAATTATATAATTTTCAGATGTACATTATAACTTGGCATCTGTATATTCCATTGTGTGCTCACAATGGGGGAGGGTGAAGTGGGTAAAGGGGAGCAAAGAGATCTTGGGCTCTGTACCATAGGTTTGTTTCTCCATAACAGAATAGGTGCAGGAATCCCTGACACTATTTTGTATATGGTAACACTGAGCAAATGTCACTGTTATTTCACTGTTTAGGAATCAGGATTCTCCCGGGGTTCTCCCAGGGTGGGGATGCATGGGTAGTGAGAATGAGGAAAGATAAGGAAAGTTCTGTGAGTTGGATCTGGTTCTAGAGGTAGCAGTATGAATTCATAACTTTACATAGTTAACATGAGTGAGAGCTGAACCATATGAAATTATTACTCTTTCTGATTTTGTCCACTCTGAAAGCCTAGAAGCAAGGGTGTTCAGCAGCAGTGAGCCCATCTTGTGCTCAGATCTTGGTTTCTAAGTACTACTCCCCATTAAAAGCAACCAAAGTTCCTTGAAGAAATGGTTGATTCTAAGGGAAGGGAAGGTATAAGATGGCCTTGTGCCAGGAAGTAAAAAAGTACTCAAAGAGTAAGTTTACTTTAAAAAAAATCCACTTGAAGGAAATCTATTGTGAAATCTGGGACAACCTGAGCATCAGAACAAATAATGATCCTAGTGAATTAAATCTGTTGAAGAAAATAGTGATCCATGAGTCTATACTGGTACTAACTAAATAAGGAAGAAGGAAAAATTTTTGCTTACAATGAAATGTAAATTACCATACACAGATGAATGATAGAATTAGAAAACCCACATTGTAACCATCATTTTAACAACCAATTCAGGCAAGAATCATCAATGTATATTTAAACTATTGAGTGAAAATTTAATATAAAATAGTTTATCTGTGTAAAGTATCTCCCCACAGACTAGTTATTATTTATTAATTAATTATAATCAATTATTAATGACATTAATTATAAATGAGAATTATAATTATATCGCATAGAAACCTGGAAGATACCACCTTAACCAAACATCACCAATAATGGGACAAATAATACCATGTGTTTCTTGATGTGATGCACTGAGGACACAACATCACTTCTGTGGTATTCCTTGGGGGAGGCGGAATCAATAACCTAAATCTAGACGTGAGGCAAGATTAGAGAAATCCGAACTGAAGGACATTCTACAGAACAACTAGCTGGGACTCTTCCAAAATGGCAATTCATGAAAGACAAAGAAAAACGTCTCGAGAACTGTTCTAGACTGAAGGAGATTAAAAAGTCTTTATAAATAAATGCAATGTGTGATTTCAATTTGGTTCTGGATTGAATCTTGAAATGGGAAGGAAGGATTGCTCTAAAGCAGCAATCCCCAACCTTTTTGGCATCAGGGGCCGGTGCTATTATGAGACTCTAACACCTGATGATCCAAGGTGGAGCTGAAGCAGTGATGCTAGAGCTGGAGAGCAGCTGCAAATACAGATGAAGCTTCACTCCTTTGCCAGTTGCTCACCTTCTGCTGTGAGGCCCGGTTCCTAACAGGCCATGGACTGGCATGGGTCCACAGCCCAGGGGTTGGGGACTCCTGCTCTAAAGAACACTATAGGGGTAGTTAGTAAATTTTGCACGTGGAATGTAAATTATATAATAGTATATACATATTAAATTTTCTGAATTTTATAACTAGACCGTGATTATGAAAGAAAATGTGCTTGTTCTTAGGAAATAGACCTGAAGTATTTAGAGATAAAGAGAAAAGTGATGATATCTTTAACTTATTTTCAAATGGTTCAGAAAAATTGTGTGTATGTATGTGTGTATGTATTTGGAGAGAAAGACAGAGACAAAGACAAGGAATATGACAAAATATTAACAATTGGTGAATCTAGACAAAGAATATGGAGGTCTTTGTACTACTGCAATTCTTCTATAATTTTAAAGATAATTCAAAATAAAAGTTAGAAACACTATAAAGATTAACATTTGCCAGTTATATAAATACCAGATAATAAATGCCTAAATACTATGGACTGAATGTTTGTGTCCCCCTCAAATCCATATGTCAAAGCCCCAATTCCCGATATGATGGTATTTGGAGGTAGGGCCCTTGGGAGGTAATTGGGTTTGGATGATATCATGGTGAGCAGCCCTCGTGACAGGATTGGTGCCTCTAGAAGAGGATAAAGAGATCAGAGCTCTCTCGCTCTCTATGCCATGTTAAAATACAGCAAGAAGATGACTATCTACAAGCCAGGAAGTGTCCTCGTCAAGAGACCAACCATGCTGGCAAATTGAACTTGGACTTCTATCTTCCAGAACTGTAAGAAATAAATTTGTGGTGTTTAAGCCATCCAGTTTATGGTAGTTGTTATAGCAGCACAAGCTGACTAAGACCAAATAACAGGAAACTCTGAATATAAAGTAATTGCCCACTAAGAAAATTGGTGAGCTAAATGCTTATAGCTTGAGATAAAAATTTCAACAACAGCCTTTTACGTGTATTCTAAAATGCCCAATTCACACTCCACTAGCACCGTATGAGTGCATATATTTATTTTTCTATTAAATGACTCACAACACAGGTGATCTCTGTACCTCTTCTAGAGCTCTGGATCCATGAAGCCTGATGCTGTGCTTGTGCTGACTCAGCCTTCAACCCTGAGCCTTCCTCCTTTCCACTACCGTTGGTAATTTCTGCCTCATACTCTTCAGATCCTGATACCATTAAGGAGGAAACATTCTGATAGTTGAACCCAGACCAAATCACTGATCTCCTTGGTTTGTTCATTCAACACACAAGAAACCGTGAAGGGCCTCAGCAAGCAGCTGATGGGGGACATGGGAAAAGAAGAGTCAGAAATGACTGCAGAAATGTGATGCGAGGAGACTGTAAAGAAAGAGTGCCATGAAGAGAGGGACTAGGAGGTTGGAGGGGGCAATAGGAAATAGGATGAAATGAATTTTGGAAAAAGTATTGAGTTTAATATGCCAGGAGGATATCCAGTGATGTTTACAAGACAATGCCTACTCAGGAAGCATTCGTCAACCAAAGGAGAGAGGACAGAGCTAGAAAACAGTTCCTTGGAGGTGACAGTAGAAACCCTGAGAATAGATGAGACCACCAGCGCTGAGCTCAGGCAAAGAGTCAAGGACAGAATTTTTGTACTTGGTCTACTGGGATTTTGGAGACTGGCTGTCAAAGTTCTACTATGTTTCTATTATATTCTAAAAAGAACAACTTGTTCCTTTGTAAGATGGATTATGTCCTTCACAAAATGCGGTCACATATTTCTTATATAAATTTGGCAGTGTTTACTTTTCCTGGGGCCAGGGAGCCCAAGAGATCCAAGGCTTTCTCATGTTTTAATTAATAGATATTAATGGCAGTGCACAGGGGAAAAAATTAAAGCTATAAAGCTGGCATTTGCTTTACTGGTTGGTGTTGTTACAAATAATTTTATCTTGACAGCTTCCACACTAATCACCTTGAAGAGACTGAGGAAACAACTTGAGTAGAGATTTAGGCCTATGAGAGGTGTCCAATGGACTTGGGATTTTCCAGTGTGGTTCAAACAGCTTTAGAAGATAGTCATTTATGCTTCATTTATTAAACTCCTGCTGAGCACCTGTACGTACCAGGTACTAATTAGCAGGGATATTGACATAGAAATAATAAAGGATCCCTACCTATAAAGCAAGCACACGTAGTCTAGAGAAGAGATGTTTATAAGGAGAAAATATTATAAGGGGTGTGTGTGTGTGTGTGTGCGCGCGCACGCACGTGTGTGTGCGTGACCATCGAGCCTCTGGTCACAACATTTTCATCAACTGATCAATAATACATAATCTTGTTTTATATGTATTTCTGTTTAAAGATAGTTTATTTAACATATATTGTTAGTTCATTAACATTGAAGTCATGGGCACTCTAACTCATGCCTGAAGGAAGCTTACTTAACACTTGAATTTTCAGCCTTCTTGCTCTTAGGAATACTACACAGCACTTTGGCACTGTGCTTGGGGGCCATTTTAAATAGTGAAATCACCAAAAAAGTTGTGAAAAAATGGGACACTAAATATACCTCAAAAATTATACTTGTTTATAGCATGAACACTGAAGCAAGAAGCAGAGTCATCTTGTGTGACTTCAGCTAGGGATTCAAGTTGTCTCAAGTGAATCAACTTTTTTAAAAAATTAAATAATGTATTAATTTTTTTCAATTAAGTCGAAATTCATTATTACTTTATATTCGTTTCAAGTACACAGTGTAGTGGTTAGACGTTTGTATAATTTATAAAGTGATCCCTCTGACATGTCTAGTACTCACCTGGCACTGTACATAGTTATTACAATATTACTATGTTCCGTATGCTGTACTTTAAAACCCCTTGACTATTTAGCAACAACCATTTATACTTCTTTCTCCCTTCACCTTTTTCCCCCAGTCCCCCAAACTTCTTCCCATATGGCAACCTTAGTTTATTCTCTGTATCTATGAATCTGTTTCTGTTTCATTTGTTCATTTATATTGTTCTGTAGATTCCACATGTAAGTGAAATCACATGGTATTTTTCTCTCGGTCTGACTTATTTCACTTAGCATAGTACCTTCTAGGTCTATCCACGTTGTGACATGACTTAACTTTTTACTACGCTGCGCATGTCTAGGAATGACAGAGAAAGTAGCCCAAGTATGAATTTGGGGGTTAAAAATAAGTTTTAGCAAGTAGGTGAATTTGCAAGTACAAAATCCACATATAATGAAGATTGACTGATACACACACGCAGTGGATGCTATTGAGGCACAGAGAAGAGACAATTAACAAGTAACCCTGTCGGTAATGCATTAGAGGCAGGAATGAAGGTTTTGTCCTCCAGATTTTAACACTTGCTGGTAATCATCACTTACCGGATGAACCGAGCAGTAAGAGTAAGGGTGGATGGGGAGACAGTAGGGAGAAGAGATTGGGGAAGAGGGATGAGAATACAAGGGTGGGTTAGCAGAGAAAGGGTAGGTAAAATTTTACCTTTTCTGCCCCTTCCCTTGCTACAGCATTATCTTCTGCTTAGTGCGAACTGAACAGAGAACATAATTTCTGAAGTCATTTTCCTTGTTTCTAAATTATGAGCATTACCTTCCCACTTTTCAATGTTCAAGAAATTTGTTAAATATTCTTTACTTTCAAAACACAGTTGAGAAGTCGTGGGGGATGCTGAGCAGTGTCCTGGCAGTACTGGGTGTGAGTTCTCAGGATCCAGGTGTTCAAAGCACACAGAAGACAGAGGCCATTAGGGATTCCTAAATAGACACAATAATCTGCAACACTCAGATTTTTTTTTTTCCTTCTGAGAAGTAAAGAATAAATAAGTTCTGAGGAATGCTCCTTTAAGAAAGATTAGATCTTGTGTCTCCTGAGCCAAGCTAAAGGACTTGCAGCTGAGCTGGGCAGAGACCTGTGTGAATCTGTCAGAGGAAAAAGATGTGCCAGCTTTTTGCCTCTCTATCAGAGAAAGCATTAACTTACCCCTCACTAGTTTTCTAGAAAACTGAGAAATTATCATGAAATCACATATTCTTAAAAACAACAAGGAAGAGTGGAGAGAGGGAGAAAAAAGTGTGAGGTTCCACACAGGAAGCTGCTAGAAAGTTGAGAAATTGTCCCTATAACTTTTCTAAGAACCAGTTTCCTCATCTTGAAAATAAGAAGAGAAAACTCTCTCAGAGGGTAGGTGAAACTGGAGTCTTTGAGACACTAGAAATGTTTGTCCCTGTCCCCATTCCCATAAGAAGATGCCCTCCCTACATGCTATGGGATATTTATTTTATCACAGAATTATAGAACGTTAGGGACTGAAGTGTCTTTAAATGTGGAGTAGGTCAATCCCCATTTTCTTTAAATGACAGAACCACAGTCCTGAGAAATTAGATGACCTGTCCAAGACAATGTATTCAGCCAGGGGTTGACCCAAGATCGCCTAACCCAGGGCTCTTTTCTTTAAGTGTGTGTGAGATTTGTTGCCCTTCATCGTTGGTCTCATTGGGTCAATACTCAGATAGATAACTGTTATTCATTAACTGCAGAGCAAAACCAACATACACTGTGATAGCTTTGATCCAGTTCTTGGCCTCTGGTGGGCTTACATAAGAGGTCAATAATCTCAGGAACTAATTTGGTTTGATCCTTCTCAGTGTGGGCACTGGCCTCAGAGGTGGGCACTCCTGAGTGGTGTAGTGGAAAAGCCAGAGCTTACAGTTGGGTAGACCTATTGAATGGAATCTGTCACTGGCTGTGTGATTTCAGGCATAGGTATAATTTATTTTCTCTGACACTCAGTTTTCTCATCAATAAAAATGAAGACAACATGTGTATTTCACAGGACTAAGATCATACGTATGCTCACCTACCTAATCGTATCTTAATACTTGATAATTTTTTTTCTTCTTCCTTTTGGTCCCAAAGCATTTATGCCTATTAATGGAGCTGGGTGAAGGACTTAGAGAAGTCATTACAACTTATTTAAACTTTTTTCTCATTAAAAAATATTATCGAAGCGATTTGTTTGCATTATAGAAAAGTAAAAAAGGAAGTAAAAAAGATGACAATATTTCACTAATTAATAGCTGATGGCTATCCTTCTAGACTTCTATCATACACACTTTTCATATAAAAAGAATATAATACTGTATCTATTATGTTATAACGTGCTTTAAAAAATCCCAGAAAAGATCATGGACATCTTAACCTATAAATAAACCCACTTGTACAACTTAATTTTTAATTACTAAATAGAAGTCCACTGACAATCTATTCGATTATTCAAACCAATTCTCTTTGATAGGCATGTAGATTGTTCCCAGTTATCTGCTGTTGTAAACAGTGCTACAGTTAACATTCTTGTGGAGTATTTCTTTGTTCACCCCCTTAATTATTTCCTTAGTTCAAATGACTAGAAATGGGATTAATGGGTTAAAGACAATTTCTAATGTTAAAGTTTTCAATAGAATTTGCCACATTGCTCTCCAAAAAATTATAAAAAATAGTATTCACACCAGCAGTATATAAAACACTAAGAAATGGTCTTCGTTTGATTGTCTCAGGTTTGGTTTCCTCAGCTCCTCAGTGAACAGATGGATCAGGACTTCGGGGGTTAAGAATTTCCCTCCATCCAACTAATGTATTGTTTTTCTCCAGCGAGCAAAGTTAGTATTCTGTGGCAGGCGCGATGCTAGATGCTGGAGATGAAGAGTTAAAACACACACATATATATATATATATCCCCTGCCCTGAGGAGCAGATTGCAGCAGGTTACAATACAGTGCAATAAGTCCAACCGCAGAAGAAAGTCTAGGGGTTAGCCCCTCTCCCAGGCCTGGGCAGGCGGAAGGACCAAGAGGAAATAGCAAAGACTTCCTAGAGGAGGTGATGTCTTAGGCAAGCTTTGAAGACTGAATAGGAGTTAGTTCCATGAAGAAGTGTGGAAGGGCCAGAGGAACCACATGTTTAAGATCTCAAAGTGGGAGCAAGCAGATTCACAGGAATTATACCTAGGACTCTAAACACCAATGAATCCAAACCCCAAAATATTCTAAAAAGGCTTTTTACATAAGTGTCTAATTTTAATCTATTCCATCATAATAACTGGAGAATCATTTGCCCCAGGGGCATATGGCAGATAAAAGACAGCATGGGGCTGTAAATGACCAGTCAATGACAACAGGAGGACCCTGTGTGGAGCACAGGGTCATGCTCTTTATAATGAAATCTCCCTCAGATACAAGGGATACTTGGCTTGTAATGCCTAATTTGTTACAATTCTCAGCCTTTTCTATGTTTTAGCAGGTGAAGGCATAGTTTTTCAATTGTTCTTCTTTTTTGGAGTTAAGGTATCTAAACTTTGGAAATACTGTTAATTTTGAATAAATCAGGCTCCAAGTATTATGAGTAATTTTTTTCTATTGTAGTTTTATATGACTTGAGTGTGTATATGTGTGTGTGTGTGTATGAATGAGTGAAAAAGAGGGCAGAAAGGAGGTGAGAGGGGAAAGGGCAGGGGAATTGCAAGCTATCAAGCTGGAGGGGTAGGCAAGCAGCAACCTGAGGGCTCTCTGTGATGTAATGACTTACTCTGCAATCTCAAAGCACTGGGGAGTCATAGAAAGGTTTTAAAGATTTAGTTCTCTGAAAGATCATTCCAGGTAACAGTGATAAATGATGCCAGCTTCTACAGGATATCCTCATCACCAAGGTCAGAGGCAAAAGAATGAAGGTGGGTGTCAGTCTATCCTTGTGGGGTTCCAGTTCATGCTTGTGAGTTCCAGTCTACTCTCGATCCCCATACTTTACATCCATCCTCTCTCGAGTGCCTGCCTTGTAGACTTTAGATTCCAGCATCAGAGATAGCCTTAGAGGGACTGTTTATCCAGCCCCCACAATAAAGGGGACATAATTCCCTAAGGCAATTCCCTATAATGCCTCCTCTGGTTGAACCCCGACTGATACAGTTATGAGCAAGGGCCACCTGTCAGAGGTGATGCTGCCGCAGAGACAGAAGTGAGAGTGTAAATAGAGAGGAAGGGATCTGAGATGTATTAAGGATGTAGAAAATCAAGACTTGGTGACCCATCAGATAAGGCAGTGAGGAGGAAAAAGGGCTCCCAAGAAAGATCCCAGAGGTTTCAGGCTTGGTGACTGGACAAAGGAGTTGTGCTACTGTCATAGGAATAGAGCAGATTTGGGAGGGGAGGAAATAGAGAACTGAGTTCTAGACTTAAATTTGAAGGGCCTGATGGATCTGTAAGTGGAGATTTATAATAAGTGTTGGTTATATGAACCTAAAGTTTAAAGGGGTTGAGTAGACCATCATCACTACCACGAGTGCCATGGCTCTGGGAAAAGCTTCTTTTGTTTAGACTTTTATAGATGCCAATGCCTCCCCACAAAGGAGAGACTCTATGAATGCACTACATATTATAGAAAGCAATTTGACCGTATGTTTGAAGAATCTTAAAAAAAAAAAATGAAAGAGACATGAGTACATTTATGTGCTGAGAGTGTAAGGCCATTGGGAGCGGAGTAGATTAAAAATACAGCAGAGGGAGGAAGCTGTGAAATAAGATCACTTAGTAAATCGAAGTTGTGGAGTGGATAAGATTACCAGGTGGAATATATAAAGTGACAAGAGCCAAGTTGAAAATCCCAAGGACTCTAACTTGTCTTTAGAGGTGGCTGGAGGAGGTAGAGACAGAAAAAGAGCTCCAAATAGGGGGTAAACAACAGCGCCAAACATTGCAGAGAGATTAAATAGTATAAGAAGAAAACAAATCAGTGGATCGATGGTTTTGGCAAATAAGGAGATCAGTGGTGACCTTTCTCTGGAGTAATTTCATTATATTGGTGTGAATATAAGCCATGGTATAGTGGATTTAGATGTGATAGGAATATAATAAATTATCTCTTAATTATTAAGGCAGCTATAAATCGGCACTTGCGAGGGATGGGGGAATGATAATGCCAAGTGATGGCATTATCAGTAAAACGGGCGCTCTCTGATTCCGGTATGTAGATTGGTAAAATTTGTTTGGAAAGCAATCTGACCATAAATGCCAATAATCTTAAAATATTCGTATTATTTTGGAACACTAGTTCTATTTCTGAAACTCTACTTTCAGAAAGTATTCATAAATATTGGCCAATATTATGCATAATAATGTTTGTTGTGTTAAAAGATAAACTGAGGCATATTAAAGTTTTTGAGTTTATTTGAGCAAAAGTTGATTCAAATCAGGCAGCATTCCATCTAGCAAAGAGAAAGGAGCTCCAAGGAGCTGTACAAAATGAATGACTTACAAGCAGAAGGGAGTAGGAACAAGGAAGTTATACTCACCAAAAAAGTGGGTTAGTCATTACAAAGTTACTTTCTTTCAGGGGATGGCAGAGGTCTAGCAGGCAGATTACCTAATTAGTGCTGATCACATGATTCCCGGTTGACTGTTTTAAGATTCAATTTCTGGGAAAGCTGAGACTGTAATTAAGACTCGTTTTGGTGATGTGGGACTTAGCATAATCAACTCCATTTTGGGGCCAATTGTTTTGCATTTAACAATTGCCGTGCCACTAACAACTGTGGAAAGGCAGTGGCCACCGATGTGTTCAGCGATAGAATAATTAAGTAAACTGTTTTGGTATGTCCATTTGCTGGAATACTGACCAGTCATTACAAATTATGTTTGTGAGTCCTATGTAGTGACAGAAAACATTTGTGTTATAATGTTAAGTTACAAGCTTGATAGCTGGATAGATCACTGAAACTACAGGGTAATCATACTGTTTTATAAAGCACCTCTACGGAGTGGGGTTGGGAGGTAGGATGAATACAATACAAAAAAAAGTTAATAGCATCTGTATCTGAGATATAGGACTATAGGGGGCAGTTATTTTTATTCTTTCAGCTTCTCAGTATTTTCCAAGTTTTTTAGTGAACATGTAACATTTAAACAAATTAAGTAAACATTTTTTAAAAGGAGGTTTGATGGTAAAGGAAAGGGGAGGGATTGAGAAGTGGCTTAAGAGGGGTGCGGGATCAAGGGCAGAGTGAATTTTAGGATGAGAATTATCTGAAAGTATTCAGGGTCAGTGCAAAGGGTGAGGCCGATGCGGGGGCGGGGCGGGTAGAAAGGATGCTGGGGAGGGCAAAGTAATTACAAAAGGTGAGGGGTTGGGGTGGGGCAGGGGGAAGGCTTGGGAGAAGAGAAAGATAACTACTCCGAGCAAGCTAGAAAGAGGTAAGAACGAGAGACTTTGGAGATAATGCTGGAGGGAAGTGGAGGGAGTTTTTACCTGAAAACATTTGGAAACTAAATAAATATTGAGGATTGAGATGTAAGCATGTGATCAGGGATTTGAGTGAGGCAAATATATCTATTAGCCATTGTGGGGAATGAGAAATAGAATAAAACTGAGGAGCATGAGAGTGGGTCACCCAGTGGTCTCATTTGAGGACAGAAAGCTGCACCCAGCAGGCTGTGATCAGGAATGGAAAAGTCCAGCTGGAGATGGGCCCTGGAGGGACACGTGATCCAGAGGACAGAGGTCAAGACTCGCAAAGGGTGCTTGTATGAGTATCAGTGAAATGACTGACTGTGAGATTGAGGCTCACAGACAAGCAAGCGAAACCAGGAGGAGTCTGATAGGTGAACTAACACACAGAAATATAGATTCTGAAGCCCTCCCTCAGTGAGGTTAAATAACCAGTTTAACTTGATCAAAGGTGAACGAGAAGTGGATGAAAAGGTGGCTAAGGAGCAAGTTTTGCCAGCCAGGATGAGGATGACTGCTTCATGGGGCACGATGGTGGGAACAACAGGGTGGAAGAAACAGAGAAGCAGTAGTGGAGGCAAGATGGTAGAGAGTTCCAGATGTGGGAAGTTGGCTGGAGCTGGAGAGGAGAGACACTAAAGATGCCGTTGAATATGAGAGTCCCTGTGGGTATCAGATGGGAAGGGGCACCCCAATGGCAGAAAAGAATAAGCAATATCCTAAAAGCCAATGCAGAAATAGGAGTGTGTCAACACCAGCAATATTTTATGAAAACGATTAATTGGGAAATTAATGTTTGTATTATCCTAACATCCATCAAATATTGTTAATGGTGCTGGTGGAAATGGTACTGAAAAATATATCTAAAATTCAGTAACTTTGGAACATGAATTAGATGTGATTAAAAAGCTACTAAGAAGGCAAGTAATGGGATGTATGCAATTCTATTAATTTAGAAGCGAGCACTGCAAAATATTAAAAATGATGTTAAGAAAATATAGAACAGCATTAATGCAAAAAAAAAAAAATGTGCTAAAAGTGCAGTAGATTTAATAGCTCCATAACTCATCCTCTCTAATTTATGTTTATTCTTGGGAAGAAATTTTTCCAGAATATGCACATTTTGAGTAATGCTGAGTCTTCAGGTATGCATCTCTTAGATAAAATAAATCATGTAGGAAACTGTTTTAGGTAAATTCAAGCGTGGTAATCCTGGAGATGTTTGGAAATGCACTGTTGGAATTCAAAAGAGAGGCCTTACCTGGAGCTGGAAAATTGGAAGTTATCTGTAGAAGACGAGTGTTTAAATCATGAGAAAAGATGGACTTTACCAAGCAGAGAGTAGACATTTAAGAGCCAAGGTCAAGAACATGATCTCCTGAAGCCACTAAATTCAGAGGACAGGAAGAGAAAGCAGAGAGGGAGGACACTTACTGAGAACCAAGAATGTGTCAAGGAGTTTCCAAGCATATACTTCTGAAATGAACTCCTTCCTACAGCACAGCCAGGCTGTTGTATACATTTGGTGTATAATGAGGACAATGAGAAATGAAAGGTGAAACAGCTTGGCCAGGTCATGCAGGTCTGTCTGATTCACACTTGCTTCCTTGAGAGGCATGGGTGAGCCTGACATAGAAAAACCAACTGCACGGTTTCTAAATAGAGAGGAGAGAAGCTGAGGTAACTCAAATGAAATGAACTGGCGCCCTCTGCCTCAGTAAATGGCACCACCATCTACTCAGTTTGCAAAGCCACAAATCCTCTCACTTTCTCACTCCCACGTCAAATTCATCAGCAGGTCCTAGGAGTTCTACCTGCAAATAATGTCCTTATTCTACCACATCTGCGCACACCATCTTAGTCTTAGTCTTACTTATGTCTCTTCTAGAAAGCTCCCGTCACTTCCTATCCTGTGGCTATTCTTGCCCATTTTCTCTACAGCAACTAACAAGGTGAATGCTATTGGCTTTCGGAGCATTAATTAGTTGTATTGTTCACTGTTGGAAATTCATTGTTGGGGCTGTCCTGTTCATTTCAGAATGTTTAGCATCCCTAGCCTCTGTCCAGTAGCATCCCAAGTAAATGCCTCCATTTACTTCCTAACATCTCTCTAAGGAGGAGGTGATATTGCTCCACCCACCTCATCCCATCCCCAGGCTGAGAACCAGAGCCTGAGTGATCCTGTAACATAAAGCACATGATGTCACCGCTCTGCTGAAAACCTTTAAGTTTCCCTCTGGGGACTTTAAGGTCACTCACGCCCTGGCCTCCGGCCACTTCTTTAACCTCATCTTTTACAGCCCTCCTCCTTCTCTCGCTTGCTTAAATCCAGCTTCCTTTTCCATCCTTGGCTACATTGACCTGCTTCCTACCTCTAGGCCTTCATGCCTGCTATTCCTCTAAAATAGCTCCTTCCTTGGCTCTTCTCAACTTCTCTCTTTCTTCAGGCTTAGCACTAATGCTGATGTAGGTGTGAGACTGCCAATGGCCATCCTGGCTAAGACTAAAGGCAGGCATTACTGAAAAATGGAGGGAGGGAGGACAGGAGGCAGGAAAAGAGAGAGAGAGAGACAGAGAGACAGAGAGACAGAGAGACAGAGACAGAGACAGAGAGACAGAGAGAGACAGGAGACAGAGACAGAGAGACAGAGACAGAGACAGAGAAGGGAGTGAGGAGAGAGAGAAAGAGAGAGAGAGGATGAACATCATTTGAATCCCTGGATCCTGCCGTGCCTTAGGTAGGACTCATTCATTTGAATTCCCAGTACACAAGGTGGTAGCATTCCCTTTTTACTTAGGTTGCTTGTTGTGACTAATACACCATGTGCTCCTTCACAGCCACACCTGTGTATACAGGGTGAAGAGCAGGTGAGCCTCTTTTAGTACTGGGTGAAAGGTGCCTCTCCAGGATCTTCTTCCAAGTTCTCTCAAGGAAGGGCTAGAATCCTTGGCAGAGTTGCTCAAACCCTCCCATTTCCAGCTCTCCACTAAATATCCTGCCCCATTATCTCTTTTCTTTCTTCTATATTTTTCTATTTTTTGCCCAAAACTCTTCTTTCTTGGAAAAGATATCTTCTCTCCATCCAGTTATCCTTTTAGATTATAACTTATGTCTTCCACTCTTCACCATCAAACTGCTTGAAAGAGAATACACGAGCCTCTCCATTTTCTCATCATATACATACCACCAGTCAACTCTCTGCAACCAGGCCTTTACACTCACCCTTCTAATGAAACTGCATCTGCCAGTGGCCGCCGGGACCTCCAAGACAGCCAACTAACCATGGCCTTTCCTCGTTCTTCATTCTCATTGCTCTTTCTTCAGCATTTAGCCCAGCTGACCATACCTTCCTCATCTTCTCTGGCTAACGATATACCTAGTGGTTTTCCCACCTTCCTGGCCATTCCTCTGGCTACTGGAATATTGGCAAAACTTCTAGGTAAGAGTGATAAGGTGAATGTCAATGCTTGAGTCACTCTTCTTGGTTCAGTGAAGCCACTCAACTGCCTGTTAGTCCCACCCATTTAAAATTCCGTATGAAAAGGTCCATCACTTAGGTCTCTCAGAACAACCTAGTTCTAGTAGACAAAAATGGAAATTTTCTAGACACCATTCTATGGTGGGAACTGTTTATTCCTTTGTGTTATCTGAGCACTTAGATAGTGTCTACAATCGTCCACTGGATTTATCTGTCCAGGTATCCCTCTTCTATTCATTCTATAAACCAGAGCTTTTACTTGAAGGCTTACAATGGATTGGCTAGAAAGACTAAAATTGCAAAAATAAAATGTATACAGTAAATCAAGTTATTTTTAACATAAATAATAAACAAATATAATTAAAGTGAAGTTCCTGCATTAATTACCAATCCCTCCTTACTTGGGTATTGGAGTAAACCAATGGTTGGTTTGTCTGCACAAAGTTCAGGCAACTTATCCTCCTTTAGCAATATTTTTTTACCCTTACGAAATGAAAAGAATTATTTTCTCATAAGGAAATGGGCATAGCCTATGGGTTGTGAGCAGATTCTAGTCTTTTTCCTGTTTATGTAATGTAGCAGATTCTTGTTCTATTTTGTTTCTATTTTCACTTTGATTTTGCTTAGTGACACTTGGGCTATGGCTGTTGGGAAGACAGACCACACACATGAGCCTGGAGGAAGTAGCCAATAATGATAACCACATTTCAGCTTAGAACCTTCTTTATTAAGGAAGGTCTTTCAGACACTTTTATTAACAAGCAGATACAAGCTCAGCAAGGACACCTTTCAAAGTCACAGTTCCAATTGTTTTTGTGAGGTCAGAGAAGGCAGAAAACACAATGGTGGTGGCTTAGCACCAAAACAATGATAATCAAGTTGCCAGCCTTATGCCTTCCAACAAATACAACTATCACCCCTGCTGTTTCTGTCCTCTGAAGAATGAAAGGAAGTTGGGATTCAAGACTTGATGTTAATCTAGATCACACGCACTACTTGCTCTGACAGCAGACAAGGTTCCCAACCCTACCCAGACTTGGACAGAATGGTGGCTATGTTCTCTGTGCCAAACCTTCTCATCGCTAACCTTCATCTAGATCTTGAAGTGTCTGATTCTCCCTGGGCAAGGGCGGACCACTGGACCGGCAGCAACAGCAACGCCTGGCTGCACCACTGCGGGTGCTTTTTCCACAAGGAATGCTTCTCCTGAGGCTGACTCCACTGAGGCCACGCCTGCAAAAGCGTGGCGCAGGTCATAGTGTGCCCGGTGCACCGGTAGGGATGGTGGGGGAGCTGCCGCCACCAGGGGCCCCACCACCACCGTGGCTGCAGGCAGGTTAGCTGGAGGAGACAAAGGCTTGGCAGAGGTCTCCGCAGGAGTGGGTGAGTTGGTGCCCTCCGGTTGGGGTTGAGGTAACACAGGCTGGAGAGAGAACCGTCCTTAGGTTAGCTACCCAGACAAGGCCACCAATGCTTCCTGGCAGAACCCCACCCAATTCTTTTATAACTGTCATTATATTTTACTATAAGGAGGGAGGAGGAGGAGAAGGAGGATGGGGGGTGGGAGGAGGGGGGAGGAGGAGGGGAGGAGGGGGAGAAAGAAGGGGAGGAAGAGGAGGAAGAAGAACTACCTAGGTGCAAAGGGTTGTCATCAGAGCTGCAGGAGAGGGTAACTGGCTTATGATAGCCCCTTTCTCACCAATTGTCTTGGGGGTGGTGGACTTACACATGTCCCACAAGCAAAAGCATCCCACCTTATGGCTAACCTTTATCAGCAGTGTCACCCTTTTTGTTATCTACACCTGCAACCACTGGGAGATGCCAGGCAGATCCGGCCACCTGGTCTCTGCAATTCAGAAAATCACTCTCACCCCAGCAAATCAAAAGGTGGCTTTGTCAAATACCCACTAAAATGGTTCTGCCCTGTAGCCCCCAGTTCATGAGAGAGGAAGGCATGGCTAAAATATCCTTCCGTTTATTGATGATCCCACGTGCCCTGGTGCTATTTATCATTGTGGGGCTCAGAAGGATAGAGCAGCAAATGCCCTGTAATCCTAACGCAATGCATAAATGTCGAGGAGTCATTGTATTTTGAAGATGAAGGCAAGTGTATCCATGACGCCATTACCTGTGTTTGGAATACCACACAAGTCACTGCAACATCTTCCCCGCCAAACTTGCCAGTGAGCCTTGCCTTACAGAAGCCATATTGCTGTCCATAGAAAAACAGGAGTTATCTGAACCGGTTCAAAAAGTGGATTCCTCCCCCAATTTCACTGATACTCCAATATATCAAAAAAAAAAAAAAATCTTAAACTTTAATTCCTTAAGAAAAAAACTTTTTTCTAAAGTTTATAGTTCTTATTTACAGAAGATATATAACATATAATTCTATATAGAATGTGAAAAATATTCTAAAAAATATTTGAGAAAGGGAGAAATCACCAATAACCCAGAAATGGTGGGAACCTAGGAGAACTTCTGTTAACATACATGTATTTCTTATTTTAAAAATCATTTAAAAAATAGGATCCTTATGACTATACCATTTTGTATTCTGTGTTTTTCACTTACCAAAATATGAGAGCATTTTCTTACATCATTCTTTATTCCTTGAAAACATAATATTTAGTGTCTATTTACTGATGTACCAATGACTCCCTCCTGTTAGTCATTCAGATCTTTTTGTATATTTTTGTATATTTTGCATCTATGACAAATCATCTTTATAGATATATTTCTGCCAAACATCTCTGTTGATCTCTTTATGCTAAATTCCTAGTAGACATTACTGGCTCAAGGACTTGAAAAATTTCATATCAGAGGTATATCTAGAAAATCTACATTTCAAACTCCCAGTAACCAGGTATGACTTGGCTTAGTTAGGAAACAGTCTCCTGTCTTTTTTTCTAATTCCAGGGGCCTGCAGCAGATGAGATGATTTGAGATGATTTGTGACAACTCTTAAATGGAGGAGGTGACACCCCAGAGGAAGGCCTGGCATGACCCCACCCCATAGGGAGTGGGTATTTTGCAGCTATCTCTTTTCTGCCTCCCCAAGATACTAACTTGCTCCAAGAATGCTCTGTTCTACAACCAGGTTTGCCATGCCCAGGGCCTGGCCTGCTCACCTTTTCTGCCAGCAGGTTACACTTGGCTGGGTCTGTGACCTCTTTAGAAACACAGTCAGTGGCAGCCACCACAAATTCCACATAGGTTGAAACTGGAAAAGGCTAATGAGAATAAATGAAAATGCTCATGAGGCAACATGACTTAGCATGAAAAAGGTGGGAGAGGAGAGGCTGGAGAGCAGTAGCATGGGCCACGGCATTGCACACTCCAAGGAGTACCCTGCACGTAAATCACACTGTGTGGCCAGAGAATTTGGCCCCCGTGGCTTAAGGGGTCGATTATCATGGCCTCATGTTCCACAGTGCTTGTATACAGAGGTCAGGGGTGGGTGTCCCCTGAAGGAGATGCAGGTATCCACTGCCCATCATTCAGGGCAGAATGAGTTTTCAAATAGGAAGTACGAATCCAGAGGCCGACCTTACACTGACCTGACTGGGAGCGCTTCCCCGCAACCTCTTCCTCCGCCTTCCTTCTTGGGACTGCACTTTGAGACCCAAGGTTTAGGTTATTCCAAGATGGAGCAGGAAAGTAAAAAGAGTAATACCTCTCCCACCAATTTTGTAGAGCGGGATCAAATGAAAAATAAAAATGAACACATGGAAAATACTTGTGCTTTTCTTGTAGTTCTTATGGAGCATATAGACTCTTACAATAATAAGATATCTGTTATTTGGGGATAGTCTGGGGTTGGGGTGTTCTGAGAAGCACATATTCTGGTTAATAAAATTACCATCTATACAATGTATTTCCAATGCCTTGGTTGGTCATCAGAATACTAGTTTTCTTAAATATTAGAATTCTGTTGCATTCAAATGTGCTAAATTGGCCACAGTACAATTAGATTTTTTTTTTTCAGTAAGTCAAAAGATATTAGGATCCTGCCATTATATGCCTGTCTGTGCAAATAGGCTCGTGTCGTTACACAGATCTTACGAGAATGCTGCAGATGGTCAGTGGCGATAGATGATAAAGATGTGGAGACCCGTGAATTTACAGTGAGTGCTTCTGGGTAATGTGGGAACTCCTGACCTCTGAACAGCGAACCCTGGTGTTGACTAGAACTGAGGAACTAGGGACAGGCAGCGTCTGGCTGTTTTGTGTTAGAGTGGCCCAGCATGGGGGAAGCACTGGGGGTTCTCTGGGTCCTCATGACACTCAGGGTCCTCATACATCGCAGGACCCTTTCTTTCCCTTTTCTCCCACAGCCCTCCTTGCTTTCTCACTGCTGCTCCTGCACCTGCTCTGTCCCTCACTGCTGTTTCACCACTATATATTCCCGAAGTGCCACCAAATTGCCCAGTCAGCTAAAAGGTCTCAGTCTTACCACAAGTTGAGCCCGGGAAACTTCCACAAGCTGATAATAGGAGCCGTTATTACGTGCGTTGAAGGCGGCCAGCGCAGCCTCTACGGCGTGCACCACCCTCGTGTCATTGAGCGGGGCCAGCAGGGGGCAGTCTGGGCACACCTTCAGCACATCCTCCGCAGAGTCTGCGCAGAGAGAAGAAACCCATCCGGGGGTGTAATTGTCGGCGTTCACCCCAGCTCTGCTTCTTTAGAAAGGCCTAAGAGCATCCAAATGGCTTCAGGCGTTCTCTCTGCTGCTTACTAAACCTTCAGGTAGCTCCTGTCATGCTGACATTTCTGCAGGAGCCCCTCTCATCAAAGGGCAATTTTCACCTCCAGTGGGAACAGCTCCTTAAAACAGTTTTACAATCCCAGGTCCCAGGAAATTTGGCTTCTCCTTTTCCTCACCAGCAAAGTGGCTAGAACTACTCACGTTGAAAACAATTCGGGTTCCTTCCTTACTCTCTCTACAAGGTCAAAATAATAAGAAGAATCATATCTACCTGGACTGGAATCACATTTTGCAAACAACACAGAAAACTGGCCGTCCTGTTTCAGCACTCGGAAATCACAGTCTCCTTCCACAGCCTAGAGAAATAAATCCACAGTGAGGGCCCCAGAGTGGGGCTGGCTTCTCACTTCTCATCAGGGAAGGGTTGGTCCCTCAGGCATGATTGTCAAAGGTGAGCCTCACAAAATCACTTTCACTGGCTGATATTGAACCATTAGAGTCTCTGGTTTCAGGAAGGGCTACAACAAGAAAATTGAACTGTTGTAAAAATCGGCCCCAGGGAAGGTGGCTTCAAATGGTAATTTTAGAAATTACGAACTCCCTAGGCATGAGGGCAGTCTGGGCAGCTGGATAAAATGGGCCTGCTCTTTGCAGAATCACAGTGGAACTGGCTGGGCCACCACCCGAAGTCACCCTAAGAGTGCCACTCACGTGCTCCTGCAGCTGCCTCACAGAGCAGTTTGCCACCGGGGTGGGGTCCAGCGCATGGCAGGTGGTTTCCAGTGTGTCTATTTCAATCTCAAACACCTCTCCCATGGGCCGCTGTGGAGAAGTAGAATGAAGAGGTGAGCAGCCTATTGCCCTCCCTGATCCTGTTGATCAGGCCAAAGTGTGAGACTGCATTGGGCTTGAACCCACCCGGTGTGGGAAAGATGAGATTAGTCATTTCTGTTGTGTGTCTGCAACTCTACCCAGCTCTGACGTGCCCTGTGGACAGGACTATGACAGGGCTTCTATCCTCCTGTTGGCTGAGCAAGTGCTCAATGGTGTTTGCCAGGAAAAAGGGGTCCTGGGCTTGGATAGGTTGATGGAACCATAGTCATCACTCTGAGCTCTATTTGGAAGCTAAAAGTGAGTGCTGAAACTTATTAATTTAAAATTTTTCACCCTTCAAGCAGTGCTTTGAAAAAGTCAGCTTTGGATTTTTCTCAGTTAAGCAGCAAAGTAAAGTGCTGTAAGATAATATCTTACCGTCTCTATCTTCTCTATTCCTCCCTCTACTTCTTTCTCCCTTCCCTCTCATCATCTACTTTCCTTCCTTCTCCATTTCCTTTCCCTTCCTAAAGAAAAAGTTGTCCTTGGCTTTTTGTCTTTGGCTTATAAAGACCTGGATGCAAAGTTGCTGCTCTCTACTGCCCCTTGCTGGCGGGCAAGGGGAAGCGCAAGCTCCTATTTGACACTGAGGAAGCAGTGTGTAAGTCACTAGTGTAGACCTGAAGGAGTTGTGGGGAAGGCATTGATAGAGGAGCTTGTATAAATCCTTGGAGTTGTTATTGCCAGCTCACCTCCAGTGAGAACAGCTCCTTAAAACAGTTTATTCAAAGCCTGGAAAATCAAAAAGTTACGAGCATGCCTTTTTGTCTTTCAGCCAGGCTCTGCCTGCCTTTCATTTCTGTTCTGGCTGACTCACTAGTACCTGAAGCATTGGAATCACCTCTCCTGGAGGAAGCTGTGTTTTATGAGGTGCAGATGTGCCCAAGTTAGCTTCCTGAAAACACTCAGTTTCAGTGAATAGGAGCCAAGCACTCCTGAGTTTCTCAAGGAAAAACTTTAGTGACGTTTCTCTGCCTTTAGTGAAAACCACAATGTTTGTTCATAACCTTTCTCTCACATGTGCATGTTGTATGTAATTCCCCCTGAACTGATCAGTGTTTCTTCTGTATTTCAATATAGTTGGAGCACTCCTAAAATCCACTGGGACAATCTCAATTGTGGCTATTATGTCTCATTGAGAGATCAAATGTCAGTCAGTCAGCCCAGATACCCTGATGTTTACCTTTTCTTTCTTTTCTAGATTGTGAATCTTTTGTGGGCACTATGTTTTTCTCGCCTTATATTAAGTCGAACTACTAAAATGCCAATATTCGACTGCTTTTAATATACAAAAATGGCAACTTAATATGGTTCAACCTAATAGTACCTATAGCACCTGACCCTGGTTTTTGCCCATGGAAAGCTTGTAATCAATGTTTGCATTGATCAATATTCTTCATTAGGTACACAACCTAATTTCAAAACAGTCAGTAGATAGATGCCTTTTCCACATCTCTTCAAATCTTTCAACTGATCCCCAAGGCATATTTTCTAGCTTGATCTTTATCATCACTGGCTTCAGACGGCACTGGTTTCCTGTCTAGCATGTGAGGAAGTCAGTTGCATCATGCCAAGACTTCTCTCTGGAGGCAGCTTGTGTAGAGGAAGGAACACAGGTCTAGAATCGAGTCCCAGACCAGTGCTTACTAATTACATGGCCTCAGGCAAAGAAAGGTACCCTAATTTGTCAGATTACTGGTTTCCTTTTATGTAAGAGAAGGACAATACCTACCGCACAGGACTCAGGGGTAAAAGGGGTTAAGGAGTAGATATATGCGAAAGGGCCTGGCACAAAGTAAGTAGTTTTCACAAGTTAGTTTCATTCACTCTCAGTCTTCATCCAGAGAAACAGAAGCAAAGAAAGGTAAGTGATTTCCAACTGGCAATAACTTGGCAATTTAGGGTCCAGTCCCTTGTACCCTAGTTTTTCTAGCAAGCCACATTTTCTACTTGAGATGTTCAAATATCCTTTGAAGACTTTTCTTCTCCTACGCCCACCCCCAACCCCCAGCACCCTCCTTAAGACCTGTGAATACAGTACAAGATGTCTCCTCTTTTGCCCTCTGCCTGCTCCCTCCCTCTCTCCTGGGAGGAAATCAGAGTTTACCCCTCTTCAGTTTCATTTGTGCTGGGAGATGTGATTTTTTGAGACACCCATTTAAGCTCCAGGAACAGATTCTTTCTGCTCATAAACAGTAGGTTCACTTACCCGAGGCCACACTTTCACTTTGTCAATCTGGTTCAAGGTGTGCTTGTAGCCCCGAAGAAGGTGGCTATTGATGTAGTCCACAGCCACCAGGGCTGCTTGCTCTGTTTCTGGGTCATCACAGTTCAGTTCTCTATAACCCAGACCTGGGCCATGAGGCGCAGAGTGGCAGCCCCAGAGTTGAGCAAGGCAAAGGACCAGGACAAGGGACCTCATGGCTGTCCCAGAAAGGCCCTGGCACATGGGCAGTTACCTGGAAGCTTTGGGAAAAACCCAGGTGCTCTGCTGGGAAAGGTAGACCGATGGAGAAGTTGAGGGCTTTATTTATCTGTGGGAGCCACCAGAGGAATTGCATAAGAACGTGGGATGATTTCTGTTGTGGTTCCAAGAAAATCCCTGCAAATATCAGCCCTGGAAAAGCAAACAGGTTAGGACATGGCTGGCCCCCAAGAAACCTGCCAAATCAATACTACTTGGGGTGGGGTGGTAGGGGCGTGCGGGGGAGATGCTCCAAAGTCAGCTAGGAACAGGATAACAGCAGCAAGAAGAGGAGGGGGCTCAGGCGTTCACCCAGGTGAGGGGGCCCGGCACAGCCAGCCCTAGAGCACTGTGGGTTTGGCAGCAGAGGCAGTGCCTTCTATTGTAATCTAAGCACACCAGGGGGTCTGTGAGGGGGGGAAGGGGGGATATTCAGCACTTTGATAAAATCCTCTAATGTCAGGGAGGATTTTCTCCTCCAAGAGCGTTCTTGGAGGGAGGAGGACCAGGCCCACAGATGTAGCAAAGGTACAGATGACCTAGAGTGAGGAGGGAGAGATATGGGAGATGCCAAGATCTTGATTACGATCCTTGGAAAAAAGAAGGAAAGAAGAGAGATATTTCTGCCTAAAGTGGGGAACGGGGTTGAGAAGAGAGAGTTTCCACAGCACAACTGGGAGGGCAACGGCCAGAAGAGCAGTGTGGAGTTCCGTACTCCCTCATCCTCTTTCTTCCAGACCTCATTGCCAAGGTTCTGCAGGTGACAGCACAGCCGGCACTCACCTGAGTCTCCTGGGTGGCTGGGTGTGATTGGCACCAGTGACCCTGTGTCCTCAGCGTCCTGTGCCACCAGCCAGTGCACAAGTGCAGCAGAGGGGAGCCCAGGGCTAACAGCTGCTCACTTGGCAGAGCTCTGGGTTTGAGTCTCACACTCAAGCAGAGATGCTGCAGGGGCAGCTCAGACCACAAATGCCTCCTTAATGCCCTTCACAGTCTTAGCAAAATTAGAGTGAATCTTTCTGGCCAGAGCACCGTGCCACAGTGTTTGTTCCATGCACTGCTTTTCAAGTGGCCCTTGACAATCTTAAGTGTAACTTCCAAAAAGAGTGGGCAGGATATTGAGAGACTTGGGAAATATCATATAAGGACCTGGCTTGGTTTAGCCTGGAGCAAGGAAGTCCTAACATGGAAACCAACGTGTTCTTCAAACATTTAGAGGCCATCGTTGTGGGTGGGTGGGTTTGTCCTGTTGTTCGCTATTGCTTCAGAAAACAAAACTTGGTTTAATAAAAAGAGGGGCCCTTCTACAGGGGAGTTTAATAGCACTGATTTGCTGGGGGAGGGAGAATACAAGGGAGAGCGTGATGAGGCAAAGAAAGTAGCTAGAAGGACT
This sequence comes from Pteropus medius, assembly GCF_902729225.1. Classification (NCBI taxonomy): domain Eukaryota; kingdom Metazoa; phylum Chordata; class Mammalia; order Chiroptera; family Pteropodidae; genus Pteropus; species Pteropus medius. The sequence continues at coordinate 4,313,755 of NW_024353517.1, read as the reverse complement.
ATTTTCACCCTCACTCCCAGCTGCTCATACACTAATACAGAATCTTAATGACAGAAGCTCAGAAGGTATGGTTAAGACTCCAGGTTCTCTCTGAGACAGGGGTCCTGGCTCTTAGAGACACAAAACAAGCTCTGGACATCTAGCAAGATGATCCTCAGACCAGGAGTGACTTTCCATCATCCTCATGGCCCTTTTCTTCAGGGCCTTGACTCCTGAGCCACTTTTTGTGGATGCTATGCTTTTCTTTTCAGTAATCTTTTATAATAAAAAATATGATCATTATTAAAAATTTGAAAATTACAAAAAATACATGCAGCGAGTGCATATTTCATAAGCTCAGGCATACATAACTATTTTTCCACAACTTCACTGAATTTCTGACTCTGAGCCCTCTTTTGTGAAAATTTAATCTGGTTGCTTCTAGGTAACTTGCTTTCTCAGACACTTGGGTTGAAACCCAGCCCAATTGAAGATTTTTTTGTCCCTTATGTTTCTTCCTCCCTCTGGGATTAAAAGCAAGCCTGAAGTGACTTATGCAAATATCACTTTAGCCAAGGGCAGAAAGAAGTGTTCTCCTTTACCAGTACTACAAGGGCCTGTGCATCATCTGTCAGGTGACCTGTCTCGTCTGTCCTTAGTCACATCTACCTGGCATGTCCACCTGCGAGTTCATGCCCTACCTGCCCCATCTAATCCATAGCAAGACAGTCCTCCTGCATTCCCAGTCAGGGGTTCCCTTATTGCAGCTGCAGGACCCTTTCTTGACCACAGGCCTTTTCTCGGCTACCTTCTCCTTTAAGCTGGGGAAAATTTGGCTGCTGTGCCCACCCAGGTTGCGGGGGTCTTCATGAAGCTGCCTTCCAGCTCGTCTACCTAGACACCCTCCGCAATCATGGCCCCGCCACTGTTCCAGTCCCACTTGCTACTCAGGGGGCTTCTCCCTGCTATGTGATGTATCCCTGTGCTACCTGTGTGCCCCTTCACCCCTCCCACCCCGCAGCTTCTCCTGCCCCACCTTCAATCCTGGTGGTGAGTCTGGGATCTCATCTGCTCTGCTATTTCCACACTGTTCTTTGGGTTGATCTACTGCCATCCCAATCTAAGGGCAGAAGGAGAAAAAAAAGTTCTGTTTGATCATCCTTTCTGATCATTTCTGTCTTTATACAGGGAGCATTTCTTTTGGTATCATTGTTTTTGGATCTTCCATGGATGACAATTTCTAGAGCACAAGATATGTCTTGTTTGCTGATGCTAGAAAAACAAAGGATGTAGTAAAGAGCAATTAATAACTCACCTATCATCCCTCTACATATAAACAGGAAAACAAATTCAACCACAATCTCATCACCCAGAGATAAATAGTGTTTGTTTTAGTGCATTTCCAGCTTCTTTTTTTTCTACACAAGGAATTATTTTAATGTAATTTAAATCATACTGCATATACAATTTTGTATTCTTTTTCATTTAATATTTTAACTCGAATATTTCCCCATGTTATTCAACTTGAAAAACATGCTTATAATGACTACTTATGATTCCATTCTGTACATCACAGTTTATCTTATTGTTGGGCATTTAGTTTGTTCACAAATGATTACTGTCATATACAAAGCTTCAAAAGAAATTTTTTATTCAGGAATCTTTGGCTTTCTGGTTTTTGTTTGTTTGTTTGTTTGTTCGTTTGTTTTAGGATAGATTCTTATTAGTGAAATTATTGACTCAAATGATTTGGACAATTTTTAAAGCTTTTAATTTAAAACTGGTCAAACTGCCTATCACAAAGGCCATGTCACTTTATATCCCCACGGTTTAACTGGTGTGTTGTGTTAGGTCAGCTATTGTCGCTTTGTCTCCGCTATTGCTTCCATGTTGACTTTTGTGGGAGCTTAGATATGGAAAAATTATCAGAACTCTTTTAAAATGTATTTTAGGAATACCTTGGTTTTATCTCGAGTATTCCATATGTCTAACTCTTATGAACTAAAGTAACTTTTGTGTCAAGCCGAATAAAATGGTTCCTCATTTCATTTTTTTTTTTTCAGTTTCCCTAGAAAGAAATGTTGCCACTTACTTACTGACAATGAAGAAGAAAATAGATGATATTTTGGTATTTTTCCAAGAGAGCCGTAGCAAAGCGTGCCGAAGGGAGGCTGTAGGTATTTCTCTGTGCCTGACGGCACCAATTTTAAACTTGGAAAGATTTTCACCTGCTGAATGCCAAGTGTGTATCCTCATGAGTGTTCTTGGGTCAGCTCCATCCTCCTGGCTTCACCATCTTTGCATGCCAATGGGAGATAGGCATCTACTTCTCTTTATGGTCATTCCTCTCATTATTTTAATTATGTATCTGTGCATTAAAATAATAACTCTTTTCATTCACACTGTGTCTGATAGTGTATGGAAGACATCAGGGACTTGTTAGAGCAGGTGGAGGAGAGTAGACCCAAAGGTCTAAGGAGCAGAAGAGGATGAGCCACTTCCAGGAGATGGCAGCAGGGCACTGAACCTCGCTTGCTGGGTGGAGCCCCTGTGTGTGCCTCTGATGGTGGAAATCTCAAGATGGCAGCTGAGGATGGCACCAGGTCTCTGAATTTGTTAGCAGAGCTCTCCACTAGGGGAGCAATGCATTCAAACTGTTCCAAAGCAGCATTCCGCATTTATAGTTGCCGGTCAGGAGGCAGGACGAGAAGGATCATGGCCAGCACAGGAACAGAGTTGTGGGGGCTGTTCTTGTCGGGATCCTGCCAACGGACACAGGTCTTGGAAGAGAAGAATAGAGCTAAAAGAGGGTGCAATGTCACGTCAGGCAGCGAGAGCCGAGGTGAGAGCTAGAAACCCATCCTCTCACAAAACAGGACATGAACAAGTACACGTCAGCAAAAGCCAGAGGAACCACTGGTTTTTGCAGAGAGGAAGTGGCCATGGTTGGTGTTTAAATAATTGGGCCAGATTTCCCAGCTCTGCCCTTCCTGGTACTTAAAGAGCATAGGCCCTTAGAAGCCAAGGGTTAATTTCTGATGCACCTGGTATTTCTTCATTTATACGAACATTTATTAAACATCTATCTGTGATGTAAAGTGCCTAGACACAGAGTAATGAGAAGATGCTGTCTGCCCTGAAGAAGCTCCCTTTGACTTATTTGATTCAGTGATATCTGATCAGCCGAGAACTATAATTTATATGAAATTATCATAATGTTTGTCCTGTAGAGACAGATTGGGATTTATTTCTCTAATGTAAAACATCGCTTAATGGAGTGCAAGTTACCCTTGTCCAAGGACCTGTCAGGTTTTTTGCAAAGGTAACAACACTGTTTGCCCTGGATTAATTTGGAAGAACCCTTTGTACTCAGTGGCAACATACCAAAATTAAGAGACATGAGCCTGAGCATATCGTGAAAATTATCAAACCTGGTGACCAGCAGGCTTTTCATTATCATATAAGAAACTATGAGAAACCTTTCATTCTCTTTTGTTTGGAAGAAAACTTCCTACTACCTACTGTTTAGTGTGACCTTGACACCCTATCAACGTCGTTTCTCAAAAGAGAGAATCATTTTAGAGTTAAAGACAGCATGGGAATATCTGGGCTGTCTGAGGCTGGAACAGTTCCTCCTCAGGAAAACATCATCATCATCATAGCGAATGTTATTGATTCCTTATTCTCTAAAAGGCCTTGTGCTTTAATTCTTATAAATCCATGGGAGTTCTACTATTCTCGTCATTTGTCCTTTAGAAGAAGCAGAGGCTCACACAGGTTCTGAAGCTTGACCACATCATACAGGGATGGAGCCTGAATTTGGCCCAATTGCTTTTTCTCTGTTAACCCCAAGCCAAAAGAATGTAGGGCCTTAAGAGAGCCAGCTGCGAGGCACTGCCTAAAAGTGAGCAAATTATTATTCTTAATTATAGGAAACATGATTGTATTTGAAGAGAAGCGAAAGACATAATGAACTGTATTGGGTCTGGTTTACAATGAAAACAATACAATGTTAATTTACCCACATAACTTCAGTCAGTAATATATATCTGGCAATTGATTTTGCAGAAGAGACCTTTACCTGTTGACTTTAGCGATGACTCAGCTGTTGTTGAAATTATCTCTACCTCCGGTTTAGAAGGTAAATAAAAGGTAAATGATTACATTGCTCCTGGTTAAATGTTTTCTAGAGGAAAGCTAGTCAATGCAAAGAGTCATATCCATCTCTCCTGTTGGTTTTTGCCATTAACTTTCAATATCTTCAAAACCAGGTTAGAGGCATTCTTCAGACAAGAAGAAAGATGAGAGGTGAAACCGTCATCTTCGAATGAGCTCCATGGTCTGCTTGCTGAAGCCCTGGGACACAGAGATGTTCAGAAGAGCTATGGCCTTATCATCCAAGGGTCATGTGATTACAATGAGGCCACTCATTGTCAAGTAGGAGTCAAGAAACTCATTGCACCTTAGTAAATTTGAACATTTCTTTATCCATTATGTAGATTACTGGGGTTGGGATGGGTCCTTTTAACAGTGGATCAATGCTATAGATTATGGGGATTCATTTATTGACTTGTATTGAGTATCCTCTGAACACACATTCATTAACTTCAAAACTAATTTTTTTTTTACATTTTGCTAGGTGCTAAAGATTCACAAATGGGAAGTATAATTTTTATCTTCCAGGTGCTCACTGTTGGGTCTGGTTCCATATCTCTATGATTAGCTATTATGAGCACACAGGAGAAGAATAAGCTGTGGTTCCTGCCCTCAAGAACCACATTAAATTCAGAGGAGCACAGTCTCCAAGTTAGAAGTGTTCTCAGAGGACAGCAGTGTCTATGTCATCTTCATTCTTGTATCCCCAGCACCTCCTTCCTACCCAGCACAGACTGAGCCCCATGCATGATCATCGAGGGGCTCTAGGCCAGCCTCCCGCTCAACTCAGAGCCTCCCTTCAGTGTCTGGTGTCTGCTTGAGGATGTTCAGATACAGGACTCTCTCCATCACCCTAGAAGCCCATTTTATTGTTGAACTAAACTAGGAAGTTACTAGTTTTCTTTCTATGAAGTCAACATCTGCCTACCTTATAACCTCACCAATGAATCCAGATTCTCTTTTAGGAACTACACAGACTAAATCAATTTCCTGTTCTGTATGTTAGGCTTTTAGGTACTTAGAGACATCCATGTTGTATCCTGTTACCCTCCTCTGACCTCCATCATCTCTGTTCCTTCAGTTACTTCTCAGGTGATTTAGTTTTGAGACCATTTATTGAATAGGCAAGACTGGCACTAATGGTTAAAAAATAATATGAATCATCTTGTGATTGGGAGTCAAATGGACTCCATCCATAGCTATCTGAGTGGGTGTGCACTTGTGCATGCACATGTGTGCACAAGTGTAGGGCATTCAACGATTACTAGGAAAGGAGGTAGGCCCCTTGCTCCTTAGGACAGGAAGTTTTCTCTGGTTTCCAGAGATTTATCTGGACCCTCAAAAGAATTAACAGTTAAACCAACCAACAGAGAAACCATTCTTTCCTGTGGATTGACTTGATTAGATTTCTTGGATGTTGAGAGGGAAAATGTATGAGGCTAGTGGAAGATCTGCAAGAAGGGACCAAGTCTTTACTCTGCTTGCATTCAGCAAGGCTCTCAGCTGGTAACACTTCTTCAGTACTTGCTGTCTGATCTCTAGGGATGCAGAAGGTCTTTGCTTCTGGTATTCTTGCTAGGACATTAGAAGCTGACAAGTTGAAATTGAGAAGGTGCCGATCATAAGGCCAGGGCAGGTAATGTGGGCAACTTTCTTTCTGTCCTGGGATTGTGCAATAGGCAGCCAAATCATTTGGTAGGTTAAGCAACAATTGAGCCTTCAGAACTCAGATTCTAATGGAGACTGAGGCAATGGGAGGATGGATGCAGCAGGAAGGTGAGGGTGAGTAAGATGGAAGGGCCGGACGGGTGGGGGGCAAGGGCATGGGAGCAGCTTAGCCTGATTAGAAACCCTGCATCTAGAGTCAGGACAGACTGTGGTGCTGCTACTGTTTACCAGCTATGCAGCCTAACTAGACGTTTAATCTTGCTAAGCCTTAGTTTCTTCATCTGTTAAATATGGGCAATGAAACCCGGCTAGTAGAGATGTGCTGAGGAGTTAATGAGAGGACATTTGCAAATGCTCAGCGTAGAACCTGGCACAGAGTGAGCTATCAATAAATGAGAATTTTTAATAACCCCAATAATACGCTGGTACTGAAAGCACAAAGAGATGCCATGGGGGAATACAATGTGACTAAGATGCAGTCTTTGTCTTCAATTAGCCTATTTTGAGGCAACATAGCCCAACGGCTTAGAGTAAGACCTACTTAACTTTTCCATCTTTGGCAAGTTATTTAACCTCTGAGTTGTTTTAGTCATCTGTGAAAGGCATAATAATAGCAGTGCATACTTCAAAGTCGAGAGCATTAAATGAGATAGTACGCTTAACGTTCCCGGCATCAGGCAAGCATCTATATTACCACTTAGTCGGAGAGAAGAAGTCGAACAGGTGGAAGAGTACGACTGCATTTTTTGCACCAACATGCTGGCACAGAGGGATTGTATGTTGGCAACTTCTGGCAACAGAAGGGAACAGAAAGGAAGGGAGATGGTGGTGTTGTGGAAAGGAACCAATAGATCCTTCCTCGTTCATTGTGCTAGTGGCCAACCCAAGGAGATCAACAAGACAGGATTCAGGGATAAGGGGCAGTAGGCATAGGTCAGAGTGGCTGGACAAGGAGGCTTGGGGGCCAGCCCCTCAGCTAAGTGCCAGTGAGATAGAGAGTCAGGCATGTAGGCGTTGGAGTGCTCGAAGGGCTCAGGAAGGCGGGCAGTGCAGAAGTTTTCCTAGGAGGCGGTTAGACTGGGCATTTGCCACTGGGACTCTCGGTTTCCCCTGGAGTGTCCCTGTGTAATTATCTGGCATGTGTTCCGTGCAGTGGTGCCGGGGCACTTAGAAGGGCTCTGTTCTTGGTGTAATGCTCTACTGCAGCCATTCTGAAATTCTGAACAATTTTTGAACAATGGGTCCTACATTTTCATTTTGCATCGAGCTGTAAAATCATGCAGTTGGTTAATCATAAGTGGTACATAAGAGGAACCATGTGCTATAGGCATCCACAGAAGAAGGAGGAGGGTCATTCTCAGCTGAGTGTGGGCAGGGGGAGGGAAGTGGGGCTAATGGATGAGAACACATTTTGAATTTGACCCTGAAGGATCAGGGACAGTAGAAATGAGTATGGCTGTCTGGTTGGAAGGAATAAGTTGGGTGAAGTACAAACTATGTCCAGGGAATGATAAGAAATTCTTGTAAACATGGAGTTTTATACTGAGTGGCTGACATAGGCTCTTTCAAGGCAGTGACAAGCTCAGCTGGCCTTTCTGGGGACAGCTTTCTTGTCAAGGCCTTTCATAGTTCTTCCCTTCAAGTGCCATTCTGCTAGGTGCCTGTACAACTAATAAACTAAATTTAGCCATGCTATTCATAGAAACCACAAAGCAAGGCAGGGGCCAGGGGCCAGGGAGAGGCAAATTTAACAAAGAATCAAACAGAAATTTTTAATTGAAAAACATGATTATTTAAATAAAAATGAGGATACTTAAATATGTCAAATAATAGATCAAATACGAACCAAGAGAACAGTCAGTCAGGAATCCCCGTAGTCTGACTTGCTCTCTCTCAGTCTTTTATAATGCAAGTTTTGTGTAGGGATTTGCACAGCAGGCAACTGGTAGAGGTGCAATTGTGACCAGAGTCCATATCCGGTCCTCTGTTTACTACAGCTCACTGCCATGGCCCCATATCACTCTGTGGTGGAAGGTTTCTCCCAGCAGAAGACTGGAGAGGTCCAGAAAACTGAGCATTAGTTAGCAATTATAAAATTACCTGTAGTCATACCCTGGTGACACAGAAGAGAGAAAACTTAATGAAAAGGCCATTTTTCTTTTAAACATCTCACATTCTCTATTCTCAATCTTATTATCCTAAAATTTACCTTTAAGATTTATTTCTAATCACAACATGGATCACGAATGACGTGCCAGTATACATTTCATTGTATTCCCATTTGATTTGCATAAATATTAAACTTTGCCACTTGATCAACATACTTTCATATTTCTTTTCCAGTGTAAATGTCTCATGGCTTCTAACTTGCTCCTAAATTAAATGAGATAGTTACATAGATATCTAGGAAGTCTTGTGTAGTCCTGGAGCCTCATCCTCCTCCTAGGCTTTGTTGCTGCATGTCTGCAGACTGGTGGAACAGATCAAGGCCACTATCTGCAGGAAGTGGGGGGAGCCTTCCAGGGCAGAATCCTCCTTGGACTAGAGCCAGGCCCTGGTATAGAAGCCTCTTCCATAGCGAAAGGGAACAACGAAATAGTATCTGCCACTCAGATATGTCTCTCGGCCTGGCCTTGCTTTGAACTCATTACCTAAGTCCTATTATGATAAAGAACTAAAGAGGGCCGTCAAAAAGACCTCAGGAAGTTCGAGCATTTCTGTTTCGATGCCCATTGCCAGCCTCTGACACAGAAGAGCAAAGAGACCTTCTCTCATAGTCTATATAGAACTAAGTATGGCCCTGGGTGCACCATGGCCTCAGTTGGGCAGTGTCCAGCAGTTGGGTAGTGCCCAGGCCAAGGGCCAGCAGTATCAGAGTACAGGCGATGGTACCCAGGGGAGCCAGTTGTGCCCTTTAGAAGACAGGAGTGCTCTCCTGGTCCCTACGTCATTTGATTGCTTTTAGAAAACAATATTCACTTACTGTACACAGCTAAATACAGTATTTTTTGAGAAGTAAACAGAGAATATGACATTAACCAAAAGAAATGTGGGAGCATCATGTTTAAGAAAGAATAGGAAATGATTACCCAGGAATGTTTAAACCATCAGAGACCACATATAATCAGGACATTGTAGAGAGGGAGCAGCAGCATTATCTCATTGTAAAAAATCCAAAACTAACAGTTCAAGGTTTATTTACTTTCTGATGTAATGAAAGTCCTAAGTCAGTTTGTTACTCATATGTCCTCTGTCCATGAGCTCAAACATTAATGACCAGAATACCCAAGTCAAGGGGGCCTGGGGGTACAGGGTGACCTAGAGTGGATGCAGGTGGGGTTTAGGCCATAATTTCCATCACCACTCTCCTTTCTTTGATATAAATGATTGCTGTTTCCTCAGTCTAGCATGAAGTACTTTGTGAAATATTAAAACACTTTATGACATGTCAGCTGCTCTCCTCCACCCCATTCAAGTCACCCTATACCTCGCTACTGGGTAGAAATCTAACTCGCCAGTGCCTAGAAACCTCAGTTCTGCCTCTGCTCTGCTGCTTTGATGGTGTCAGATTTTCCCACTGTGGTGAGAAGAGCCAAACCTCCAGGGAGGAGACATTTTTCATGCAGCGTGTCTATCACTCTCTCTGTCTCTCTGTATCTCACTCTGTCTCACACACACACACACACACACACACACACACACACCCCTCTTCCACTTACTGGGGGTGCAGAAGGATGGAGCCAAGGATCCTGCTACTCTGAAAATAGAGTCATAACCATAGTGGCTGTCAGATCTTGTATTTTTGCAGCTATTTCAATAGCTTAATTTTTTTCCTCAGTAAAGGTAATTTGCTAAATATTTTAAAAAGTCTTATTTAAATTTCCTTTTGTTCTAACATTTTTCATTCAGATAAATTCACAAACCAGGAAAACATCATCTTTCAGAACACCTGTGACAAGTGTGCACAACTGGTGGCTCTGATGACACAAGGGCTGCTTTGCTGCTACTCTCCCTGCGAAGGCCTGCTTTTTGTGCTGCCAAAGGCAGTGGCAGGCTCTAGCTCTGTGCCATACAAAGGAGAGGTACACAATAACCTTTCAAATAAAGTGTGTAAAGGAGGAGGTAGAAGATGATGGGGGCCACGCTCCAGGAGTGGAGGGAGTGGCTCAACCCTTGACCCAGCCTGTCATTAGAAATGGTCTTTTCATGAACAGGAACCATCTTCAGCAAATATCGAACCGCGGATGGCCCAAGGTGTCTCCTTATGCGTCATCTCCCCAGTAGATTGGAAAGTCCCCATGGAGTTGTGTTGGGGAGGAGTCTGAGTGCGGGGGTCAGTGGGGAGGCTGTGGAAGGAGCAAGCCTGCACCCCGCACCCTGCACTGGAGGGCTCTGGGCATCCTCGGTCTCCAGAACTTCCGAAGTTCATGTACATAGCAGCTGCTTAATAAATGTGTAATGAATCAATGGTGTACATTGTTTTTATCTTCTGTTCCCCTTTGAAAGAGTCTGTAATTGCTCCTAGTTGTTTTTATACCAAATTCAGCTTGTAACGTCTTCCACAGTCTAGGGATTTGATGTAATTTTGCCCTGTCCCTCTCTACAGCAGAGACAGTGGGCTTTTCCCAGGCTGACGAGAATGCACAGAGCCCTTGCCTGAATCATACGTAGGGGCCAACATGTGTAGCCAATCAGTAACAGGGAGCTAAATGACTCTGTAACAAACTGGAAACCTGGCAGTTGAAGTTCCATATGTGATATACAGTCCACAGGAAGTACATCAGCTCCATCCCCTCCACAGCAGAAAGCGCCCTCTAGTGTAAATAAAGAAACATTCTAAAAAAACATTCCTTGCAGGTGCTGGACTTCTCTTGAGGGCTTTTGCAGTTTGCACCTGTAAGCTCAGCTGTGATAGGGACTCTGAGACCAGCCAGCTGGTTGTTACCTGGAGTCAGTAGTCAGGTTGGCTGGAATTCTGAGATAGAACAATATCATCATTTACAGATACAACTACTGCATTTTATCATCTACAATGAACACCCTTAATACGTTTCTTAAAAGATGCCTGGCTCAAGACTCACAAAACGAACAATCACACAACAAACAAATAAAAAGGGATTAAAACAACCAAACAAAAGTGGGAGAATTATGGCAACATACAATCAGAAAAAATAGTTTAAAAGATATTTTTAGAGGACTTTAAGCCCAGAACCATGTAAGTAAACTATATCCTTAGTAAATATGAGTGTATAAAGTTATTCACTAAAATAAATGGAAAACTGAAATGAAAGACAATTCAATTAAGTCAATCCATGCAATAAAATTCCCTTAATCTTTAATATAAAGGACAAAGTACACTTTTACTAAAAAAAAAAAAAATTCATTCTCTCCTTATCTCTCTATATAAATGTCCAAAGTGAAATGTTGTTTTTAACACATGCCAACCTGTGAACCAGCTCAGGAAGCACTACCTGGGTCTGGCCTGGCTCTGCACACACTTACCCTGTAACACCTGCACTTGGGCCTTGTCCCTCTAGGTCTCCATGCACGTGCACGTTTCCCATGGATTTCTTCTTCAAGGGACATTCTCAGGACTCATGTGGCTCTAGCTCCTCCAGTCCCTTTGGCCATTGCTCTATGCTTGCCCACGACAATTATGAATGACATGAGCTGCAGGGACTTCCATGCAAGCCACCCCTTCAAGTTGGACCTTAGGGTGACCAACCATCTGGTTTGCCTGAGACTAAGGCATTTCTAGGATGCAGGACTTCCTGTGCTAAAACCAAAAACAAGTCTCAGGCAAACAGGGATGACTTGGTCACCCCAGTGCTGGTTGGGGTGGGGCAGTGGTCACTCCAACTACTATGAGTCTTGACTCCCAGAACTCCAGCAGCGAAGGCCTAAGAAATCTGACGCTTCCTACTATGGCATGTCACCAGTCAGTTCTGGAGACACCTGCTTTCATTTCTTGTAAGGCTCTTGGGTTGGTTTGCCTTTTCCGTGTTTTGATGTTTAGTACATATTCCTCCTAGCAATTCCTGTCTTTCTGGGCCTGGGAAAGACTGAGAATGTAATGTAGTTTCTGTCAGTTTTCTGAGGAAATCCTTCAGCAAGAATATTTCCTGTTTTTTTCCCAAAGTGGGGAGGGGGGGAGAAGAGGAGGGGCGTTGTTACAGGGTCAGAAATCCACCATGTGCAGGTCAATGAATGTTTCACACTGTTTAACATGGAGAAAAGATAACCTGTTAGCATTTTGAAAATATGTTTTACCAGAAATGCAAATCGTTTCAAAAACAGTTTAATCACATTTATTGCATAACGGTGATAATTGTCTTAGCTTGGGCTGCTATAACAAATTACCTTAGACTGGGTGGCTTAAACAACAAGAATTTATTTCTCACAGTTCTAGAGGTTGGGAAGTCCAAGATCAAGGTGCCGGCAGATCCAGTGTCTGGGGAGGGCCCCCCTTCCTGGTTTGTAGATGGCCGCCTTCTTTCCGGGTTCTCATATGGTGGAAAGAGAGATCACTTCTCTTATGTCTCCACGCTTACAAGGCACTAATCCCACTTTTGAAGGCTCCACCCTTATGACCTAATTCCCTTCTAAAGGTCTCACTTCCTAATACCATCACATTGGAGATTAGGGGAGGGAGGCAAAAATATCAATCCATAGCAATAACTAATATTTAAAGAGAGCTTGCTACATACCAGTTACTGTGCTAATTATTTTTAACACATCAGGTTGTTGAATCTTCAGAATATGAGGTAGGTGAGGAGACAGTCTCAGAGAAGTTAAGATACTTGTCTGAGGTCACAGAGCTTATAACTGGTGGAGCTGGATTTGAATCCAGAAGTCTTACTGCAGAGTCAGTACTTGGACTCAGAACTGTAGACCTGGGGCTAAGCATGATCATGCTTGAGCAGACTAATGAGAACACCACAGTTTCGCAGAGGGCTTTCTGGCTCAATAACGGTGGAGGATATCAGTCAGGATGTGCCTTTTTCTTGAAACTGGTCTGTATCACTGGTGGGGCTCTCAGTTTCTACAGCAAGAGTTAAATAAAAGACAAGATATCTGTGCACAAAGTGGACCCAACAATTGCCCAGAATTTGGTCAGAGGATCTGAAATTCCATGATCATTCTGGGATTCACATGCTGTCACCAAAATTCCAGGGACAACACATCCATGACTAGTATAGGCCATGGTTACTTCTCAGCTCAGCCACTTCCTCTTGAAAGTGAGCCACACTGATAAGATCTGGGCTTGAAACTTTAGCCATACCCTCAGGTTTGTGCTTCAAAGGCCATCAAAGAAATAAAACACTCATAGTGTAGTACTTTGTGACAGTTTGTGTTTGCATGCCTTTCCTTGATCAAATCGTCTGCATTTACACATATATGTGGATTAGCTATGTTTTGAGTTCTTCCCTAGAGTTTCAGGTTCAGTATATTCAAATATCATGTATGTAGAAAAGTCTTTTTTTATAACTTATTCTTTCGAGTTTGTTAGAGAATGTAATTCTTAAAGGTCTTGATCTGGTTTTAAAATTTCTTCCATTTTCTGAAAATGTAACCATCTAAGTGCATCAAAATCAAATAAATCTTCTCATTCATCTTCAATGTCTTAAAAATGTCCCCTATAAGGGCAATGGCAACGCATGAAGGGGACACAGCTTTAACTGCTTGCCTGTGCAGCAGCGTGGGCTTCCAAGGTCCACACGCACACTTCCTGTGATAAATGATGCAGGGCGTGCCGGGCATGGTCACGTTCTCTTTTTCTTGGACAAACTGTTGAAAAATGTTTTCCTGTCATCATGAAATCGTAAGTGTTCCATCTGTGGTAAACTAATTCAGCTTTCCATATTTAACTAAAACATTTTAAATTTCTTACTGGTCAATGATTAAAAGCCTCTGTTAGTCTATATACTGGCTAATTAGTATTTTGTTGTGTGTATGAATGTTTGTGTTAAAAATCTCATCTGGCTTTTGTACCATTTGTGTGTGTGTGTCCCAAGTTTCCTGCATTGCATATAAATTATTGAGGGGTTGGGGATTCAGTGTTAGAAACCCTGCAGTAGTATGTGAGGGCTGCAAAACTAAGAACCACATTCTAGCACCTAGTGTATCCTCATCATGCCTTGCACAGTCCCTGGCAGCTGGGAGAAATAAATTCAGTGATTGTATTATGTTGAGTCCTGTGGAAAAGTAGAAGTTGCAACTGACTTTAAGAGAGTTTTTTTGTGCTATTTGGTTTAAAAAAAAATTAGTCGTCCTGTTTTACTAGAATTGGCTTCCAAGAGGTTTCAACAGCTCTAGTGAGGAGTCCCATCTGCCATCCTATATCCCTTACAGTTTTGAGTGTCCACAGCTTCCATCAGCATCCCTCGCATTCTCGCCAGAGGTCACCAGTGTGTAATTCATATTCCCCAGCAGGAAAGGGGGTAACCCCATGAACCAGAATGATGTAACCTTTGGCTCTGGTCCCTGCTCCCAGAATCCCCTTCCTTAATGGCAGGGACAGGGTGGTGCTCACAGACTAGCAGATAGTCACTGCATTCTTCTTGAGTTCCCCTGCCCTCTTTTATGCTCCATGAGCACGATGTGGTTCATCCATTGTTGTTCTGACATTGTTCCCTGGTCATAGCTGCTGCTGTTATGGTTGTCTCTTGTGATCACCTGGGGCAAACTGTATGCTCCAAAAATGTCTATGGCAATATTTATAGATCTAGATACTCTTTTGGAACCTTGAAGATTCTTTTATCAAAGGCTGAATCTAATTCCTCTCCCCTAGAATATGGGTGAGCCTTTGTGAATAGAATATGGCAGAAAGGACGCTGCATTCCTTATGAGGCTAGGTCATGAAAAGAAATAGGCTTTTTATTTTGGAATATGTGTCTTGGGAACCCTGAGCCAATATGTAAGAAGTCCAGCTCTGCTGAAGCTACCACGCTGCAGAGACCACATAGAAATAAAGGCTCCCAAGGAGCCCCATGTCCCAGCCTCCAGCGGCATGAGTCCTCCCAGGATCAACTGCAGGGCATGACAAGAGAATCTTCAGACAATTCCAGTCCCCAGGCTTTGAGCTGTCCTAAATGACACCACATAGAACAAAGGATCTGTCTTCATCAAGCCCAGCCAATACTGCATGTTCATGAGAAAATTAATGGTTACCGTTTTAAGCCACTAAGTTTTGGGGTAATTTGTTACATGGCAGTAGTACTGGGACGTCACCATTATGGTGTCATCAGGCTGCTCTCCTTGTTTCTTATGAGACCTTAGCTTCTCTTTTCTAGCAGTTGCTTAACAGAATTAGGGGAGGGTTCCTTCTTTCCCCATTGTCAAAATTCCTTTAACAAATCATAAAACATGGAGGCATTTAGCTCTTACAATTTGAAGACTTACAGTTTCTCATAATGGCCTGATGGTATAAATCTTTTATTCAGCTGACTCTAGTTTGTTACTTTGCCCATAACATTTAGTGTAAGTCCTCATGCGATTGTGTTGGGGACATCAGTTTAACTGACATCTTGACAGTGTTGTTGCCAACTCATGCTTCCTCATTAATTCTATAGATGAAGATGGTGCACCCCAACACTCTCCCTGCAGATTAAATCGCTTCCCCCATCCTGAGCATTGTGCAGGAGTCAAAAGCTTTCTGGTCAGTTTTAATGTGTCCTGCTTCTCTCCTGGGGATTTTGGACTCACAAGCATTTAAGAGCTGTGAAATCTCTGTAACTTACACATACAGTAGGCATTTGGCATTTTAAACTCTTTCTGGAACTTCACCATTAATAAAAGTATTGAACTGATCAGGACTGAGAACATAGGTCTGTTTTTTGCCAGCAGAGACTACCCCCATTCAGGTTGACATGATCCATTCATTAACAGCATGCTCAATCATAATTAATGAGTTGAATCCAACTACTTGTTTCTATTTTGTCCCAAAGGACATCATGAGATGAGTCATCAAATGTGTTGCTGAAAACCTTATCACATTTTTTGTTCTCACAGGTTAGTGAACTATTACAAGAGGCAGAGGCTTTAATTACCTGAGTCATTCCCAATAATTTATCCTGGCTCCTCACGATAGTTTCCACAACTGTTATTATTCTCAGGCTTATGTATGCATATATATATATATGTATTTATAATTGAATTCCAAATCAAAATTCAGCCCATGTGGAATCTACCTTCTCTACATTAGAAATAAGTGAAGCTAAGAGAGGAGGGCAGACAGTCAAGGTGCATTATTTATTTGAGTTTGCATTGATACTTATCATTATTGTTGTCTTACTTAATGGCTTGATTTTTAGTGAAAATTACCAGAAAATGACTAAAAATCTTTAGCCCCCAGGCTAATTTTACAGCTAGCACAGTGTCATTTAGCGCCACCTGGAGACACATCATGCATTGCAGAGGGGAGAAAATAAACAGGAAAAAAAATCATAACCTTGGGTAAGCAATGTAGAGATATTAACATGCTCCTTTTGCCTATCTGCCCCCAAGCCAGGCGTTCTGGTTATAACTGTTCGATCATTCAATCATGCTATGAAACAGATACTATTCTTATTACCATTTTACAGTTGGAGAAATTAAGACACTAGTAAGTGGTAGAATTGGAAATTGATTCTAAACAGTTTGATTCTAGAGCCTATATGTTTTATCCAGTATGGCATATAAAACCTCCCTTTTGCTTCTTTATTCTTTCAAAAGAATGATGTCTGAAATAGGAAGAGTAGAACAAACATCAATAAGTGGAAATGGGAGCCCAAGAGGGAAGAAGTGATGCTAAGAAACACTTTAGCACTTCAAAGGAAATCATGTCTGCTGGACTGGAAGAAATCTCAACGTACTGGAGAATATTCAGAAGGCTGCTAAACGTGTTGTGATTTCGAGGCACCATGGAAGAATGAGAGTCCGAAAGACTGGAGATGGGCTATTTTTCAAAAAGATAAGAGCATGACAGCCAAGTATGGCATCACTTGTAAGCACCTGGATATGACAGTGCTGATCCCTGGGACCCAATACGGGCTCAGTAAGATTTAGTTGTTGACACACATCATTTCTTAACAGGCTGTTGTGTGAGTGGATCCTTGTACACAATAAAGAAATATGGCTGGATGCAAAATTAGTTATTTTCATGGAGGTTGATATGACTTTACCTTGATGTTTGATGAATGCCAACCTGGAGAGATTTCATGGAAAAATATAAGAGTTGGCCTTCGACTCTTTGGCTAGGACTTTTATTCACCCTTTGGATGAAAATTTTGATGTCTTGGTCAAAAGGACAGATAACGTCAAGTGGAGAGGCACAAAATATTGATCCCAGAACATCTTAACTGTCTGGACCATTGGACTGACTTGAATGAGAGGTAGTTGAATAGGAATGAATATGAGGCCTTTTATTCCAAAGTCCTGGTCAACTTCTTTAATGTCGACTTGGCAGCAGTGCTATCAATAGAAGTAGAATGTGAGCTACATCTGTAATTTAAAATTTTCTAATAGCCACATTTTTTAAAAGTAAAAAAAACAGAAAAGCCTCAGGTGAATTTTAATAATGTATTTTTTTAATATATTTTACCCAATATATTCAGAGGACTATCATTTCAACACATAATCAATATGTGAAATTATTGTTGAAATAATTTACTTTTTTTTTACTGTCTCCAAAATCTAGAGTGTATTTTATACTTATAGCACCTCTCAATTCACAATAGCCACACATATGGCTATGTATTAGATAATGTAGCTTCAGAAGGATTTTATTGACACTCAGGTCTGTGACTAGGATGCTCTCCAATTATGTCATTCTCTAGTTGGCTGCATGAATAGAGGAAATATGCCTAAAGTTATACCACTCATAAGTTTTTTTGTTTGTTTGTTTTGTTTTTAGTGAAAAGAGAAAGGGTCTGGGCTCTTTGACATATAATCACTGTGGAAAGTGTATTGGTGCCCACTGCCTGTGACCTATATTCAACCCTTACTCATAGGTACTGGTACAATCTCAGTGACTGAAATACAACACTTTTTTTTCAAAGTAAACATTTACCCAACTGTTTTTTCTTCTCTGCATTTCTCCTTAGATATGCCTTTTTTTGTTCAGGGTAGATGTTGTTACTAGAGCAAGTAGCAGCTTTTTATTTTTATTTTTTTCAAAGAATATAATAAAATCCTTGTTCCATTCCCATTTCTAATTACAACCAGTGCAACTTTTTAAATTGGTTTTAAGTTCCCACATCTGTTCCCTTTTTCAAAAATGGTGATTTCTGAACACTAACACCCATGGAAGCTTCAGAAATCTGGAAACCTAACCAATAGTGAATACAGCAAATAATCATAAATATATATATATATAAAACAAAATAATTGTTAGAAATGCACAAAAGCTCACATAAAATATATAGCACCCTTCATTATTCCCTTTTTGCGGATGAGAAAACTGAAGTTCGGAGAGGTTAACTGGCTAGCCCAGTGTCACAGAGTTTGAGTCTGATCTCAGGCCAACACCTTTTCTGCTTCATTACGTATCTTGCTGGAATGACATTTTTCCTTGCAGGACTAAAGACACTATTATCTGTTCATACACCATCACTACCTAGAATCCTTCTTCCACGGTAGTTATTTTCTCTGAGTAGAATTCATGAATTCATGGCAATTGAAAATACATTCTCTGGAGCAGACTGCTTGGGTTTAAATGCTGGTCCCACCACTTGTAAGCTCTGAGATATAACTCAATTTCCTCATCTATAATTTCAGGGTAACAGTCCCTCTTGCATAGAGATGAGCTCATCCATATAAAGCACTTGAACGGAAACTGGCCCATAGTAAGCACTCAATATTTTTTACTTAGTAGAACAAGTTTTCACAGTCCTTCACTTAAAAACTCTGTAATAGAGGCTTCTAGCTTGAAAGGAACGTTCATATTGACTACCACAACCTCCTGAGCCCAGGAACCCCTGCTGCAGCATTCCTGGAAAGACAGATGTCTGTATACCACTTGGTAGGGAGCTTGCTGCCTCAGGGACCGCCACTCCATTTTTGGACAGCCCTAACTTCTGGGGAGGCAGTTGTACCACAGTGCAAAAAATTTGGGACAAGCAAATACGTGAAACTTTGATACAAATCTTTCCACATTACTGCCTGCTTCCAAGAAAGCACTTAGAGTGAACTGGAGCTCACAGAGTCAAAGATAAAAGAATATTCTTTTCAACTCATTAAATCATGGTCGTCTGGACCATGGATAAATAGAAGTGACGAAGCCTAATTAACATTATTTGTAGCAAGTGCATTATCTCTATGGGGGTCTTTCTAGCAAGACTAGTAACTCTAGCTTAGTGTGAGACTGACTCTTGGAAGAAGGGATCAACAAGTGCAAATAATGATCAAAAGCTCTCCTGGGCTAAGATATGTAAGGGAAATGGTTATTTCTACGAAATGCTCCACTAGGGCAATTCAGTACATAATGAATGTTAATTGTACAAAGTCCACTAAACTGACATATGTATTTATGTGATTTCATTTGATTTCTAAGGTAGATTTTTCAGCATTTCAAATAAGCCTTTTAATTTTCTTTTCCTTCACAAGTGAATGCAGGCTTGATCTACTCAAGTCCAAAAGTGTCTGACTGAGGTTAAAGGTGTGCTGCTTTTTATCTTGTTTTTAACTGTTCTAAACTGATAAAATTTCCATTTTTTTCTCTTCCACTCATTTTTGCAAAACAGGGAAAAATGCAATGAAACGGCAAGTAGTAACATCAGCAGCTGCATAATCAAAGGTGGAAATGCTGCTGGAACTATTTCGATAGCTGGAAGGCAGCTCCACAAACATTGCAATATTGTTCAACAGCATTGAAACACTCGTTAGCTGAGGCAAGAAGTCCAAAGGTATATAAAAAGCAGAGTGTGACATGACCGTATAATGTAGAAAAGTGAAGGAGGTTGAAAAGTCAAATATAACTCAAGTCACGTACCATCTGAATTAGGTGCTGCTGGGAGAGGCAAATGTAATTTGCAGATCTACTTTAAATTATTTTTCTAGAGCCAAGGGAAATCCTGGTTCCTAACGCAAACCAAATGTTTTTTGATTATTAGGTCAACTGAGATCAGATATATGAAAGTGCCTTCTAAACAGTAAAGTTTCCATGTTAGATTTTATTATTCTCAAATTAAATGAGGAAATATACTTTCTCAAGTACAACTAGATCTTTGTGTAAACTTGATTCTTCTACCTCAATCTCTATTCAGTTTCTTCAAGCTCCTTTCTAGATGACTGGCACGGGGATCTTTATCACTCTTTTGCAGGTTTGTACATCTATCTTGCTTGATGGGTAAACAACCCAACTCACAAGAACCCAGGAGGGAAAACAGCAAAGGGAAAATGACCAAAATGGAGATGGAAAAGACAAAAGTATAGCTAAACCAAAAAGAAACAGGAGTCAAGAAAAAATAACAACAAAATATATTTAAAAACAGACTTCTCCAATTGGCATTTGAATGAAAGAGCTACCAATTAACTCCACCCCTTTCTATTGTTTCCTTTGCTCCTGGAGTCCTCTTGCAGCTTTTATTCTTGAAACTCAGGCGGCAGCACCAGACATTAAATCCCCAAAGGGAGAGGTATTATTAAACCTTTTGCTGGTCACTTTTCTGAACAAAATGGACAAATTCTTAAGCACTCTTATTCATTTCATGGCGATCGTTAGAAGAAAAAAATTAAGCCAAACTTGCATATTGAAAATAAAAACAAAACACACACCAAAAAAAAACCCTGAAGATAATAAATATCGCTGATTCACTTATTTTAAACAAAGTCCAATTTTATTCACTCTTAATATCCTTGCAGTCCATTGTATACCTTCTGCACTGATCCCTGTTTCAGTAGCTGTTTGATACCTGAGGAAAGAATGAACAAATGACTCCATTAAACAATGTGACTTCACTAGAGTTTAAAGAGCATGTTTCATGGGAGGCTCACAAAAAGTTTTATAACAACCACAGATTTGAATGAAACAAATAACCACCAATGTCCACATGTTCATTGCATGTGAATACCCCCACACATGCACATGTACATCCAAGACGATCCTTCGTTTTTCTCTCAGGCACACACACTATACACATCCCATAAAACCCTATGAGAAGAGGTAACTGAAATGGAATGCAAGTTTTGCACTGTCTTCCATTACTTCTTTGTCCTCTTTTCAGTTTGACCTCTTTCACCTTCTTTTTATTTAGGACCCACCAATTAGGCCCTCTTCTCAACCAGTCATTGCAGACATTACCCCGAAGACTCTGATCCTTCCAGCGTACCCCATCTCTCCTTTTATAGTTTGGTCCAGCTCATTTAAGTGACTCTGTTTCATAACCACACGCCCACACAAGCTCTCTCTCCCTCGGTTTCAAAGCCCAGCTTACACAGCCTTTTGTAACACGACGACAGAAGGATTTTCAGTACTGCCTTTACAGAAAGGTAAGTTTATTCCCAGTCTTGTGTTCACTAATGTTAGTGGCTGATATCTGAAGTCACTGGAGGGTTTGTTTTTATTGCTTGTCCTCTTTAACTACCTGTTCTCACACTCACATACAACACACACACACACACACCCACACCCACACACACACACACACACACACAATCTCTCTCTCTTTCACACACATTATACCCCTCACCTTCTCTTGCTTCCTCTGTTAACTGTTCTTTTGGAAAATCCACATCAAAAGTGATGATCAAAGAGCCTTTGATGTTGTTGTTGTCGAAGTTCGGGAGCCCTTCCCCTTTCTTCCATAGCTTGGCTCCCGGTCTAGTGATCTTATCCCGGGAAATATGTACCTGAAAAGCCAGAGAATGGACTGGAGCAGGACTGGTACTCCTGAAGTACAATACTGGCTTCTAGTGAACACTAGTGCCCAAAGCTCATGTCACAGCTCAGAGGAGCAGCAAGGAGGAAGGGGCGAGGGGACTCATTAGTACATTGCAAGCCAAAGTAAGCAAAGGCCTTCAAAAGAAAAAGGAAAACCAAACGCACAAACAAGCAAAACAGTAAGGCTCTGCCAATGGAGGCTGTAAGGACAACGCCGCCAGGGGCTGCGCGCAATCAGCTCTTAAGTAGCAGAAACATCTGTGACTCAGTTACTGCCAGACATTCAGCAGCAGAGTGAGGAGAAGAAGCAGGACAAAGACTGAGAAAGGAGTCCCCATGGCTCTAAATGATTGAAGGGGCTGAAATAATCTTAAAAGCACCCACGTGAAAGCTTTAAGAGAACAGGAAGCAGGAAAATTGGTTTGTTTACCTTGTGACCATCCAAGTGAGTGATATCCATATCAAAGCCCACCAGAGACTCAACTAGTGAGATTGTCACGTTTGTGTATAAATCATCTCCTCTCCTTTCAAATATTGGGTGCCTAAAAACAGATCAAGGCAAAAATCATTAACTTCCACCTTCCTGTGAAAAGAATTCAAAAAGTTTTTAGAATATCTTGGAAAAGGATGAATATCACTCTTTTAAACAATAAATATTTATTAGACACTCCTTTATGTGTAGTACTAATCAAGACTACACAGGTATGTAAGATTTATTAAACTACTCTAAAAGAACGTACAATCAGCAGAAGCCAAAGATATAAATATAAAACTACAAGTACTAGATTATGGAAAAGAGAGAAAGACAACTTCCAGCAAGGAAGATGGGCATCAGGAACGGATCTGGGGAGGTTTCCAGAGCTGAGATTGCAGACCAGGTCAGTTCTAGAGATGCAGATAAGGTGGACACAGGCGGGATGGGGATAGGGAGAAAGGGAATTCTGGCAAAGACAAGGACTTGAGAAAGTACCAAGTTTACTCAAGGAATAGTACATATTCCAGTTTCTCTGGGAAGCAATGAGGAAGACAAGGTAGGTAAAGAAAGCTGGAGAAATGATCACTGAGATTAAAGTGTGCTATGAGGGAAAAGTCCTAAGTGGTGGGGGCCCATTTCTCCATGTTTAGGTGGGAACCTCGTTTCAAAGAATTCTTAGAAGCAGGGGTACCACTGGTTTCCAAAGTGGTAACAAGAGAGACATAAATGAGAAAGACTGAGTCCCAAAATTCTTGTCTGAGCAGCATTTCATGGTGAAGAGACGCCAACGAAATAAGAGCTCTCTCTGCACAGAAGCTGCATATTATGTAATACTGGGTCTTTTTTATGGAGACAGCTCCCATTCTTGTATGGAGCCATATTTTCTGTTAAAATATCAGGTCTCCTTGATTTCCCATTCTTGTTTGCCTCTCACTTACAACTCCTTACTTGTCTTATCAATTCTTTCCTGCCAACATCTTCTGGATTTGTATGTCCTGAGCAAATAAACAACGGGGCTCAATCTTAGGCCCCGACCCTAAATTTTCAGTATTCTAGAGTTACAAATAATCATTTAGGCATGACACAGAAGACAAGGTCTGTAAGTGCCCTGGTGGTTACCCATATTTCTATCATCTGACTCATATGAAAAGCAAGAGCTAAAGAGAAGTCCTCTAACATTAGCTTACTTACTTGACAACTTTGATTCGGAAACGTAAGTCTCCTGGTTCTCCATCCACATGAGGCTCACCTAGTCAGAACAGATTACAGCAGACTGTGAACCACACAAGTCGAACATTGGAAATCTATTTGGCAGTTGAGAGTATTTTAAAGCCATTACCTAAGGTGCTATCAAGTCTATCTATGAGAGCACTGTCTCTACCTGGTTATATCAAGTGTCACATTATTAGTGAAGGTCACTTGTGCCTCAGGCACAGCAATAAATAACTTGACCTATTTTCTAAACAAAGAAAGATTTGTTGATTTCCTGAACCTGAAGTCTTAAAGCTTCTTTTCTTTTAGATTTTAAATTTAACCCCAAAGGTGAGGTCTGAGAACATCCTAATTAATGCAAACTAGTAAGAAAGAGAACCTTCTTTCATTGCTGAGTTAGAATTAATCCATTAAGGTCTGAACACGCTAAATTTTGATAACTTAGGTCACTTGACGGTAACTTTTGCCATGATATCCAAAAGATAAACAGTAACGCTACTGCTTAAGGTGATCAACCATGATGGTCATAACAGATTTTCTGTATCGCAAAACTGACTGAAGATAGTCAGAAATGACATGTGCATTTACTACGTGGCCATAGGTGCAGGTGGGAAGGTATTCGCAAGCAAGCAAAGAGCAGAAAGTTATGACAATAAAACATCAATATCGATATTTTACCTTCTCCAATAAAGGGGTACTCCATGCCATCTCTCACCCCAGGCTCTATTTCTACCTCCAATGTTCGTTCTTCATTCACTAGTCTGAGACAGAGAATTTAAAATGAAAAAAGTGAGACTACAAAGCAAACTCCAGATGCAGATAATTAAAGTTTTACCTATTGTATAGAGCTTTTTCTTGGAAGATGATCCTGTATCTTTAGTTGACAAAGCCATGTGGTATTTATTTACACCTATGTGCCAAAAGCCACAACAAAGCTACTATATATATTACATAATCATGCAACTGCTACTTCCAAAAAAGCCTGCAGTAGATGGATTACTTTGAAGTGCGTGATACACATTTGCACCTGGAAGGACAGGGTCATGTTTATCAGGAATCTAGCAGGAGAGTTTATCCTGATTTTTTTTCCTGTTCCCACAAATACCAACTTGGTTTTGATATATATAATTTAAGTTTCAATTAAATAGTTGTGTTTATAACATAATCAGCAAATAGTACTTCTCTAATTTGAAATGTCGGCTGGACATATAAGATTACTCTAATATTCCAAGTAGAAAAATTGAAACATCAACATTTTTTAAGTACATTCGGAAATAAAGAGCATTGCTTATTGGTTCAGAAACATAAAAGGAGATATTTAGAAGAATGCCATTGTAAAAATATTAAAATGTACTTTTGCTCTATCATGGTAGAACATGAGAGAGAGAGGAGTGAGGAAAAGGAGGGGAAAAATCTGGGAAAGGATCATTAGCATTTTAATAGAAAATGAGATGATTAAAGTGTCTCTTGGTAAAACAAAGCTAGTGCTTTCACATACTTGACGTTAGGGCACTCATCGCAGACCACCTCCTGGGTCATCTGGAAGCGCCCTGGGCCCAGCTGGGTGGTCCGCATCTCTTGCCGACAGTTGCATTTTCGTTTTCCAGGAGCCTGCCTTGCCACAGGTTTGTTCCTAACTACCTAAGAAGTGCATAAACAACATCAGCTTCCCGCTCACATAAAACAGCCTTCGGTTTTTTCAAGTGATCAGGGCTCTGCGCATGTGCCAGGGCTGGGGCTCCCCCTTCCCTGGCAAGCTATCCCTCAGGACCTAAGGCTAACATAAGTCTTTGAGGAGTTACAGAGCAGCCCCAATGCAAAAATGAAACATATAGATAATTAAATGACTCCAATTCTAAAGTTGGAGAAGAGAGGGAAATAAGAAAGAGAACTGAAAAATACTGTGTATGATATCAGCATTTCTAAGCCTCAGTTAAATACTACTGAGTTAAAGTAGTTCACAGAATTACTGTCTTCTAGAAATCTGAGCTGTGCAAACCACAACCCCTGAAGAACTACAGCCTTCAAAAGCTGGTTTGTGGCTACCACCAGAGGATTAGTTATAATTAACCTAATGAAAACACTTCCCTGTTTCAGACAACTCAGTCTAGGACTGTTTCCAGTGCTGTCTCAATTCAGATACTTTAACAAGTAGAAGAGGCACAATGATCATTTCTTTGTAGTTGATTGCAATCAAACATCCTGATCCCTCCAAGTATGTGGAAACTAATTTACATAGAGAAATGCATTCTTGTTTTTACCTGTTTAATTAGTTAAACACCTAATCACAAACCATGTGCTTACGCAGAAGGATGAAACAAATGCTTGGAGAAAAATCCCCGAAAGCCTACCAACATGAAAGCCCAGGTCAACAGAATAAATAACATCAATAGTAATTACAACAAATACTTTATAGCACTTACTATGTGCCAAGTAATTCTCTAATTGCTTTTACATAAATGAACTTATTTAATCCTCACAACAACCTTGTGAAGTAGATACTGTTATTATCCCCATTTTAGAGGAAGTAATGAAAGCACAGAAAGATTCAGTAAAAGACCAAGGTCACATAAGTAACATATGGCAGAGCCAGGATTCGAAACCAGGTAGTTCAGCTCCAAAGTCCATGCTTTTAACTACAATGTTCTCTCAAGATAATTTTTTCTTAAAGAAGAATTTACTATTGGGCCATTTAAATAGCAAGGTCACTTACATTCTTTACAATAATTAGACTGAAAAAGAATTTCTTTAGAAACACACTAACTGTAAAAAGTGATATGCACTGTGTATTAGCCACGACTTCAGACAACAGGTCTGGTGGGGAACATGGGAGTTAATTACGCTCACCTCTTTTCTACCACTTGAACAACCTATCCTGTTTCTGAAGGAGAGATGGCCCACATATTTTGAATGCCCTTTACTCTCATTCTTCAGACTGAACAACACTATTACAAGCCAGTTGCATCTTCCGTAAATCTAGTCCTCCTCTTCCAACTATTCAGAGCCACAATTAAGAAGAATGTGCTTCTTGTTAAGATGGCGCATATGCACAGGCAACCTGCTATCTCTTCCAAAACCCTGGAAAAACTAGGAAATATGGGCTCCAGGAAACAATAATGGTAACAACACATGTGAGAAAACTCCTGACACAGAAGGCTGTTTTGAACTGGTATGTGTATTGGGGCAACAGTAGCTATCAGGGGCAGTGAGAGGATCTGGAAAAAAAGCAGTTGAAGTTCTGGACAAGACTATCGCACCCCTCTTCCCAGAAAACAACAGACTCCAGACACAAAACAAAAACACAAACGTTGCATGAAAATAAAATACAGTTAAACCACTAGGTAAGGGCTTGCCCTAATACACTCTACAATGGAAAGAGAGGTGCCAACAGTGGGGAAGGGAGGAGGATATGAGCTCAAAGGCCAAAACAGTGAGAGGTCTGAAAACTCCAATGATCCATCCCCCACCTCCAAGACAAAATACTGGCCACCAAATGTATTTTAAACAAATTGTATTAGAAAAGACAATCTAAGAAATTAAAATAAGCATGGTGATACTTAAGAAAGTAAGGGAAGACATTAGCAAAATGAAATAGAGTAAGAATTAATACAAGAATCAAGCAGAAATGTTATGTACACAAATGAGTCGAAATAAAAACACAGCTGATGGGGTATTATTAGAATAGATATAACTGAAGATTGAAATAGTGAGCTGGAAGACCATGAGGCACTCTCCTAGAAGTATGAAAGGATAAAGAAGTAGAAAAATTTTTTATTATTTAAAAGAAAGTTAACAGCAGATAGAAGGAGAAGTGCCAATGGACTAAATATCTAAAATTGTAATAGACATAAACTTCTCAGAATTAAAAAAGATGAATAACCTAAAAAACTCCAAAATTTTAGTAAAAAATATAGGTGAACTGCTTTCTGATTTTAGGGCAGAGAAGAATTTCTTAAACAAGACATGAAAACTTACCATAAAAGAAAATACTGAAAAATCTGACCACATTAAAATCAATTATTTCTGTTCACTTAAATAAATCTTTAATATAATGAAAAGACAAGTTATAAACTAATAGAATATACTTGTATCACATATAGCCAGCAAAGGATTAGTACTAAAAATAAACTTTTCTTAGACATCAATAAGGGCAAAAGGCAAATGGGCAAAAGACATAAAAGGGCATTTTATGAGATGAAACAAATATGGCCAATCAAGATATAAAGATACTTATCCTAATTATGAATCAAAAATGCAAATTAAGACCACAATAACATTTTATAGCCATTTAATGGGTAAAAATTGAGAAGTCTAATAATTCAAAGTATTGGAGAAGTGGGCAGATCTATAAGATCTTTTATAAACTGCTGGTGGAAGTACCAGTACCAATCAATTGAAAAAACAATACAAATGAACACTGGGTCATATTACCCAGCAATTCCACTCTTACATATATCTACCCAAGAGAAATGCTTGCTCATATGTACCTGGATATATACACAAGAATGTTCATACAAGTACTATTTGGAATTAAAAAAAAAACTGGTTGTAACCTATCTGTCTATTTATACATTGTAGTCACAGTGAGATTCTATTCAGCAGAATTATAGCTATAAGCAACAACATGGATGAATCTGAGTAACATAACATGAATGAAAAAAGCCAGTCCCAGAAGATAATGCATTATACGATACCATTTTTACAAAGTCAAAAATGACCAAAAAAAAAAAAAATCAATATATTATTCAGGTATTCATGCATATGTGATAAAACAAGCAAGAGTGGCAAGGGAATAATAAAGACAAAATTCAGGACAGTAGCTACTTCTGAAGGGAGGCAGGGGACCAGAACAGGGAAGCAGCATGTAGGCAGATGTAAGTGGTGGTATTGTTTTATTTAGTTCTTGGGCTAGGTGATGAGTTCTTGAAACAACAACAGTGTCTCATGAACCAAGGATTATGATTAATTCTACACATCTGGTCACTCTCCCCACACCCTAAAAGACAGAGAAGATACCTAGAAACATCTTGTTTTTAGTCAAAAGTACTACTTCTGGCAGTCAATATGAATAGCTGTATTGTTTGAACTTACTTCCACAAAATTTCCCGCATATACTTCTTCCAAAGTGACTTCTAGATCTACAATAATATCACTTCCTCTTGGAATATTTCTGTCTTGCTGACGAGGGGTTCCTCCAAACATGAAACCAAAATCTCCAAAGAAGCTGTAGATAAATGTAAAATCATCAGGAAAAAAAATCAGAGTTCGTGCCTTAAATTAGTTTTCTTTACATTCATAAAATATTGTGTCCTACAATGTATTGTGCAAACCTAAAAGACATTTTTCACACATTGGAGTCATACATCATATACAATTTTTAATTTATACAATATCGACTATATTGCCCCCACAAAAAAATTTACGTTATAATACAGTATTGTCCAGAAATGTAGTATAGTGCATATATATAGTATACCAATGAATTCAGTAAATTCATTCAGTGAATTGGGTTTAACCAATGAAATAATGATTTAATACTGAGGAATAACAGAATATAATGGACTTATTGAGAAAGGGTATAATATATATAGACCATGTAATGCTGAACCCAATGGTAATTTTGAACATTTGCTGTATTAAGTTTATATGCTTTTTAGAAACTAACTTTAGTGAAAGCTACTGCTCTGTACAAAAATCTTGGATACATAATTAAATAAAGTGAAAAAGCATCAGCCTTAGTAAAATTCTAGACCTTAAGGAAAAGAAGTTCAGGTCTCTACAAGACCAAAATTAATTTTTGTGAGTAACAGAAGCATCGCTTTGAGATTAATACAAACAGTGACATTCAACTGTACAGTGTTCTGATCTTAATGTTAATTATTGATGTTACTAAGAAGTCTCAGATTTTACAACAGTGATGATGACAACTATTTAACTTTCCCCTACCAGTCAGTCTTGGTGAATGGATTCTCTGAATCTTAAATAAAAGCAGAGAGGGAGGATTTGGGGGAAAGGGTATAAACAAAGCTTTTTCTGTTTCTGACATTCCTAAGTATCATTTCTAAAAGACAAGGGGAACAAGATAACTTCCTAGCAGACTAACTGAAATCAATCCTGGGGGAAAGAAGGATTTCCTAATCATGTTAGTCACATAGCTTCACAAGTCTTGAAAATCTGTCACCTCCAAATATTAATGAACGCAACAGTGACTCTTACTTTTGGAGAAGGTTCACAAAATCCTTTGAGAATCTAAAGAAAGCAATAAACCCTCTCCCCAAAGAAATGCATATCCAAACATCTTTTTGTTATAACACTTAAAACCCTACATTAAGATCTCTTAGTATATGGCATCAGGGCATATGGAACTTCGAATGCTCCACAAGAAGGGTTCAAAGAGTGGAAAGGAAGGGTGTTTATATTCCATCCAGTCAGCACTCCCAGAAAGCCATGTGCTGCAAGAGATAAAGAGCTTCTACTCTAATTCCTTCCCCCAGTGCTGGTTATCATAATCATCTCTCTAGTTGATAAAATGAAAGAGAGGCAGCCTTGGGTATGGGAGGAGGAATTTCTCTCTCTCTGCTTACAAGAAAAACTTTGCTCATTAAAGGGTTTACAGTGAGGAGACAAGGTTTCCAAAGTATATTCCCCAGGCCCCAATATTGTGGGCCAGATGAATGACACTTTTAGTGCTGTCTTTTCTAGAGCTTTGAGAAAATAGAAGAGTATATTCCCAAAAAGAGAATGACTGCTTTTGGATAAGGATTGGTGAATTGCACTCTTCATCAAAAGCTTCTGAAAAAGGGAGCAAGGATAATTCTTTAATAATCACTAAGTGATCCATTCTCAGACACTGACACTTTGCAGATGGAGAAATTACATACTGTGAAAAAATGTCTCCATGGGAGCTCTGATGACCATCTTTTAATCCCTCTTCACCGTAAGTATCATATTGTTTCCGCTTCTCACTATCTGACAGAACCTGGGGGCAAAAAACAATGGAGGAAAAGATCATGAGTTTGTAATATTCAGATGTAGTGCATTCATTTTTTTTTTTTTTAATTCTGATACCGTGTCTAAGATTTTAGTGGAATTTAATCCTCATTATATTTTCTTTAGCAGACTAAATTCTTTGATGCATTGTTCATTTTGTAACTTCTGAATGCTCAATTCATGTTTTTAATTTAAATGTATCCAAACTCACCTAGTAACATAAAAATCATATCTGACTTTAATGATGTGGCTATGAAGGTGAGGGCAGTAACAAGAAAGAGGTGAGATGAATTCCTCAGGTTTACCTTCCATGCAGTTTGACTCTAGTGCTTATACTGTTAATCACTATGCTATATTATCTCTCTATAAACTAGGATATGACTATGACAGATTGCCATTAGTGCCAGAAACAGTAAATTAGGACAGCTTTAAAATTTGCTCAGCCCTATATGTCCATACCATACTCACTCTTTCCAACATACACACACTACAAGATTAGCAAATCAAAGGAATTAAAAAGTAGACCCTCCAGAAAGTTCTATACAGCTATATTTTCATACTTCCCTTTTCATTCTTTGGTTTCATTATATAGAAATCTGTTTTTGGAAGAATGCTGTCTGCCACATACATGTTTAAGTTCATAACTTCCTGAGTTTGAATTACAGAGAGTAAAAAGGGACATTGCTCTGTGAAGGTTGCTCAAGGTCAATTTCACAGTTTGAAATGACTTTTTGAAGTTTTAATGGTTTTAGAAAACTATATCCACAGTCAAAGGTATATGCTTTCTCAATGGCCCATTCCATACATAATACTAAAGAATGTAAAAAGAAAATAAGCTTCCATAATCTTCAAAATTTCCCTTCCAAAATAAAAGCTTCCTACTTAATCTGAAGTATATGCACACATATAACTTAGAAAATTAGATAATGTACACTCTTTCCTTGATATTTTTAAACTATTTAAATAATAGACTGAAGGAGAAAGTTATTGCAAACCTATACTTGTGTTGGCTCAGAAAAAGAGAGGCTGGAAGTAGATGGGGCTTGTTGACTCAGCAAGAGAAAAGGAAGATCTGATTGCCATATGTAAATAGTTTTGGCTCATGGCTAAATGATGTATAAGGAGCCACAGCAAAATTTATTAACATTTAAGATATATTAAGAAGAATTTTAAAAATTGAGTATATACTAAAGTGAGCGTTCTTAAAAGCAAAGACAAATGGGTTAGTCCAGAAGTGACTAGAATACTCAACTAAAGCCACTGTGATAGACCAAGTGAGAGAAAGGAATATTTTTGGAAGTATTCTAAAAAAGTAGCTACTTGGAAAAGCAGCAGAAATGGGCAGAGTTAACTTAAAACAACAACGACAACAACAACTCTCATTTCACATTCTGGATTTCCAATATTTTCACTTTCAAGTCCGCTTCTCTGGTCTTGTCTTCACAAACAAATGAACCCTACATTTGATCTATAAGAAATGCCATTTCAAAACCTCAAAACAAAGACTATTTTTTAGTCAGTTTCTATTCGGACATCAGAGACTTCTGTACCAACTTACCCAAAGTCACCCTTAAAATTATCTATTACCATTCACTTCCCTCCTCACTTTTCTAAGGAATGCAATTTTATTCCATAGTCTTGTAAACTATTTTATTTCTAAAAGAAAAAAAAAGGTTCTTAATTGATTTGCCAATCAACCCACAGTGTATAGACTAATTAAAATACCAGCAGTAATCCCAGCTCAATAAAGAAGACAAATTTGTGTTCACAAAAGACTCTTCAACTTTACAACTCTAATTTCTCTCAGAACCAAAGGCAATCAAGTAAATGATACCAAAAATAAAGAAAAGTTGAACTTGTGATTTAGAAAGAGTCTTAGAGTTAAAGAAACTACAATCTCATGAATGATCTATGTATGGCCTGCTTAAGTTATAGCTAAAGAACATGGTAGATTCTTTAAAAAGCATGTTAAATTTCTAACTTCCCTAGAAAATATTTGAGTCCTGGGTTCCTAGCAAACA
The DNA here is from genome assembly GCF_902729225.1 of Pteropus medius. Taxonomy (NCBI): domain Eukaryota; kingdom Metazoa; phylum Chordata; class Mammalia; order Chiroptera; family Pteropodidae; genus Pteropus; species Pteropus medius. Next base: position 4,281,396 of record NW_024353517.1, on the reverse strand, counting down.
ATAGGGATATTCATGGGAAATACAGTGCAAAAATATGGAATACATATTATCAATAAGAAACAAAATTACATATAATATAAGAGGGTCCACCAACCCTCTCAAGTTTATTTGTAGGCCCCAGGTTAGAAATTTTGATCCTACAGGATCTTTGAAGGTGCCAAGAGAAGAAAGGGGGACCCTATTAGTTCTAGGTTTCACCTGGGTATAAGTCACTACTTTAGTTCATTCACTTCTGTAATCTAGGAGGCCTTGGGATCCCTTCGTTTCATGTTTTTTCCAATACTAAAATATCTCTCATATTGGGTATGCCTATAGATACCTAATATGGGAGGTAGAATATTAACTGTCATGTTTTATCTTATACCTCTCCTGCTTGTTATTTGTGTGGTCCATATGGGCATGTGGATTTGTAATCCTCATTTAGAGTTTGTTCTGTTTCTGACTCCAGGTCCTGAAGTGATTAATTGATGATCAATTTACTTACAAACCTATCAATCTTAATCTCTTTCTTTCATTCATCTTTTCAACATTACTCTCCTTAATAAAATAAATATTATATGAAAAAGGAAAGAAATGACATCTACTGACATTAATTTACAATATAGCATCAAATACTTTTACCTATTATCTACTTTTAAAAAGAAGTGACCTAGAGGAAGGGAATGCTTCTCTGTGGTACATGGTCTTTTCTTATAGGTTTTACTCATACTTTATCCTTTTTCCTGACTCACCTCATAAGCAGCACCCAGATCCTGAAATTTTTCCTGAGCTCGTGGATCATCGGGGTTCCGGTCAGGATGAAGCTGCAGGGCTAGTTTCCTGTAGGCCTTTTTAATATCCTTTATAGAGGCGCTTCGAGGTACCCCCAAGATCTTATAGAAATCTCGCCTGGGTTGGGGGGAGAGGGAGAGGATACTCATTAAAGAGTTATATGTTACATTTATTTAAAGTAAAATTTTTCCCTTTATATTTAGGTTTGTGTCTGAGCAGAGGCAGGAAAATAAAGGTATACATGTGACACATACACATAAAAAAGAATGACTAAAAAGAGAACACACCAGAATTTGTAATGAGTCTTATATATATTGAAGTAATCACACTGAGAGGCTATGTACTTTTTAAGCAATGCTAGAATTACTCAAAATATCTGTGGTATTCTTCTCCTAGAATACCTTCAGTCAAGAAAATCATTTTCTTATTTTATGTTCACACATTATTTTCAACCAGTAACTGTATAATCAAATTAACTCTGTTCTTTCCATTACTGACTTCAAATGATTTTTGACTGTTTCCAGTGGTCAAATAACAACCTCAAAGGATGGTTTCCTTTATTCAAAAAGATTACATCACAAAAATGTTTTAACAGTAGTACTGTTGGAATGTTAAAGATGAAGTTAACTTCAGAGGTTAACACAGAGGTTAAGCCAAAGCCCAAAGAAGAGCCATGAAGAGAGAATACCCATTTGGATGTATGAGTTACAGGTTTGTTTTGTTTTGTTTTTCTGAAAAAGAAAGAAAATATCAATCTTGTAATCACTGCTAGCAGTTATACTAGTTTGTCTAGGTCAAGTCTTAATTATAGACAGCTGCAAAAACTCATATGCAGGAGCTATAAGTCTCAGTGGCTGCAAATATGCATATGGCATGACCTGGGAGATAAGGTAGAGATCCACAGATCTCCTTGCAAGGGACTATGCTGGAACCAAATTAATCATAAAGTAAATCTTTGCAAGAAAGGCCTACGGGAAGATACAATATGACTATAATAAACTTTCAGAGCAGGGACTGTACCCATCCCACAGAAGATACCAATAAATATTCATTGAATGAAATGAATAAATAAGCATGCTCACAAAAATCTATTCCTTTTTTCTAGAGTCACTTTAGCCACCAGAAGTTATTCTGAAATGCACTGTCAACAAAGGGAATGGGAAAGTTGTTCACAACAGACACACTAATGTAGTAGTGATGGTAATTTTATAATGCAGTGGGGAAAATGCACTGGGGTACCAAGATCCAGGTGATATAAGACAGAACATTTAAAATATTATTTCATAAGCTTTTAGTCACACTGCAGGAAAATCATTTAACATATAAGTTTTAAAAATTATCATCCACAAGGGGTTCCATGAGGATTAAATAGGTGTTTATCTTCTCCCCTAAAAATCTACAAAAACTTGAGACAAGAACTATATAAACTGAAATGTTTGCTAAAATTAATGACAAAAGAGCTAACTGTATAAAGAATATGGCTTACTTAAAATATGCTTAATATAAACAGCTCAGAAAAATAATGGGAAAAGACAGCTGACACAACTCGATATTGATATTACAGTTCTCAAGAGATTCTTTTATGAAAGACTAAATTTTAAAGCCATAGGATTAACAATATTTATACTGACATTTTGTTTAAACACCTTAAGGTCTCATGCTTTAGTGTAAAAAGTACAAACAACAAACTAGAAAAACAATAAGGCACTACCTAGAAGAAGTTAATTTTTTAAAAAAAATTTAAGATGTTTCACAAGAAAAAAAAAGAATGACATTAAAGTTTAGACATATATACACAGGGAAAAAGCTTTTAAGAGCATAACAAGCATTTAAATTTTAAAGCTCTGCTAGGTAGTACTTTCTCCTTTTAAAGCAACCTATTAATTGTTAGAAACTAAGACTTTACTATTACCCGCATTCTAAAATATGAGTCTGGCCTATCATATCCTGTGGCCACCAGATTTATAGGATCATGTATCTTAAAGACTGAAAGGATCCTCAAGAGTTCAGGTGGTCCTACTCTTTTCATAAAGGAGGCACATCATTATCCTCGTGTTACAGAAGTGAATTTAAGTGATTCCTTCAAGGTCACATAATTCATAAGTGGGGAGGAGGCTAGAATCCCAGTCTGCTACCTGTTGGTGAAATGCTCTTCCCGCTCAAAATATCATCCACCTTCTCAAAAATGTACCATGGAGACAGTGAGGCATGATGACATCTTAGGTTCAATATCTCAAGAAGCTGGAACGTACAAGGGCTCTCTAAACGGTCTGCTCCCTCAGTTTTATTTTCTTCAGTCCCAGCATGCCTTTCCTACCCGTCCCTACTTCCTCACTCAGCCCGGCACTAACCCACCCACTTTAATGTCAGCTCCCCAAAGGCTCGTTGCAGGCTCGACACTTTATCTTCCTCTACTCCAGCTCAGTGGCCCCGCTTCGCCTCCCCTCGCCCCTCCAATGTCTTTGGTACAGCAACCAACTCCCACTCCGGCCAAATTTGGCTCTACAGGACCTCTAGATCTAAGCCCCTTCTCATTCGCGTTACCCATTGCTCTCCTCTCCTCTCCTCTCCACTCCACTTGCTTGGTCCGCACTACCCATTCCTCCGCCCCACCACCTACCTCACCACAGCAATGCCCCCCTCCTCTTCCCTTCAGCCTCGTCCCAGCCAAGACTGACTCAAGAGCCCCGTGCCCCGCGGGTGTCCGTTCCTCACCCGGCGATCACGGCCCCGATGAAGTACAGCAGCAACAGGCAGAAGGTGCCCAGGTTTTGGGGGGCCATGGTTTCTCTGTGCCAGCCTCTGTGCCGGCCTTTGCCCCACACACTCCTCACAACCTCCGCCTCCGCAGCGTCGGCTCGCCAGCCCACCCGGCCCTGAGAGGCCGCCGTACACCAAGGTCTCCTACTTGGTCCGGAGCGACAGCTAGCTTGCCCCCTCCTCTGCCAGTCCGGTTCCCGGGAGTACCCAGTCCCGGTGAGATAAGCCTCCCAGGTGAGAGCCAATCGCTGCTCGGGACATCACACGCGGCCGGTGTCTTGCAGCCAATCAACGCAGTACACTTCACCTCCGAGGCCGCGCGGGTGGCCAGTTAGTCTTCGGAACTACAGCCGCAGCTCTCGGCCAATTAGAAGAGGGAACGTCAGAACGCCGCGCCGCTGCAGGAATCCGCTCGGCCCCGGCTCCCGCGAGTCGTAGAAAACTACGTAAAAGGGCCGTAGGAAAATAGGTGTTAAAAGAGGGCATCCGAGGTACACGAAGTTACCCCATCCGCTCCTTCGGATTCTCCCCAATCACGAAATTCCTCCTTCAGCACTGACCAATTGCGGGAGGAAGGTTTGATCCTGGTTATAAGTCTCGGAATTTCATTCATATGGAACTACGCGCTGGCGCGGAGCGGAGGGACAAGGGCTAAATAGGCGGGACAATCACGGCGCCAACGGGACCGCAGAGGCATTGCTTAGGTGATCTTATTTTACCTTCTCCTAATAGCCCAGGAGAATATTTGTCTCGGTTTCACAGAGAAGAGGCCGTGGAGACAGACAGACTGAGGTTCGGAGACAGCTTCTACCACTTCTTAGCGGTGAGAACAGCCCTCGCCCCTTACACACCAATCTGAACCTGAGCTTCCTTATTTACAAACTTAACCTATTCACTGGCAGTGCTGTTGTAAAACTTAAATAGGAGAAAATCTGTAAACCATCTAGCACAGCGTCTGGTACATTGTAAGCAGTCAATGAATAACTATTATTAGTTATCAGAACTGATTTCCCCTCACTTACTTTTGCTAATCTCAGTAAAGGCACCACCTAGTTGTTCACGAAAAAACTCTAGGTGTGTTCTTTGATTTGTGTGCTGCATCCCTTATCCAAATTTTTTACCTTTAAACTATAACCTGAATCTGTCCACTACTCTACATCTCCACTACTCCGGGCTAAGTCCCATCATCCCTCACCTGACAAGGGCTTCCTAACTGGTCTCCCAGCCGCCACTCTTAATATCTCTTATTCACTCTTGCCCTGCTCCCATGATTTTTTAAAAAAACATGGCTCAAATCATGGCTTCCCATTGCACTTAGAATAAAGTCCCACGTCTTTATGCTAGCTTATTAAACCGTATATGTCTCAATAAAGCTGAAAAAAAATTTTTTTTAACTTTATGTGAGCTCTATCCTCACCTCTTATACTCCTTACTGTGTTCCAGAAAAACTGGTTTCCTTCCTCTTTTTTGAATACACCAAGCTCATACCTGCCTAGGGCCTTTGTTCTCTCTGCCTGAAACATTCTTCCCTCGGATCCTAACATGGGAGACTCCTTTTTAAACACAGATATCAGCTTAAATATCACCACCTCAGAGAAGACTTCCCTGAGCATGTGATCAAAGCCCCTGCTAAACCCCTTATTCTTACACCTTGTTTTATTTCATTGTTTCCATCCCTGCCTCCCACACTCATACACTGGAATGCCAGTTTTCTGAGCACATGAAGCTGGATTGCCTTGTTCAGTATTATAGAAGAGTACCTTAGAGCAGTTCCTGCCACGGAGTAACAGTTGCTTCAACTGTGATCTTCCTATGATGGCTTCTTATTCTTCAAGTCTCAGCTCAAATTCAGCACTGACTTCCTCGCCTTAATAATTACTATCTGATATCCTATTTTATTTCCTTAATATGTATTATGTATTTCCCTATTAAAATATGCACTCCAAGAAAGCAAGAACCTTATCTATTTCATTAACTACTGTAATCCTAGTGCGTACCACTGTTTCAGACACAGGGTGGTGCTCAATAAATAATCGCTGTCACAGAAAACATAGGCATGGAATCCGCTGAAGGTCTGAGCTACTTAGTGGTGCAGCGTGTATTCTAACCCAGAACTTTTTTAATCTAAGGCCCCTCCTCTTTACCATTTGACTCATGTAGAATTAAGAGAAAGATAAGGTTACTGCTTTCAGGAAGATACCTACTAGGAGAGAGAAGCTATGTACAAGAGGAACTAAATTGCATTTTATGGTCTTATTTACCTTTATATCTCCCACAACTAGAGACTATAAATGAACTAGGAAAGCAGGAAATGGCTAAAAATCATGAAATGGAAGTTTAAAGGAAAGAGCGATGTCTGCTGCTTGGTAGGATTTTAAAAAGCTTCATGAAGATGGTAATATGGTGGGAAAGCTAAGAGTTACGGAGCTAACTCTGGGGTCTCCGGCTTCAGAAGGCCTGGGTTTGTTTCTTGACTCGCATGTGACCTTAGGGCTGTGTTACTGTAACCTATCTACGCCCTAGTTTCTTCATCAATAAAACAAATGCACTTAACATTAAGGGCTCCTGGGAAGACTGAGATAATACCATAAAGGTGCTTTACACAGTGCCCAACCAAGAATAAGCACTTTCAAATGTAAACTGTTGTTATCATTATTATTACTGATCAAAGCGTGCTGACCTTTCCAGCAGCTATTGTCTAACCACAGTTATGTGGAACAGTAGACGTCCTACTCCTCTGAGTTGAAAGGCGCGATCCCATAAAGCGGACGGGTCTGGCTCCAAGTCGCGCCATTTAGGGCTCCTAAGACCTTTGGCCAATTTTTCTCGGGCCGCTGGGTAAGCAATTGGTCGCTCTAGCAACGTGGTCCTCCGGTTCTCGGTGGTGCGAGGACTCGCGCTTGCGTGGTGGGTGCGGCTGCGGGCGGAGGGCGCTTCGGCGCGCGGAGAGGTTCCAGCGGAGTGGCGCCTGCCTTCGCAGGTAACCGCTTGAGAGCCGGCGCCAGGGAGGGAAGGATCGGTGGGTTACACTTCATGCTCGGGCTGGAGAGGCTGACTTTGCTCTCGCCAGGTTTCGGGTCCGCTACGGACCCTGTCCGCTGGGGCTTCTCTGTTTGCGAAATCGGGTCGGAGCGCTGGAGCGGCCCACGCGGCGTCCTACCCGGGACAGCGTCGGAGGTGGCGGCGAAGACTCTGGAGGACCGCCTTGGGCCTCACGCCGATCTCCCCGCCTGAAAAACCCTAACCTCAGCGCACCGGGGGAGTTTTTTTGAACTGGGAAAGAGCCCCAGTTTATGTTTGTTTTACGAATTTAGCCCTCTCGAGTCTCGGAGTTAGAGGATTCAGCTCCAGAATCTGGCATTTGATTGCACGCTTCAGGCACAGGAGCTTGGTACCTCACAGAACAGCCTGTCTCCATTTTGGAGTGAATTAAGATCTTCTTCACATAACTTCCATCGTTTGGTTTTCCTCACAACGATGCTAAACCATTCCTGTATTCGAAGACAGCTGCCATTTCCCCCCTTCCTTTGGGTTCATGCTGCCATGTTCCTTCACTTGGAAAATGGCCTTACATGGCCTCACGTCCAAAGCCATTCGTTCTGGTAATTCTCTTCTGGATCCACTCCCATTTTTTGGAGATTTTCCAAAAACTAGGTTCCTAAATTACATGTGTAAACAACACAGTTCTCAAGTCAGGTAGACTTGAGTTCTAATCCAGAGCTGTGCCAATTTAAGTATGTGATTTTGGATTAGTCTCTTCTTTAAGCCTCCGTTTTCTAATCTGAAAATGGAATAATCATACGTATCTCCAGGTGGTTGTGAGGATGAAAGAGGTGAAGTATATATACAAAATATTTAGCATGCTACCTGGCACATAGTAAGCACTCAATGTGAGTTATTTTTTGAGCAGGTATATCCATCCCCAAAGAAGCACAATTTCCTTAGAATCAAATACAAAATAAAATAATAGCAATAAAACAATTTTCATCAGTCATGTAAGGAAGGTTATTTAAGCAATGTTACTTAGTGCCGAGAAGTGTTAAGAGAGTACCTTGGTTAAATGATGGTAGTTTGATACAGTCATTTTAGAAAGCAATGGAAATATATTCAGAAATGTCAGTTACACAGTTTCACAAATGCACATCTGAAATTTTTCTCTGGTAAATAATGCAGAAAATAGGCAAAAGGGGGGTATAGCATTTATAATAGTGAAAATATTTAAACTTTTATTAATGGAGATTTTTAACACAAAAGTAGAATAGGTCAGTGACCCCCATGTGCTCTTCATCTTTAACAATGATCAATATTTTGCCTATCTTGTAAAAAATTTTAAATCTATTAAAGGTCTAAAAATAGAACAATTTAATAAGCTAGGGTACATTTATTTAGAGTGCTATGAAGCTTTTAAAATACAGAATTCTACGTATGGTATCACAATTATGAAAATTCAAAAACTAACATCTACGTACAGAAAAAAGAAAAGGAGTACAATAAAATATTAACTAGTTTCTGTTTGGTGGTGGGACTGGGGATGATTCCTCCTTTTCTATTTTTATATGTTTTATAAATATTCCATAAAAATCATGTATTGTTATAACGAACACCAAAATCTGAAAATATTACACCTGAACATAATACATTATACCTGTTACAGAGACTAGCTTTCACTTTCCTTCATCTGTTTCTGCAGCCTACATTTACATGAGCATTCTTGTTTGCCATCTTGTGTTAGTGCTTCATATTGAGCTTATATGGTCAGCTCACATGTCCAAGTCTTTAACCAGCCATCCTCTATGTGTAAATGATTTGACTCTGAAGTTTATTTCCTTAATTTTGACTAGTTTTCCTCCTCAGGGTAGAGCAAGATTTCCTGTGGTAGGGTAACCACCTATTTCTTTTCCAACTCATACCTTATGCATGTATTCACTCTTTTTAAAATAACAGTTTTGAACAATTCAAGTAAGATAATTCTGTTTTATTACAAAATTTTTCTTGCTCAAAAAGATTGTAATAAGAGCTGACGAAAAATCTATTCTGCTCTTGGTTGGTGAGCTAGATTTGCCTTTTAAACTGATAATAGTGCCTTTAAAAAACGGTTAAGGGAGGGGTCACTTTACAAGAAAATATATAAGTGAGTTTTGTTTCAACTCAATTTTTGAAGAAACTTTGTTTCCTAGGTATGCAAAGAAGCCTTTTTACACAGATGTCCTTTGAGATAATATGGATCAGTCCGGAGTTCTCCTCTGGGTGAAAGCAGAACCCTTTATAGTGGGTGCTTTGCAGGCCCCTCCTCCATCCAAGTTCAGTCTTCACTACCTCAGGAAGATATCCACCTATGTACGAACCCGGGAAGGAGCTTACCCACGCCTATACTGGTCTACATGGAGGCACATTGCATGTGGGAAGCTGCAGTTGGCTAAGGATCTGGCATGGCTTTACTTTGAAATATTTGATAGTCTTGCAGCGAAGACACCAGAGGAGCGTCTAGAATGGTCTGAGATTCTATCAAACTGCACATCTGAGGATGAAGTCGAAAAGCAGAGAAATCAGGTATGGATCTATATGTATGTGTGCGTGTGTTTAGTAACTTTGGGAAATAAAATTTTTAATTTTTAAATTTTCTAAGTTAAAATTTTTATTTAAAAATTTTTAATGTATACACTAGTACAGTATGCATTTTTAGGTTAACTACAATTGTGATCCCAAAGAACCATTTGACTTTTAGGAGTTCCAGTTTGGCAGTATTTAATGGATTTAATGAATTAGTCCTTACTTAGCAATCCTTATTCACCTGTTTCTAAAGGAATGTTATAGGAACCCTGTAATTGAAAGAGGGAAATATTTTCATTGACTTTAAAAGTGTTTCGAGGTCAGTGAGTACTTATGAACCACTGATGTGTTATAGTCAGAGCACCTTACTCTTTTTAAGTGAGCATCTGTTATGTGCTGGGGTTCAAAGAACAGCCTCTCTGCCTTCATGAAGCTGAGATTTCTAATTTTTAAATAGACTAGTAGGGGATGCTGGTGTGTAAAAAAGTGCTATTCAATAGCTTGGTATGTACAGTAATAAAAAGTATGCATAACATACAGAAATAGAATAGAAAAGAGAGTGATTAATTCTTGTGATCAGGAAGGACTTCACAGAGAAACCATATTAATCAGAATAGGATTAGTTATAGTGACAAGCAATCCAGCATTTCAGTGGCTTAGCACAATAACAGTTTATTTCTCATTCATGCAGCAGTGCAACACAGGGCATCTCTAGGCTGCCGTTGTCCAAGCAATGACTCAAGAATGAATCTAGAGGCTTCTTCTATCTTTTGGAGCCACTATTATATTAGTCAGCTTTGATGCAGTTAAAAACAAACAAAAATGAAATTTCAGTGGCTTACAGTAATAAAGGTTTATTTCTTACTTATTTTACATGTGGGCTGCACCTTAGCTATGGCTTTCTTCACTTGGCTTTGTGTTCTTATTTGAAGACCCAGGCTGAGGAAATAGCTTCTGTGGGTCATCTATTCTTGTGACAGAAGGGAAAAGCAGCATAGCAATAGGAAACTCATGATGCCTCTTAAAACTTGATCAGATGTAACAAGCTATTACTACTTTCATTCCATTAGCTAAAGATTTGTCATGCCTAAAATCAATGAGAAGAGAAGGTAAACTACCTCACAGGCAGTAAGGAAAATTTCATCATCTGTGTAAGCCTCTTGGAGGATAGGGAAATGAACTGTTGCAAGTATAATACTATTTGCCACAGCCATGCCCATTAGGGCCTCAGAGTTCTTCACTTCCATTTATTTGGAAGAGTTTTTTTGAGGCTTGAAAGTGGTATATGAAAATCCACCCACATTCTGTTAACTATAGCCCAGTTATACCATATCTAACTTGAAGAGAGGCTGGGAAATGCCATCTAATTGTGTGCCCTGGAAGGGAAGAAAAAGCACTTAACATCTAGCCAGTCTCTGCTATGTGAGGTAATATCTAACCAAGGTTTTGGGAATTGAAAAAGTTTAGCAAACAACCAAGAGGGGGAAAGGCATTACAGTTATTCATAAATGAAATATTTATTGAATGCCTACTATGTGCTAGGTAAATTAGATAATACTGTGGATACAGAGATGAATAAAATCTCAAGAAGCTCCAAATTTTTTGAGTGCTTACTATGTACCAGATTCTATTCTTCTTACTAGGAATATGAAAACGAAAAAGACCAGGATCTTATAGTCTCGAGGGAGGCAGGAATATGAATAATGATAATATAACAAATAGTTGTTAAATGGAAATATGTGTAAAATTAGGAAATTATGTGGAGTTTAAAAAGCCAATTCCAAAAGTTTACATACTGTATGATTCTGTTTTTATAATATTCTTGAAACAACAAAATATAGAGAGAGATAACAAATAAGTGGTTGTCAGGGGTTAAGGAAGGGGATAAAGGGCAACATGAGAGATCCTGTGTTGATAGAAGTGTTCTGTATCTTGACTATTATTGTCAGTATCCTGGTTGTAATATCGTACTATAGTTTTGCAAGATGAGAAACTGGGTAAGGCATGCATGGGATTTCTCTTTTAGTTCTTACAACTGCATTTGAATCTACAGTTACCTCAAAGAATTTAATTAAGAAATTAAAAAAATTTTTTTAAATATATGTATTTATGGGGCTTCACATCAACATTGACAGTTGATTGAATAAGTCTGGGTAATTCTATGAATCCATATTTTTAAGTTCTTCATAGCAATTTTTAGCCAGGTTGGGAATCAGGGTGAACATAGGTATAGTCCCAGATGTATTACTTCACTTTTTGCCTCTCCTGTTGATATACAAGGATAATCATGTGCTTCAAATTCAGAGTTTCAAACCACACCTTCTTCAAATAAGAAACAACTTATAAACATCTATCAGACCAGTAGCTTTTTTTTTTTAAGTCAAACACCTCTTTAAGAATTTGATGAAAACCTGAAGCCTGCTCCCTACAAAATGCACATACACCAAAAAATTACATATGATTTCAGGTGTTGCACTGATATCCTAAACTTGTGAGGCAAATCAGTGTGTGAGCCTTAGATTAACTGACTTCTGTGTCTTGACTAAATTCCCTTCTTCCTTTCTTTTATCTATTTATTCATATTACTGTTTTTTTTAACCGTAATTTTAAACTTCTGAAATAATATACTTTTAAAAAGTATGTACTTCATCCTTTATTCTTCATCAGTTTTAGGAGAGAATGTCTATGGCCATAGGTGCTCCATAGCTTTCTGAGAAAGTGACTCCAGTTTAATTAATTTTAGAAACTTTTACATGTGGGTATCAGAGACGTACATATCGAATGCTACCATTGTTTCTACATTTGTCTTCTTCGGATCAGTAAACTGTTGCGAATTTATTTTACTATATCTATTTAGTTGTAGACTAGTAATTGATGTGGTTTTAGGACATGTTCATCATTTATTTTCTTGAACAGCTTTCAGTGGACACCCTACAGTTTCTGCTCTTCTTATACATACAGCAGTTAAATAAGGTCTCTCTGAGGACATCTTTAATTGGAGAAGAGTGGCCTAGTCCCAGAAACAGATCTCAGTCTCCTGACCTAACTGAAAAATCCAGCTGTCATAATAAGGTACTGTTTAAATTTTGGTGTCCTTCTCTGAAAGAGACAATTTGTGAGGGAGATGGTTTGCCTTCATTAAAACTTATGTTGAGATTATTTATATAAGCCACTGATTTGCTGGCTTGTTTTATTTTGCTTTGCATTTTACTTTTCTTTTCCAAATTATACAAAATCAATGCGTGCAATCAATAAAAATAGGGAAGTGATTTCAGTTTCTTCACTGACACAAAAATCATTTACATAATTTTCAGGCAAATCATTTACTATATTCTTATTAGCATTACTTTTTTTTGCAAATTTTAATGAATTTGAATTGAATTTGACTGAGGATAAATGAGAGATGCAGTGTCTGCAAGGTCTGTTGAAATATACTGAAAAAATTTTTGTAAAAATATCTTCTTATATATTTAAGTAATATGCTTATGTATACTTAAGGTCGGCATGCTTAAGTAATTATTTTTGATGTGATAACCTAGAAGTTAAATTTAACTGCCTCACATTGTGACTTTTAGAAAATCTTATTTCTTCTTTCTGTTTTTGTAAAGAAAACCAATATGTTTTTACTTGCGTATGTAAAAGTATTTTTAAAAACAAAGTAAAATGTAGATCTCAGTATTATTGCCATGTTCAGGCTCTTAAATCTCCTTTTTCAAAGAAATCTGTTTACCTTATATATTTCATAATGCTATTCCTTCTTGATTCTGCTTCTGATTTTTTCTTTTTACTCTTCTTCACGAGCCTCTCTCCCCCTGGTCCTTAAGAGCCACTCTTCCCTTAAGATTCTGCCCATGGCAATTTTTTCTTCTCATTCAACATATTTATTAGAGTAATTTTTTCTCTTCTAATGACTTTATTATCTTGCCGACTCCTGAGTTTTCCTCCCTTCTGGAATTCCCTCTGTACATAGATGCCCTGTCTATACCTTCAATTCAGAATGTCCAAGTCCAGATACATTAGAGAGGCCAGTCATTGCCTGCTGTTTCCACACCTAGTTCCTCTTGAATGGGTACCATACTAGAGATAGTATTTTGATCTAAGATAGCCTGTATTCAAATCTGGCTCTGCTACTTGATACCACATGGTTTTAGGCAAATCAGTTAAGTTCTCTAGGCCTTGACTTTCCTTCCCTAAATAAGGATAATTCTATTTCTGAATGGCTGTGAGAATTCATGAGATTTGTTGCGTAGTAAACACCAGTAAATGGTGATTCTAATTTGTGCTCTAGCATGACCTCTCCCAACAACTGGTTAGACCAGGGATGAACACTTCACTGGAGTAGTCCATTCATCGGTATGTGTTTGAAATTGGTCTTATTTGAAATGATGAGCTGGCCCGCTCAGTATCCCCAGGGACTGAAGAAATTACCAGTTGGCAATGATGGGTGCTTGAGTTAACAACTCTTGTGGCATTAGGACCAGATTAGCCACCAATTTAATGAGTAACCAGAGTTATGAGGGATTAGGAACTCTGGGGTAATCAGAGAAAAAGAAGAGAATGGAACAGCAGAAAGACACTGGCCACTGGGAACAGTGTTCAAGATGACTTTCCAGTTATAGTTCTGAGGAAGCCTACCTGTACTGCAGTTTGGAAGACGATTGTGTGTCCCTACAGTAAAATCTTCTTTTACTTGTATTAACTTGTATTCCCTCTGCAAGTAAAAGTCACCACCAGTCACCCATGCTCTCTCTTATCACCCATACCTAGTTAATTGTTAAGTCTTACTGATTCTGCCTCCAAATAGGTCTGCCTCCAGAGTCTTTAAAAATCTGTCTCTTTTCTTCTTATATAAGCCTAATGACATTTTTTGTTGTTGTCGTTGCCTTTATTTCTGTAATTCAGTCCTACCTGGTCACCCTGCTGTTATTCTACAGTCCACCCACTACATTGAACTTTCTAAAATGCCGATGGATTATATCCCTCTCCTATAGAAACTCTGTCAGTGAATTCTCATTGTCATTGTTGTTTTCATATTGTACTCCATCGGGCCACCACAGGGCTTAGTGTGGGGGAAGGGGATACAGCAAGAGGGATGAACAGGTGGGGCTAATAAGACAGCTCTGTTCTCTGGCATCCAAATATGAGTTTATTAAAAAGAAAAAAAAAGGTATAGCTATTTAGAAAATAGTTTGAAGTCCCTGGCACACAAAATAAAGTCCAGGTGTTTTCATATTTTTTACAAGAACTTTCATGATTGGTCCCTGCATTTTAACTTTTTTTAACCTGTCACTTCCCAGCATGCTTCACTCTGAACTTTCAGTTCTCTGAACACAGCAGGTAATTTTACTCCTGTGGGCCTTGGCTTCTACTGTTCTCTATGCCTCAGATGCCTTTTTTTCTTGTCTGTTTGCCTAACATCAATCAAGAATCTATTAAATAGCACCCATTACAATTTTTTCCCCAAGTGGAGTTCATTGTTTCTCTCATGCTCATAGAATGTCTTTACAGATCTCTTGCTATAGGTTTTATCTCATCATGTCATAGTTATTGTTTATAATGTCTTTTCACTACATAGAGTTCCTTAAAGACAGGAACTGTGTCTTATTCAACTTTCATAATTTATCACTTAACACTACTCATATCACATAAGAGGTATTCAAAAGATATCTGTCAAATGAATAAGCTAAGTCATTGGGACATCTGCCCACTTAAAGCTTATTTCCAAAGTGATAACCTCTCTTAAATCTAGTTACCATAAGATTAGTTGCCTTGTTTCATCCAGTGGAATTTGAATTTTTTCTGTAATTTGAGCAGATAAATGAAGAAACCCAATGCTTCATCAAATGTTCAAGGTGGTTATGATATGACACTTTTAGAGTATTTACAAGGTGTGTGACCTTGGGCAAGTTTTTTTAACCTTTCCATCTCTATTTTCTCATCTGTAAAATGGGCTATCTTAAGATTGCTGTTAGGATTAAATATGTTGACCTTTGTATAACATTTAGTACTTGGCATACACAGAGGGTTAGATATTAATATTACTTTTAAATTGACTAAGGTGGAGAAGGAATCTGTTTATACCTATCGCATACACACACAAAAAAATCTTTATGAGGTTTATTTGATACCTTAAATGCTTTTAGAGGGATAAGGCAAAGTACAAATACAAAATAACTAAAATATAAAAGGTTTAGGTCTTGTAGAATCTCCTTACTTTGTTAAGTGTGATTTCTTTTGATATTTTTTAGAACTGGAATGATTACAGTCACCAAACTTTTGTCTCTGATCATCTATCAGATCTCCTTGAGCTGCTTTTAGATCCAGAGCAACTCACTGTATCCTCTCATTCAACCCATAATAGTCTAGTCTCTCGAGAAGCTGTTGTGGCACTCAGCTTTCTTATTGAAGGTACAGTGAGTAGAGCCAAGAAGGTATATCCACTTCATGAACTTGCACTGTGGCAACCACTACATGCAGAAAGTGGCTTCTCAAAGATCTCGAAGACCTTTTCTTTCTACAAGCTGGAAGCCTGGTTGAGAGCCTGTTTGACTGGGAATCCATTTGGTACATCTGCTTGCCTCAAATCTGGAAAGAAATTAGCTTGGGCTCATCAAGGTATTTCATATTTTAATCTATATTAAATTGAATGACAAGGAACCTAGTGTTTTCAGGTATACTAATGATCACACACCTTCTGTAGAAGAATTAAATAATGCTACTATAAAAGAGAAAAAGGGAATATCTGTCTTTTGTGTATGCCTTTTTCTTGCAGTGCAGCAACAGTCTCAGATGATTTATTAGTCCAGGTCATTTTGGTTGCACTTAACAGAAACTCCAAATTCAGTTAGTTCTCTTTTTACTCTGCTTTTCTCTTTTTGACTCTTTCTTCCTTTAGTCTCATATGCTTATTTGCTTGAGGCTTTTCTGTTTCCTATGCCCCACAGCAGAACTTGGCATTCCACAGTTACAACCTCAGAGAGTTGGTGAAGAGATGAGGTCCTTTTTAGCTCCACAGACACAAGCAGAGTAGATATTTCTAAATTGGAAATTTAAATTTATCATGGAGGGGATCTGGCCTTGGTTGTTGCATCAGATATTCATCTTCCTGATAGTCCAGTGATGGCCAAAAGAATAGGTTCAGATGCTATATGACTTCTTGGGGCCCAAGTATAAGTTTAAAGAGAAGTAGATTCTAAACTGAGGCAAACTCCAGGCAAAATTAATGGAAGAAAAAAACTAGAATAAACTTCTATGATTGCTGAATTTCAAATATAAAGAAAAAATAGCTTCCAGGAAAATGTTATAAAAAATCAGTTTTGTATCAAATTTATATAATGGTAGAAAATAGAAAATGGTTGACCAACATCTACAGAATCTTGAACAAAAACATAATGACCTATGAATTCTTTATCCAACCAAGCTATTGTTCTAGTATGAGATCAAAGACTCAGCCATGTTAGGCTTCCATAAATATGTAGGAGATAATACATAATTCTTGATGTCGATGAAAGAATATAGGTTCAAGTAAATTTTTAAATGATGTTAGGGTAGGCGCTAGTAGGAAAGAGAAGGAGATCTAACCTCTTAGGATTATACTAAAATGTTAACAGTGGTAGATAGTTGGATAACGAGTAATTTTTTCTTGTTTTACTATTAATATTTAAAATTTTTCTACAATAACCATGTAGTACTTATCTAATAAAAAGAAACAATAAGGATTGCTTTAAAAGAATAATAATAGCATACTGAAGTGTTCTCTTAACATTTAGCCGTATTCTTTACTAGGGTGTCCTGATGGCTTTTAAGGAAGTACAATCTGAGAAGCTAATCATATAATGGCAGGGCTATGTTAGGAGAGCAACCTGCACAGATTTTTTGAGTGTCAGTTTGCGCAAGACACTGTGTATGAGAGGAAGCTGTGTTTTCAGTAATGATCTGGGGAGTAAAGACATGAATCCAAATTGAATTCATGGAATGTTGTGGTAAGAAACTTAGGAGGGGTTCAGAATTAGTATTATGAAAACTTAAAGAGATTATTTAAGTGTAGGAATGACAAATTAAAACATCTTGGAGGAGAAAATGTTTGAGTTAACCCAGCTCTGCCACTTACCCTAGGCGTATTACTTAACTTGAGGGGTAGACCTGAAAAATATCTTGAACGTAGGCAATCTTGAATGGATTATAGGCTTAAAAATTTTTTAACAAAAAATTATGAAATATTGCAAACATACAGAAAAGTATAGAGAATAGTATAGCAAACACCTCTTTACCCAATACCCAGATCTAACATTTTTTTAAACCTCACATGTATCTAATTTTAGACGTGTAGACATGTAGATGTGTGTAACTTCATATGGTTATTGTTTGTCTTTGATTTGAAACTATCTCATTTATTTACATTTTTCTTAAATAGTTGAGGGGACGACCAAAAGAGCTAAGATTGCTTGTAATACTCATGTGGCCCCTAGGATGCACCGCATGGTGGTGATGAGCCAGGTTTATAAGCAGACATTGGCCAAGAGCTCAGATACTCTGGTGGAGGCACATATAAAGATTCATCGTTGCAACGAATCTTTTATATATCTGCTCTCTCCCTTACGGTAAGCACAGTTTTCACAACGTTCTGACATTTTGACATTTTCTTTGGACTAGGATCGATCCTTTTTTTGCCATCAGAGAATAATATTATAATGAAATATTTTTTATTTTATTCTCATTCATAGGAGTTTACTTCATTTTTTTTCATTTTTCAGATCTGTGACAATTGAAAAGTGCAGGAATAGCACCTTTGTCTTGGGCCCTGTACAGACAGCTCTTCACCTCCACAGCTGTGACAGCGTTAAAGTCATTGCTGTTTGCCATCGTTTGTCCATCTCTTCTACAGCAGGTTGTGTCTTTCACATTCTGACGCCTACACGCCCACTTATTCTTTCTGGGAACCACACAGTAACTTTTGCACCTTTTCATACCCATTACCCAATGCTGGAGGACCATATGGCCAGGACTGGCCTTGCTACAGTGCCTAACTATTGGGATAATCCAATGATTGTGTGCAGAGAGAACAGTGACACAAATATCTTCCGACTCTTACCACCATGTGAATTCTATGTATTTATTATTCCCTTTGAAATGGAAGGGGACACAACAGAGATACCTGGGGGTCTTCCATCTGTGTATCAGAAAGCACTGGGTCAAAGAGAACAGAAGATACAGATCTGGCAGAAAACTGTGAAGGAGGCTCGTTTGACAAAGTGAGTATTTTCTGGAAGTAATAATTTGTCTTTTATGTAAAACTCCATGGAAAGCAAATTAATCTGCATATGTTTACAGCTATGCCAAAGTTATAAAAAATTCATAGTGTGCCTTTAGTTAAAGCTTGGGTTTCAGGTCAGTATTCTAGGTACTGTGTGCTTAGGGGATGGGAGTGAATGGATACTCAGCTATTAGACTCACTTTTTTTAAAAAGCTTAAGTTTAGTTGGCAGATATAAAACTTACATCAATGAAGGTAATATACAGAATATGCCACATATTCCATCTTAAATGGATTGGTTTTCGTTTTTAATTTACTATGCCGATAGTTCTCAAACCTAGTTATGCATCAGAATCATCCAAGGGGCTTGTTAAAAATACAAATATCCTGGTTCCATACCACAAACAGACTCTCCAAGGGTGAATTCCTCATGCTAGTCCATGAACTAATGCCAGTTTTTGTTAAAGTTTTCCATAATCCATGTTTCCCTAATTTATACAGCATTTTAAAATAAAACTAAGCTTAGTCCATTTAAAATACTGGTTTTTATTCTGAGATTATTTCCTTCCTACTTCTGGGTACTAAAATATCTTATTTTTAATAACATGCTTGTGATAGTAGATGGTTGCGGTTTATGTCTACCACAAAATTTTATTTCAAGGGTATTGGTCTTTGGTCTCTAGAAGCTAGGGACACACTATCTGGTTTATAGAAATTCAGAAAACATCAATGTAAGTAGTCAGGAAAGATTTCTGGAAGAAATTTACATTGCACTTTGAAGAATAAGCTGAATTTGGATGGGAAATGAGGACTGAGCAGAATAGTTTTAACAGTATTAGAGGAGCAGGTGTGGAAGCAGAAGTAGACCTTAGGTATCCTGGAAATCAATTGGATAGCTGTGTCTAGATTGTACTGGAAAGTACTCAGACTCAGGAATTAGTACTGACCATACCACTTTACTGTTGACGTGAGTCTATCATTTAACCTCTCTAGCTCTTAATTGTATCATATATAAAATATATTTTTGTACCTGATGAGATTGATGTGAAGGTTTAATAAGATAACTTATAGTAAATGTGTGTGCATGAGACACTATGTGTAGTGGTATGTGCTGTACTGTGTTTAGTAATATGAGTGTGAGATACTCAGTTTAGTGATGTGTGTGAGACACATTTTCTGGGTGAGATGGTTTACAAAGAATATCTGAGACTTGATCTATTAGAATTAAGTTTATTCTAAGAGAAACAGTAATTGAAAAAAGACTTGGTCCAGCCTGGTATTTTCTGGAAGCATTTTTGTGGTTTCGTTCTCATCATATGGATTAAGGAATGAAATATATAATACATTTAGACTCTTTAAAACAGTGGCTACCTGTCAAAAAATATAAAGATCAAAAACTGTTACAACTCATGCTTTAACTGGGAATTCTTTGCGATATGCTGCTGTTATCTTTTATAAACATTCCGCCTGGTTTGTATCGCATGAATTGAGCCTCCAAGACATTAATATTTACAGACCAGTCATTCTCAGTTTATCGTATCATAGAATAATGATGATGACCATAATAACAGACAGTATGTATTGAGCACTTATTATGTGCCAAGTACTATGTTAAGCACTCATTTATTTTTTATAACAATATCCTATTACAGGAAGAGAGAAAGATTAAGTAATTTATCTAAAGTCACATAGGAGCTGGGATTCACACCTAGTCAGAACACTACCCAGCGTCACTTGGTCCTCAGTCAGTATCTGTTGAGTGAATAACCACAGTAGAACAAATTGGTAATTATTAATAAGTCTTTACAAAGAGGGTATTGTATCTGACCAAATTTATTTTTCTGGGTGGTGGTCTAATGTACAGAACTGAACAGAACAGTTGTTTGGAGAGAACAAATGAATAGCTAGGATCCTATAAGGTATTTTATAATCACTTGGAGTAAAATTGATATGAATTTGTGTTCAACATTCTTTTTGCTCTCAATTGTGATTTTAGAGATCAAAGGAAGCAGTTCCAGGTACTTGTGGAGAATAAATTTTATGAGTGGTTGATTAATACAGGACATCGCCAACAGCTGGATAGCCTTGTGCCCCCTGCAGCAGGTTCCAAACAAGCAGCAGGATGAGACTCCTACATCAAAACACTGGTAGGCATTTATAATGCAGACCACTTAAAAAAATTATTTTGAAAAAATCTTGTAAGCATACAAAAAAACTACACAGAATGTTATGTTACCAATCATTGCTGAATTTTTCCCTCTGCTCACACCTGCACGTACAGACCTTTTGTAGTGAGGAGATCGGCCAGAATATTCAAGTGGAGCCTATAGAATTATGGGCAAACATAATGACCACGTTTAATCTTTTTTGCTTTTTGCCTAGCACAAATTATATTGTCCAAAGATACTACTTTCCCCATACATAACTTTAAGTTTTATTCCCCCTTTCTAACACATCTTTCTGTTTCCCATCACCCACACATAAACCAGTTAATAAATCAGCTGACCTTTGTTCCCTACTCATATAAGCATTAATAAATTATCAGAATTAATCCAAATGAAGATTGGAATGCTGAACTCCAGGCACTCACAGCTTCAACAGATGAGAACATGTATATAGACAAATTTAGTAGAAATTGTTTAATCCAAATATATAACGTTTTTTTAATAGAAATTAGTTTACTTTGCCATTTTAAAGTATTTCTAAAGACTGACAATAGGAAAACAGACAAAGGACATAAGTAGGTAGAAAAATACTTAAAAACACAAAGATACTCACTTTCACTTAAAATTAAAGAAATGTAGAATACTATTTTTATCTATCAGATTTGCAAGGATCAATATCTGGTGGTATACAACACTGGCAAGATATTTTACTTACCACTGGGGAAAGTATTAATTTGTGTAACTTCTCTGGAGGATAGCTTGACAAAATCAGAATTAAAAATATACATATTCTTTAGCTTAGCAATTTCATTTCTTATATATACATATATGTACAAATATGTGTAAGAAATATGTTCATTGCAGCATTGTTTGAAATAGCTATAGACTGGAAACAACCCAAATGCTTCTCAGTATTGGGCTGGCGCTTAATGAACTCATACATCCGTGTCATGGAATGCATCTTTAAAAAAGAATGAGTGATCACTGAGCCAGAGGGTGGGAGGAATTGGGTGTGAGTAAAATGTTCCTTTGTGTTTGAAAAAGGAGAGTGATTATCACGTGTATTTACATGCTAATTATATGCCCTAAATTTTTCTGAAAGGATGTAAAGAAATTGTTAATAATGTTTATCTTCAAAAAATGAGATTAGGTATATAGGGTGGGAGAAAACTTATTCTTAATTTTAATTGAGATAGAATTCGCATGCCATAAAATTCATCTTTTTAAAGCGAAGAATTCAGTGGCTTTTATTATATTCACAAGTTTGTGCAACCATCACCATGAACAAATCCAGAACGTTTTTATTACCCTAAAAATAAACCTTGTACACGGAGGCAGTCCCTCCCCATTCCTGCAACTTCCCATATCTCCTCTTTCCTCCAGTCTCTGGCAACCACTAATCTACTTTTTGTCTCTTGATTTGTCAACTCTAGAGATTTTATATAGATGGAATCATACAACATGTGGCCTTTGTGTCTGACTTCTTTCACTTAGCATAACGTTTTCAGGTTTCATCCATGCTATAGCATGTGTTGGTATGTCATTCCTTTGTGGCTGCACAATATTCCATTGTACTGATATAACACACTTTGTTTATCTGTTCGTCAGTTGATGGACATTTGAGCCACTGTGACTAGTACGGCTATGTACTTTTGTGTACAAATTGTGTGGACATGTTTTCATTTCTCTTAGGTATATACCAAGGAGTAGAAAGTCACGTTTAACTTTTTGACTAACTGGTGAACTGTTTTCCAAAGCTGCAAAATCTTATTCTTTATTGTTACTTTATATATTGTTCACATTTTTAAATGTGAATTTCTTTTAATAAAAAAAGGAATTTTATAATATTTAGTTAATACTGAGATTAAGAATTAGAAATCTGATAAATATTATAAGGAAATGGGAACTATAACGGTAAAATTTTAGATTAAACTAGGCCCCATTGCTTGCCTTTTTTTTTTTGGCGAGACAACACTTGGTTGACTTCACAGATTGCAAGGACCTTGTCTGCTTACAATTTCTTATTTTTTATACCTGTAGCACCTGGTCTTCTAGGTGATCTCCCATCCAAATACTAACCAGGCCCGACCCTGCTTAGCTTCCGAGACCAATTTTTTGTTTATGTATGAGTTTCTTTTCTTTTCTTATGAACTAATGTGATCCTTAGAAAAAAAGGAATATAATTAACTTTAAACTTAATGTATTTTATTATTCTAAACTATCATCTGACCTTAATAATTTATGTGATTTTTTTTTTTAATGCAAAATTTTTTTTCTAATTGTTTGCATAAAGGCAACAGACAATTAATTTTAATTTTGTTTTGTTTTGTTATCTTCAGGGCCCTGGAGACATGAGGATGAATGGAAGATGGTGCACATCTTGAAATTAAATTGGGAAGGTGCCCTGGCTGCTTAAGAGACTTTGGGGCTTTTTCTTCCTATTTAAGACCTTTGCTTGATTTCCATTCCATACTCATTTATTACCATTTAGGTTGAATTTTAGGTAAACTTCTACCTATGTTATAAACATATTGTTTATAGAACATCAGAAAACTCATCTTCGTGATACCAGAATGAAAAAGTAGATGAAGGCAGTTCTATCGTGTATATATTAATATTAAAGTGATTGCATATAGATTTGCTAGCAAACACATTTTGATTTATATGATGAAAGGGTTTCATCCTTTCTAGTTAAGAGTTTTATAGTTCTTTGTAACTAAAAGGAAATTGCTCCTTTTAAAAAATAATTGGAAAGAAAGTATAATTTGTTGGTTTATAAATATAGCAAAGATAGTTTTATATGAAGATATTTTAGTCCTTAAACTATGAAGGTTAATGAAACTATAAAATCTTTATTTTTCATTTTCTAATTCAAATTTTCAATAAACAAGTTCTAAAAAGTAATATTCTCTTTTGGATAAAAAGATAAAGCTTTACTTTTAACTTAGAAAAGGCTCCAATGTTATTCTGTGACTTTATATCAAAATAAAGTTTACATTTGATTGGGAAAGCTATGTTCTTTAGATAAAGAAAAACAATTAGCACATTAACAGAATGAACCTGATTGCTGATAAACATGGTTTCAAGTGCTTAGTAATTATATCAAAAAAGGGGCTTGATCTTTTATTTCTAAAATAAAAATTAACCCTCAGAATGTATTAGTTCTGGCTGAGGTTTTCATAGTTTTTATTTGAAGATGAAATTCAAGCAAGCATTATCAAATAAACACTGGAGTAACAAGTGTGTTTTGTAAATTGCTATTGGTTAATGAAATTAATGGTATTAATTAGATAATTTCTTTAAAGTTTATAAAATTCAAAAAACTAGGCACATATTTAATACTTCGTTTCTCAATAATCTTCATATCAAGGCACATTCGCCATTTTCTGAATTGACTATAATGTATCTTAGGGGCATCTAACTTATAAAAATATTTGTTGGTTAGCTTTGTTAGTGGAAAAATGAGGAAGTTGGACTTTTGAGAAAAATATACTGGACCAGGAAAATTTAAATGGAGAAGAGTTGATTTGTTGCTTTTTTTTTTAGCATATGTAAAATGTAATCTCGTTTATAAAGTCATAGGTATATTAAGTGCTAAAATGTTCTCTAAACATGTCCCAGTATGATAGTATGGCAGAGAAATGCCCCCTAGCAGGTGGCAAGGTGGCCTTAGCTAAACCTTTGCAAATTCAGGAGTCCCCATAGTAGCTTTCTGTCTCTTAGGCTACAATGTGTAGCACCCTTTCCTGTGGATTAGAACTTTTTTAGTTGTATTTTGAAAGAATTTCTAACTTAAAGAACAGTTGTAAGAATCCGAATTTCTACATACCCCTTTGTCTAGATGTACCAAATGTTAACGTTTTGCAACATTCACTTTACCATTCTCTCTATAGTAATATTACTTATTTTTGCTCAGTGATTTGAGAGTAGGTTGCAGACCTCTTGGACCTTTACTCCTAAGTACATTAGCATGTATTTCCTAAAAACAAAGATGTTCTCTTACCTACTAGACATAGTATAATGATTAAATTTAGGAAGTATAACATTCAATAGTATTACCTAACATCCAGTTTACATTAAAATTTTTGCAGATTGTCTCTAAAATGTCTTTTGTAGTGACTTTTTTCAAATACAAGATCATGCATTAGCTTTAGTTATGTAAGTTATGTTGCTTTGGAAGATGTCACTTCTGTTCAGAAATAGAGGCTATCTTTTTGACTCATCTCTTGCAAGCTTTGTTGAAGGACAAAAAGACATTAGGAATTTCAGGGTAGCTGATGGCTTGAAAACCAAATTGCCCAGGTAAGAGGGCCTTTTTATTTTTAATTTTGAAAACTTTAGCTGAGTTTTGGTGTCTTGACTCAGCAAAGTCTATAATGCAGCAAGGCTTGGTAAGCATTAAATTGGGTACCGAAGCTTTCCTTTATTTCATAATCCCAGTTGTTTTTCTAGAAACCGTCAATAGACTCTAAATGACTGACTCAATTTTTGGATCCTATTCTCATGACTAAGCAAATGTTTGATTTGAAACCAGCCCAGTATAAATGTCTCTGTGCCTCTAACTCTGTAGCTATTCCTGGATTTCAGCATTGGGGAAACCGATCTATGCACCAAAAATGTCTAAAACTGGAACCAAGGTAAGTAAATAGTCATGTTGATTTTTACCCTACCGACTTTCTTTTCACCTGATGATACATTGAAAGAAACATGGGGAAAAGCTTTTGCTTCTTTGCCTGGAGGGTGAGTATGATAGTGGTTAGAAGGTTGGGATTGGGAGAGAAGATTTAAGAAATGCTGATTATATTTTCTACTCTAACAGAATTACCAAACAGTTTATTAAGGGATTATCTTTCTGTGTGGTGCTATGTTGAATACTGTACAGGTATGTCATATATAAATATCATGATTTCTGTCTTCCAGCAACTAATATTCTATGAACTTCGAAAGGAATAGAACGTGCTAATAAGTGGATTATGTGGAGTAGAAAACTTTTAGTATTCAATTAAAAATTTGTTTTGTGAAATTTAGTCTCAACTGTTAATATCCTCAAAGGGCAAGGTAGATGGACCTATCAAATGCATTAAATCCTGCAATCCCCTTCATTCAAGCAGTTACTCTTACCCCTATCTCCAAATAAAGTGCTTATTAAGTTAGGAATATTGCTGCTAACATATTTGATTCATACAATATTATATTAGCTTCAGGTGTACACCATAGTTATTCAACATTTATATACCTAAAGAAGTGATCACCGTGATAAGTCCAGCAACAACCTGATACTGTACAACGCTATCACAATATTACTGACTTTATTCCCTGTACATTAAATCAAAACTGGTGAATAAGAAAAAAATGTTGAATGAATACTTGTATATCCTTCACTTATATTCTCCAATTGTTAACATTTTGCCCTATTCGATCTCTTTCTGTCTCTCTTTACTAAACCATTTGAGAATGAATAACAGACTTAATACTTTCGCCTTAAGTATTTAAGCATGTATCTATCTCCTAATTACAACGGCATTCCCCAGTATAAACATATCATGTCCTCCAAATTTATCATAAATACAATACATGATATTCACACTATATTCAAATATCCCCCAGTTGCTCCCAAAAATGCGCTTCACGGCTGGCTTTTCCCCTGGTGTAGGATCCAATTAAGGGTCACACGTTGTATTTGACTGTCATGTTTCTTTAGCCTGTTTTTTTTTTTTTAAGCCTCTTTTGTATAGAACAGTACCCCTACCTTTTTGTGTTCTCATTGTTTTCTGAGACATTGATATTTTTCAAAGTCCAGACCAGGTATCCTGTAGAAAGTCCTGAAATCTGATTTGTTTGATTGTTTCCTCATGTTTAGATTCAGACTAACCATCTTTGGTATGAAAGCTACACAGACAATGTCAAGTACATCCCATTGCATTCTTTCAGGGGCACCTGTTAACTTGACCAGAATTAGTTAGAACTAGTAATTGTACTTGTTATTCATATGATCTGGGGAGAGAAATGAGACAGTGTCTTTAGTGCTCTCAGGTTCTTGAAAACATGCCGTGCAAATCCCTCTAAAAAGTTCTTGAAGTCCTTAGAGGGATAACCACTTCCCTCGAGGACAGACTGTTACAGAACCATCTTATAGGAAAACATCCCCACTTTCACAGATTTCCAGAGTGATAATGGTGTTCTCTCTTTTATTTCTTATCGCTGGGCTCTTCACTTAGTTAAATAACTTTTGTTCGTTAAACCAAAGAAAATAGTATCTCAACTTTTTCTGTTACTGCTTCTCCCTTTCCCACTACTTGATTGTAATTTAATCAAAAGGGATGCATTAATTTGTTTTTGTTACTTCTGAAATACTAAAGACATTTTTCTTTCTGCTACATTGGATTAGTAGGCTATTTTTCAAAAAATAAACTTGAAAACGAGGGGAATTTTGAAATAATCTCTAGGAAAATCTTCTGCACATTTCTTAGCTTTCTGCACAAAATTTTTTGCCCAAGAGTCAAAACCTTCTCTCCTCTGACCATAGAGTGGATTTCATGGTCCTTCTATAAATGGAAACTGAGTAGAGGTGCAGCATTCTCTGGGCCCTGGGGTTTGGAAGTTCTGCTGAAAGGAGAGCTTGGTCCTGAAGCTCAGTAATGGTTCCATGGCAACATTAGTGCTTTGTTTCAATCTGGGGATGGTTGGCTGCTCTGCTGGGAGGGTGGACAGCAAGATGACCTTGTAAAACATCGTATATGTTTCCACTTCTCAGATTGATGTCGGTCAGGCAAATGTGCAAGGGCAGTAAGTGTGAAAAACAAGGAAAAAGAGATGATATCAATTTCCCATAGCATATCCTTGACAAAGCCTCTGTTTTGGTGAATAGTTGGCCAAAAACCAACGGTAAATTGAATTAAGGACTTTGGATCTATCTATTCTTAGAGAAGTTACCTTGATTTTTAAAAAGATCTTTCCACAAGTCTTGGGAAAAGCCCTTTCAGACTCAGGATCAGTCTTGTTCTGTTTCTAAGAGAGTAAATGTTATGTCGAACAGAGCTAACAGCAGGTAGGAAGACAGCAAAGGAGGAGATAAAGTAAAATAAAATGAACCACAGATTACTAACCAGGATTTGCACTGCAGTCCACTCGCTTGCCTGCCCCTAACGTGTAACTAGCTAGTGACATCAGCAAATCATTTAATTTCTTTTTCTGTAACAACTATAGCAAAAGCTTATTGGAAAATTTGAGCCAGGTATTACACTAAGTGTTTTATCAACACTGTTCCTTCAGACCCTTGGAACAACCCTCTGCAGGAGATATTGTTATCCAGTTTTGTAAGAGACTGAGCTTTAAAGAGATTCAGTGGTCTTTCCAAGGTCACAGAGCCAGTGACTAGTGGTGCTGTGGTTTTGTTTTCTTCATCTGTTAACTGGGGTATCATGTATCTCTAAATATGTGCTAAAATGAGAAAAGGAGCTGGAAGAGATGAATTTGGGAATGGAAGAAAGGAGATGAAGTAGATGAGTTAGAGGTGAGAAGGGGTAAGGAAGCTTTTAGGGAATAGGAAATAGAGTTGAGAGAAATGGGAAGGATGGTGGGGGAAGATAAAGATAGAAGGAAATGTTAGTAGGTTACTATCTGGAAAGAATCATCTGAGGTGGAAGAGATGCCCATATGCAAATCATTCTTTGTTTCTTTCTCCTCTATTCCCTATATCTAATTAGTCAACCAAATTCTAAATTTATTTTGACTGTTTCCTCATCATCATTCACATTGCACTTGCCTTTCAGTTGGCCGTCATCATCTCTCACCTCACCCATGGTGAAAATCTATTTCCAGACACATCTCCCACATAATCACCAAAGGATTCTAGCCTGGCTCCTGTGTCATTTTTCTGGCTTTATTTCCTTATACCTCACAAATGTTCGATATGCACCAGTGTTAATGAACCACTTGTCCCTATAATAGGTCATGACTTTCACTCCTTTATTCCTTTGAACAGGCTGTTATTTTTAGTTTGCCTCTGGAAAACCTCTACTTATCCTTCAAGCCTCACATCATATCCTCTCTAGACTTTACTTGGCTCTGCTCCTCTCATCTGATTCGGCTGACATGGTTTTCTTTTTAAACCAATAAAGCAAATTAGCCACAAGGTGGCAGCATAATGCCGGGGAATTGACTGCTCAAATCAATGACATACGTGATTTCATTTTAAATTATAACCTAGTTTTGATCTTGGATTATGGAATTATAGAACAAGAAGGGACAAATTCTGTAGTCCATTTGGTCTATTTATTTCCAGGCACTGTTTTATGAAGCCCTAGTAGTTTCTGGGAACTCTTTCTCCTGTTTCAATCAGAAAAGCTCTGGGTTTTATTTTACAGCCAGGGCTTCCCATGTTTAGTCCTTTCATTTGACAAATGGGAAATTGGAGCCCAGAGAGATGGCTTGACTAAGGTAGTAGGGCTGATTGTGGAGATACAGTTCTGGACCCCAGGTTTATTATTTCCCCTTTCTTGGGGCTGCATATTTTCCCAGAGCCATCATGGGTCTCAGAGGTTTATCTCAGGCATTATGGTAAAAACTTGGTAAGAGTTTTCATAAAGAGCATTTTTGCCTTGTCATTTTGTTATTTTGTAACTATGCTCTTACCAATAAAATAACACAGAACATAGCGATATATTTTCATGTGTGTATGCCCTATATCAGCAATCCCTAACCTTTTTGGCACCAGGGACCGATGGTCTGAGGTGGAGCTGAAGCGCTGATAGTAACGCTGGGGAGTGGCTGCAAATAGAGATAAAGCTTCGCTTGCTTGCCTGCCACTCACCTCTTGCTGTGCAACCCAGTTCTTAACAGGCCACGGACCGGTACCAGTCTGCGGCCTGGGGCTTGGGAACCCCTCCTCTATATCCATGTAAAATAAACTCTGAAACTAAGGTCTATGTTTTATTTTCCTCTATACTTTAAATCATCTAGAATGAATTTCTGCATTCGAATTCATTCATCTTCATCAAACATTTATTGAAGGTCTGTCAAGTGCTGGGCACGTGTCCATAGCTTAAATAGGCTTGGTCTTCACCCTTGGAAGAAGTTTAGGTGGAATCTGGAAGGAGACACAGACATGTTAGTAGATCATTATATAATATGGTAGGTACCTTGAGCTGTGGGGACAAAAAAGAGGAAGCAATGACTTTGAGTCTGAAACTGCCAGTTTATATTAGAGCACTTTTGTTTTTCTTCATTTTAAGTCTTCAGAAAGTACTCATTCTTATTGTCCACAACTAATGTCTGCCAGAAAGCACATGTTGCAAGGCGAGGTAGAACTTATCTTTTCTCCTCAAAATTGAGGAGAAAGGAATTTCTGAAGTGGGGAATATAGTCTTGATTTTTATTTTGTCTGTGAATAAAGCCATCCAACTCCTCAGTTCTCTTTGTTTGCCCTGTACTTCAGATTACTTTCTATGAAGACAAAAATTTTCAAGGCCGCCACTATGACTGTGATTGCGACTGTGCAGATTTCCACATGTACCTGAATCGCTGTAACTCCATTAGGGTGGAAGGAGGTACCTGGGCTGTGTATGAGAGGCCCAATTTTGCTGGGTACATGTACATCTTACCTCGGGGCGAGTACCCCGAATACCAGCATTGGATGGGCCTCAACGACCGCCTCAGCTCCTGCAGAGCTGTTCATCTGGTGAGTCTTGTGGCTCTGGTGTATGTGTGTATATATATCACTCCCTCCCTCACCCCCCCACACAATTTTTTTTGTTTTGTTTTTTTGCTTTTCTGCAAAAAGGGTTTTTCCTGTTATTTTCCTACCTCTTAATGGGAGTGGTGGGGAGGCTGTCTTTTGTTGGCTGCAGAGACTTAAACCTTAGGTCAGTTCATCCCAAGACTGAATACACTTTTCATAGCGCTTTCTCTAACTCTTGAGGATTTTAAGGAGTTAAGGTTTTCTTATTGAAAGTCAGCTGTTTCAGTCAGTGCGCAGTGGGGATGGGAGTTCAGAGCATCTAGCTTTCAAGAGGGTAGCTTCTGAACTATACTGTTGTCTGAATTCCTGACCTGCTGGTGATTTCCATAATGGTTGCTGTTCATTTCCTCCTGTTTTTTCAGTCTAGCGGAGGCCAGTATAAGATTCAGATCTTTGAGAAAGGGGATTTTAATGGTCAGATGTATGAAACCTCTGAAGATTGTCCTTCCATAATGGAGCAATTTCACATGCGAGAGGTCCACTCCTGTAAGGTGCTGGAGGGTGCCTGGATTTTCTACGAGCTACCCAACTACCGTGGCAGGCAGTACCTCCTGGACAAGAAGGAGTACCGGAAGCCCATGGAATGGGGTGCAGCTTCCCCAGCTATCCAGTCTTTCCGCCGTGTTGTGGAGTAATGACATGGGAGGGGCCATAAGCTTCTTCCTGGGGGCTAAATGCTGGCTGGCTTTGTCACCCAAATAGGCATCATAAATAAAACAATTGGCATGCATTCCACTGTTGACTGTAATGCCTCTCCTTAAATACTTTTAGGGACTAGTAAAATAATGCCCGCCACAGTGGGAAGTTACACAAAGCAGCTCAGCTTTCAGACTACCAGCCTATAGCTTTGTGTCAAACAAAATGGGACTTCATTAAAAGGTTAGAAAATCATATTGTCATGTAGTGGTTCTTGTTGCTTAAGTTTTGTGTTAATGCAACAGGTATAATAATAATAGCTGCCATTTACTGAGTGCTTTCATTATCTAATTTTCTCTCCACAACAACCTTATAAAAGAGGTGATTTTATCTGCATTTTACAAATAAGGAAACCAAGGTTTAGAGAAATAAAAAACTTGCCCAAGTTCACCAGCTGGTGAATGAAAGGACCAGGATTTGGTCCAGGATATTTGTTTCCAAAGCTTTTGTTCTTTTTATTTCCAACTCATTCATCCAACACATATTGGCTGAGGTTCTGTGTGCATAATGTAAATATAAGACCCTGAAAAATTTAAAAGGTGGAAAGGACAGAGTCCCCTTATTGAGGAAACAGAATACCTATCAAGAATGGCCAGTGAAAATATTAACTTGAAAATAGAGTCATAAGTCCTCTGAAGTCCCGTTTTTAAGATCTAGAAACTCTTATGTCAGTTACTTTTCAACCCTTAAGTCTAGTTTTTCTATGGAGGGAGATATGATGAACTGAGGAGGAGGAATGGGAAGCCACTTGCAGGGCTGAAAAGAGCTCTGACCTTGTCAACCTACCATGCAGCCAACTTTCCTTACCTTGAAAATGAGGGTGAACCAAATGCTCACTCAAGTCCCATCAAACATAAACGTTCTAATTCTTCGGAGGCCAGAGGAGGATGCTGAAAGACTAACTGTTGCCCAAAGACTACTGACACCTATTTTTAGACGCACAATTTCTGGGAATGATCTTAGAGATCCTGCCTCTTCTTTCCCACTGAGGACACTGAGTCTGCGGTAACAGAGTTAGCACAATTCTCTCCTGTCATATTAACTGCTGCCATGTTCCAGTCCTTGGTGAGTTGGTCACAGTCTGTTCAAAACAACCAGAAAAGCAGTTCTGGAAGCAAGATAGGAAAACAAGTGTCAGGATGACTAACCACAGTCTCAGAGAAGCAGAAGATGGTTTTCGACATAAAACAATTATTATTTTGGGATGTTTTATGCCTCTTGTTTCATGCACTGAATCAGAAGGAGATTACCACCATTCTCCCAAGCTATAGACACATCAATCAACTTGCACTTAAAGAATTTTTGCTAGCAATTGATATTGGAATTCAAAAACACTTTATGTCTTTATCAATTCCAGTTCTGGTAGAACATTCTGCTGTTAAAACAAGAATCCAGCATCCCACCCGTCAGGTACACCCAGAATAGCACCTGGGTTGTAATTTAGAATTATCTCTCTCTACTTTTTATTATTTTGTCACTATAAAACAGGAGGGAGAGTCTGAAGAAACTAGGGCAAGGGCATACTTAGACCGTTTTAGTCCTGCTTCCATTCTGAGTAGTCCTGCTTCCATTCTGAGCATTCCTGAGACAAGTCTCTGAATAGTTCCCAAATACAGAGCCCACTTCCTCAAAATGCAACATCGGGGCTCCCATTTAAAGTCTCCAGGGTAGTGGAATCTAAAAAAAACAAAACATGAATAAACAAAACAGAAATAGACCTACAGATACAGAGAACAGCTGATGGTTGCCAGAGGGGAGGAGGGTGAGGGATGAGTGAAAAAGGTCTATGACCAGTTATCATTTATTCTTTACCGAAGGGGGGTGGGGGCGGCGAAGAAAGAAGCCTCCAGGCTAGGGTTGCCGAACAAATACAGGACAATATTAGTAAATCCCAAGTAGTCGAATATAAATATAAATACAGTATAAGTATATCCCAAGTATTGAATGGGACATACTTATACTAAAAATTATTTGTCTGAAATACAAATTTAACTGCATTTTATATTTTTATTTGTTAAATCTGTCAATCCTACACTTTAAGGGCAAAGCAAAGGAGTGATATGGGTCTGAAAGCACAGGGAGTGGTACAGGCTGTGGAAACGAGACGCATGCCCAAAGGAAGAACATTTAAATACGATTTTTGAAAAAACACTTATGAGCCAACAAAATGTGTCTGCAGCTGGATTTGGCCTGTGGACCACCAGTCCTCAATCTTGACTTGTTGGAGAGCTTTGAATTTCAGAAAACGTTCCTTACGTTGAGTCAAAATTTGCTGTCTATAATTCTCAACCTACAAGCCTAGATTTGCTTTCCTTCTAATTCTTCATTCCTGAGATAGCCCATTAAGAATTTAGAGATCTCTTCTGTTTGCCTCCACACTCTCATTTCCAGGATGAACAACTCTGGTTCCTCCCATTGTTTCTCTCTTGGTGTGGTTGGCTCCCAGACTCCACCATCCTGGTGCCTCTATTCTGTGCCGATTGCAGATTATCTTTTCCCCCGGTGTTAGCTATAGTTTGTCCAGTGCAGACTACATCTGGAGGATTGTGTTCAATTCTCTCACCCTTCTTTCTCAGAAATGTACCGTTTTTGACTAGGCTCAGCTTTCCTGTGTCCTCCCACCATCCCCGATATGCACCTGACCAACCTTTCCTAAGAACTCACATTCCAGTTCAAGGGCTAGAAAATTTCCTTCCCCTCTGGAGAATTAGAAATGAATTCAAATCCTGCCACTTCCATATGTTAGCTCCAAGTCCCATGATCTAATATGTACAATCTCGACTTCCTTATCTGTAAAACAAAGATAACACTTTGTGGGCATTAAGATAATGTACAAACAATACATGGCATGTACAGCCAATTCTCATTATTCACGTAGTTATATTCTACAAAGACGGTTAACATTTAATAGCGAATGCTGAACTATTATTCCTAGAGGAAATAAAGGGTTGGGTGCCTGTGAGCCTCTGGTCATGTTTTCGTCAACCAATCTTTACATAACCTTTTTTAACATCTGCCTCTGTTTAAAGACATCTTAATATATATTGATTCATTCACAGTGAACTTACGATCAACTGAGGTTGGAATGAAGCCTTCTTGTGCTTAGGAACCCTAGACAGCACTTCAGCACTACATTGGCAGTTGTTTTACAAAGCAAAATCATCAACCGAAAGAAAAACAATGCAAAAAAAAAAAAAAAAACAAAGCACTAAATAGGCAGCAGAAGAAGATATTTGTTTATAGTATGAGAGCTGAAACCAGAAGAAGGCAGAGCATTTGTTCATCCTCAGATGGGGACATGCAAATTTTTCATTGTTCTGCTCATGTGTGTGAATGACCTTGAAAGTACCATGAGTAGTGATTTTGGGATGACAAATTTTAGTGCAGGGGCAAATTCACAAATATAGAATCTGTGAATAATGAAGGTCAATGGTACTTCACCACCATGGTTAGAATATTAGTACTTAAGTACCTCTGTTACCAAGTTGTTTGTTTTTTATTTTTTGTTTTCGTGGATTTTTTAAAGCTTTTTTATACCTCTTTCTATCCCCGAGTTGTTTTCAGAAAAGAATCTCCGCATTTTGGGCAGATGCTTCATTGTTGGGAAGAAATATATCCAGTCCACCCTAATGCCTTGAAAAACAGCCACCTATTTATGGGAGCCTGGCCTTTCTTAGCTCTCTTATAAACCTGTCTCCTGGTTCTAGATCCCACCGGTTTTCAAGGGTAGTGGAACCTAAAAATACCAAAACATGAATAAACAAAACAAAACAGGGTTGTCCCTAGAGTTCATACAACCTCCACCCCGCCTCCACCCCCTTGTCTTCTAACTTCTACCTAGTCTCTCTTATTTGGGGTCTCTCAGAGAACAGCCAGTTGCCAAGCTCTCCTTCCAGACCTCTGGCTGACCAGCCTTTGGTACACACAGGAGAGAAGGATCTCTGTAGGTGTGACTTCAAAGTAAGAGAAACCTCTCTGTCTACTTTTACCTCTTCATTCAAGCCTCAAACTTCAAAATCAGGGAGTTTTAGAACTGGAGGGCCTGGGGGCTTTCCCATTCACTATCACAACATGATGAGATGGGCTTGTTAACCCCAGTTCTCTGAGGAGGAGCTAGGGCTCCAAGAAGCTAAATGAATCGTCCAAAGATGCTGATTCCACTGCACCATGCAGCTTCTGCTTCTCAACCTTCACGGGAAACAACCATGATACCTTGTCAGTCACAACATGAGCTATTCCTTTTTAAATAGCTTTATTGAGATATAATCCTCATACCACAATTTACCTGTTTAAAGTATACAATTCAGTGGTTTTTAGTATATTCACATATATGTGTGACTATCACCACAGTTAACTCTAGAATATTTTTATCACCTCAAAAAGAAATTCTGTACCATTTAGAGACCACCACCTTATCCCCGCCCCTACGACCAGCCCTGAGTAATCACTAATCTCCTTTCTGTGTCTATATATTTGCTAATTCTAGACATTTCATGTAAAGCAAATCACATATTGTGTGTTCTTCTGTGAGTGGCTTCTTTCACTTAGTAAAATGTTTTCAAGCTTCATCCATGTCGTAGCATATTATTTGTGCTTCATTCTTTTTTATGGCCAAATAATATTCCATTGTATGGATATTCTACACATTGTTTATCTATTCTTCAGTTGATGGGCATTTGAGTCATTTCTATCTTTTAACTATTATGAATAATATTGCTATAAACATTTATGTGTGTGGTTTTTGTGAACCTATGTTTTCATTTTTCTTGAGTATTTACTTAGGAGTACAATTGCTGGGAGTCTGAGCTACTTCTTCTTAAGTGTCAGAAGCATGTGGAACCTCGAAGCCCCAAAGACCTAGATTCAGTTTTAACTCTCCCACTTTCTAGTTGTAAGATTTCAAACCAATGCACTTTTAGAAGGTCTGAACCTTCTCATATGTAAAATAAAGATAATTATACCTACTTCTTAGCAGCTTCGTTGGCATTAGATGAAACAGTAAGGGCAAATTCTTAGCCCAGTGAACAATCCAAAGAAGCAGATACTCAATAAGGGCAGCTATTCTAATATCTCCCAAATACGGAATCCCTGCTGGAGGAGGCATTAAATGGAGACATTGGTGCTGAGAAGTTTGGGAACCAATAGGCTGGTGGTCTCTCCAGCCCCTCCCTGCTTTAATGATCAATGACTTAGGTGTCCGTAAGTGACTGGTGAGCAGGTAGAGAGGAGGAGGTGGTAGGGAATGGAGGCGAGGCAACGACAGGGGCTGCAGGAGAGCCAGAGAGCTCTGTGCAGCTGTGGGGAGTAGCCATTGCACTGAAAGGGGCCATGAATCTCTCTTACTTCATTTCTGCCAGGCCTTGTGCTGCCCCCTGGGTCTTCTCTTCTTTCGGCTAAATGATCTCATTTCCTCTCACTTTAGTGAAAATGGTTTCCCATTTCCCCAGCACCAGTGTGGCCCTTTGTGAGTCAGCAATCAAAGGGCTCAAAACCCTGGTTGAATGGTTCTGGAATTGATTAGCTCTGGAAGAAATCCTGCCAGCACTTTGCCCCTTGGGAGCACAGCAGGGAGAGATTTGTTCACATTGTTCACGCCCCACCTCCCTGAACAGGCCACATTAGCCTGTCCACTGAACCGTGGGGCAGACAATGGTGGGCTTGGCTGTAGTGCTGACCTCCACAGTTTCTCAGTACACGCTGAATGATTTGCCCAAGCTCACGGTAAACCCCATGACCCTGACTAGACCATCACTCCAGGACCCATTGCTCAGAACAGAAAGAGAAATCTTTAGACCGTGTTCCTGTGAGCAGGAGGAGGGGAAAGGCGGCAGCCTGCAGGCTGGTTATAAACCAAAAATAAAAATTATTCCAACCGCTAACAAGCTTTTGAGGCCTCCTCTGCAGGCCAGGGGTCCTTGCACTTGTGAAGGAGTTACATTTTTATGCCACGCTGGCCCTACCATACAGCCACTCAGCAGCAGCTCACATTTACACACACTATTTCAAAAGAATTCATAAAGCCCTTTCACGTAAAGTACCTCATTTGACCTTCACCATGGTTATGTGACTTAGGGAGGATTACATCCTTCTAGATCCCACAATCAAGAGCAGCCCTTTTGTGTAACAGGTGTTCATGCCAAAAGTCTTCCCCATGATATGATAATTTTTAAAAAGCCATTTCTCTCATTCGTATCACAAAGTCTAAGGCATACTTTCAGAGTAAGTGGCTTCTAGGATTTCATGTAATGTTAGTGAAATGTAAGTGGGACCTGGAGCTCTGGACCGGGGAGGAAAGTGTGAATGTCTTTGAGTATGCAACAGAAAGACAAATAGAAATGCATTTTGTTTATCCATTGTTTTTATATTATCTTCTACCCTCCTGTCCTCCATTTTTCTGGTTTCCAATTGGGCTTGCTATAACGAAAAGGCATATATGGCAGATCTATCAAGCAAATAGGGGCTTGATGGCTTGTCCTTCAGGTACCCTCCCTCATAAGCAAATCTAATCCATGAAAATTTTCAATTTTCAAAACAGGTAAATTAGGGGGGAAATATTCACCTTACAATGACTACCTATGGGACCCTTTAAAATGTACATTTAAAATTTCAACAAAAATTTAATGTTCATTGAAGGTTTACTATCAAAGAGATAGTAAAGGGGGAGAGAATCTATTGGGTGGCAGAAGCTGAGGTGGACCTAGACTTCACGAAGGAGAGTCTCTCTGTGACGTTCTTGTACAGTTCTCAGACCCAGAAAGTACCCTTTCCCTGCCTTGGGGCCTGCACTTAGGGGGATCCTACATATCACAAACCAAAATATAAATGTTTTTCAGAAACAAACAGATACAGAGAATATTTTGATAGTTGCCAGATGGGAGGGGGGTTGGAGGGCTGGATGAAAAGGGGAAGGGAATAAGAAGTACAAATTGGTAGTTACAAAATGGTCATGGGGATGTAAAGGATAGCATAAGGAATATAGTCAAGAATGTTGTAATACATATGTATGGGGGCAGAGAGGTATTGGATTTACTGGGGTGAGCACTTCGTTAAAGTCATATAAATGTCTAATCACCATGTTGTACACCTGAAACTAATATAATATTGTATGCCAACTGTAATTGAAAAATAAAAAAAAATTTAAAAAATATATAAACGTTTTCTGTCTTTTCTATCTAAATCTCTGTCTCTCTCTGCCTCTCCCTATCTCTCTCTCTCTCTCTCTCTCTCTCTCTCTCTCTCTGGTTAGGTAACTAACTGAGGTAAGGACAATTACAGGAGAGAGTTGCTTGGGCTGAAATGGATCCACTAGACCATGGGAGAGGGATAAAATCGCAGCCTCTGCCCTGAGGAAACCAGAGAAAGAGGGTCTGATTGATTTATTTCTTTACTTACTTGGGGTAAACTTTATTAAATTTCCAAACTAGAAAATTCACCCTTTTTAAAGTGTTTGTTTTGACAATTTTGAGAAATATATACAATTGTGTAACTGCCAGCACTATCAAGATACAGAACATTTTCACCACCCAATCAAATTCCCTTCTGTCTCTGTGGTGTTAACCGCTTCCTCTCTGCCTGCTCTGGCCAGCACTGATCTGTCTTCTCCCCGTAGCTCACCTGTCCCAGACTGTCATAGAAACGGAATCATGCAGTAATAGCCTTCTGTGCCTAGCTTCTTTCACTTAGCATAATGCTTTTGAGTGCTTTTTGAGTTACTTTTTATATGTTGTTGCATACATTAGAAGTTTATTCTTTTTTATTACTGATTACTATGTATGTAGTACATTTTGTTTTACCATTTACTGGTTGAAGGAGATTAGGTTGTTTCCAGAAGGTCTGCTTTGTTTATAGTTGCTTCAAATCACCCAAAGTGGGGATCTAGCCATAGAGGTTTCCACAAGATAACTATGCTCTTTCTTTTCTCTCTATGCAGGTGATGTAGTTGGGAGGTGCTTAAAACTGCCTGGAAATCCTGAGCTGACAAAATGACATGCAGGACCTGCCTGCCCCAGCTTCCTGGGGACACTGATTATATCAGTCTTTGTCCTAGGTTCAGGAGTCTAGTCATAGTCAGTCATCCCAGGTCTGGCCTGAACCCCATCCTGCACTAGCAGATATGAGCTGGCCCTCAGGCCCACAGGTGCAGGGATGAGCCAGGGGAGAGCTCACCTCCTTTAGCCTCTGGGATGCAAGGGTGATGCCTGGGAATGGGTTGGGAGGTCTGGCTGGAAATGCATGTCAGCTGTGGGAATAGCTTAATTTACAGTTTCTAAATGTTTAGACATCTGGTATAGGAGCCTCCATTTGAACTCTTGCTCCAGGCCTGCGAATGTGAAGGTCTGCTCCCGGCCGTAATGAGGGAGGCACCTGGGAGCTGCATCCTGCACTCTCATAAGCAAATGACTACATCAGCACCAGTGGCCCTCTAGTGGTTCAGAGGGATAAAGTCTGTATCTAAAAGGACCTGCTCTGCTCCCAGAGTGTAGTTTTTGTGCTAGAGAATCTCTCCTCATTATTCCATCTGCTTCTCTGACTGACAGCAGCTGTCAGGCCAGGAGAAAACAATCTGTGCTTGGCAGTCCTTCTTAGTGTCCCCAACCACTCCCTCACCCACTCCCCACAGCAGCTGTTTCCTCCTCACTCCCCTAGTGCCCCTCCCCCACCACATGCCTGGTCTCCACAGATACTTCCACCTCCTACTTAGTGGAAAAAAGAAAGACTAGAAGGCCAGCATTTGCTCAGCTCGTCCCTGCTCCCAGAACATTTCTTTCCGTCTCTAAAATATCACGTTTCTCTGACATTTTGTTCTGTGTTGTCTTCCCACTAGACTCTTCGATGGGTTCAACTTCTCTCCGTCCCCATGTATATGACTCCCGAATCACGTCTCCAGAGCCATACTTTCTCCTGAGCTGCAGAACCCAGCCATCATCATGTCCTCAACCTCTCTTCTCCCATATCCACTTGGTTACAAAATCTTGCCCAATCTATGTTCTAAGCATGTCTCAAAGCCTCCCTTTCTTGCTCCTGTGCTTCGGACTGTGAAATCTGAAGGTTATCAGCCCAGCCTCCCTGCATGGTGCCTCTGCTTGTGTCCTCAATGTGTCCTCCCCCGGGCCTCCCAGCCTTCTCACACTCCTCACCAATCAGTCAGCCTTACTGCTTCGGGAGTGTTCTCTCTAAAACGTGGCTGTGATTGTGTCACTTCTTAATTTAAACCCTTCTAATTAACCTTTCATTTTCTGAGTGTTTTCTGAACAAAATCCAGACTTCCCAGACCTTGACACAGGTCCCTTATGATACAGTAAACTGTGCCAAGGGCTTGGTGTACAGTTGTGCAGTGATGCACATAAAGCCATCCAGCCAAAGGGAGGTGCTCCAGTGCAGCTGGAGAAAGGGGTCCGGGAAGCCCCAGGCCTGCAGAAGGGCACCTTCTTCCTAACTGGCACAAAGCCTCATCTCCTTCTACTCCCCCTACTCCCTTCTCTTCACCCCCAGTTTACTGTACTCCTAGTGAATCACTGATAATCCTTCAAAGATGCTGTGCCGTTTCCTGCCAGGAATGACCCTGTCTATTCTTTTGCATGTGGGTCTCATATTTTATAACAGCTCAGATGTCTCCTGGGGTGGGAGTGGGGGTGGGGATTCTTTTCTGACAACATCTTCGCCTTCCCCAATATGGCTACACACCTCTCTTTCATGCTCCTGTGACACTCCACCCTCGCCTCTATCACAGTCCTTAGTATCCTGAGTCGTGGTTGTCTATCCACATTTCTCTTCCTCTTTAGCTGGGAACTTCTGGAGGTCAAAGGCTGTGTCTTGTCCATATATCTCCAGGTAGATGTTTGTTACATTGATATTTATTGTGCACCTACTGTGTCAGGTGCTTTATATATTGTTGCCAGTACTGGTGGGCTGGAACTTAAGAGAAAGATTTCTCTTAAACAGGTAAACTTAAGCATAATTTGTCAAGGATCACAGCATAGATCCTCAAATTCATCTTAGACAGAAAGGCTCCGCATCCTCCAAGAAGTTACTTATGTGCAGGAATAAGTTAACAAACAGGAGGGGGATGGGTCAGCCATGAAATCTCAGAGCAAATGGTAGGTAAGTAGGTGAGTATGTCCCAATGCTGTCCTTAGGAGAGGAAGCCTGGGCCGATACCTTCAGATTTCACAGTCCAAAGCACAGGAGTAAGCAGGAGGCACGTCTACAGTGTCAGACATTTGAGTCTTGTAACTCCCCTCATTCTTTTTAAAAAATTTTTCAGTTACAGTTAACATGTAATATTATATTAGTTTCAGGTATACAGTAGAGTGATTAGACATTTATGTAACTTGTAAAATGATCACCCATCTGATACTATATGTAGTTATTACAATATTATTGACTACATTCCCTATGCTGTACTTTGCATCCCCATGACTGTTTTTATAACTGGCAATTTGTACTTCTTAATCACTTCCCTTTTTTTTAACCCAGCCCTCCAACTCCGCTCCCATCTGGAGACCATCAATTTTTTCTCTGTATCTATGATTTTGTTCATTTATTTTGTTTTTTAGATTCCACATATGAACGAAATTGTATTTGTCTTTCTCTGTCTGACTTATTTCACTTGGCATAATACCCTCCGGATCCATCCATGTTATCGCAAATGGCATAATTTTATTCTTTTTTATGTTTGAGTAACATTCCATTGTATATATGTACCACATCTTCTTTATGCTTTCATCTATAGATAGACACTTGGGTTGCTTCCATATCTTGGCTATCATGTTTTTCAGGTGAACTTCTGATTCGGACTTGGCTTCCAAGTACCATGAGTGTCGTTGGTCACTGAGCTCAAGTGCTCTGGTTCCTCTAGTGGTTATTCCTCATTGTAAGTTACCAGCTGGGATGGGCCTGTATTCCTTGTGTCAACAGGAGCTGGTTTCTGGCTTATAAGGCTGAAAACCAGATCTTGAACTCAGACATCTTTATCAAAGCAATGAAAAATATTCTGTGAAAAATCTCGAGACACAGACAGCATTTCCAGAAGGTGACACATTATGAAATTGTGCAGCTACAAAAGAGAACTTTTTAAATTTAGACAGACTGCCTAGTATAATGGTTATTACACAGGCTCTGGGGCTAGATGACAGAGGTTCAAATCCTGGTGAGTTATTTAATCTTTCTGTACCTCCATTTCCTCACTTACTAAATGGGAATAGTAAAACTACCACTTTCTCTACCCTTCAGCCCTTTCAATCCTGGTAGCAATCCCCAAAAATGCTGAGAAGTTAAAGATGGGGAAAGTAAAGTTCAGAGAGATGAAGTAACTGGCACAGGATCACAGAGCCACAAGGGACAGCACCCAGATTCTAACCCGTCCTGCCCATTTTCTTTCCACTCCACTTAATACCTTATCATGCAAGACAGGGGCTGTGGGCCTCCACCTAGTTCCAGCTGCTGCTTTAACTCAGCCCTAACCTGCCACGCTGCTATAATGCCCAATAGCAAAGGGAAACCCCCACCTCCTGGGCAGCCAGGCAGAGCTGGGTTCTTCAGATGTTTCCATCAGCTCAGTGGAGTTGGTACACATGTGGGCTGGCTTGTTTCTAGGGGACTAAGTTGTTATTGTTATTGTTTTTCCTGCCCTTGTATAAACCCTGGCATAGACTTTGTTTCTATACAAAAAAGAAGGTTGATGTTTTAATAAACTTAAGTCTTATTTTTAAAGATCATCCAAGGTGATGATAGCATGAAGCACAAAGCCCCTGGAGTGCCATCAGAAGTCTGGCATTTCTCTTTCCGACGGGAAGTGGTGGCACTCTGGAAGCAGTGTCGTTACCATTGAGACATTGTAACTGTAGACACTTAGAAGTGTGACGTTCAGCATAGGAACGAGTGCAAATATCCCACCAGAATCAGTTGTGTACCTAAGTTTCTGTTGGCTCCCACTTAGCAACTAAAGCTCTAATCTCATTACAAAGAACGCCCAGAGATTTCTTAGGTCATAGACTATTTGAGCTGCTGAGAACATGAGACCATCTAGTCCATTGCTTTACCTTGCAAATAAGGTAACTGTGGGCCAGGGAGAGTGTATGACTTACCCAAGTCCCCAGAAGTTCACTGGAAGCAAAGTCGGGAGTAGGGTCCATGTCTTTCTGCTCCCAAACCAGGCTGTCATTGTGTGTGCCCACTCTGAGCTTCAGTTTCACCCTCTTAAAAAGGTGTTTTAGCCCGTTCAGGCTACTATAATAAATTACCATAGACTGAGAGGCTTAAGCAACAAACATTTATTTCTCAAAATTCTGGAAGCTGGAAAGTCCAAGATCAAGGTGCTGACAGATCCAGCGTCTGGTGAGAGCTGCCTCCTGGTTTGCAGATGGCCATCTTCCTGTTGTAGCCTCACGTAGCAGGAAGCACAGAAACAGGACATCTCTATTCCTGTTCATGAGGGCTCCACTTTCACGACCTAATTAATTCCCAAGGCCCCACCTCCAAATGCCATCACATTGAGGAATAGGCTTCAACATATGAATTTGGGGAGGGGGGGTACGAACATTCAGTCCATGGCAAATGGGAATTAAAATAATTCCTAGATTTCAGGGTTGTGAGGATTACATGGGATAGTTTACGTGAGTTACTTTATAAACTGCAGCTATCATACAGATATAGGGAGGCATAGAGTAGAGTGGAAAGAAGATGTGTTTTAGAGACAGGTCAGGTGGGAATTCTTGCTTCCCATCTGCTTATATAAGCCCCAATTTCTATAAAATGTGATGATTCCATCTCCTGCATAGACTTGTATGAAATTTAAAAGAGGTACTTTATGTAAAATTCTAATTCTCTCTCAAAATACTAAGTGTTAAATTTTCTATCAAAGAGGATATAGTAGTCCCCCTTTCCTGTGGTTTCACTTTGCATAGTTTTGTTTACCTGTGGTCAACTACAGTCCAAAAATATTAAATGGAAAGTTACAGAAATAAACAATTCATAAGTTTTAAGTTGTATTCAGAGTAGCATGATGAATTTTCGTGCCTAGGACATGAATCATCTCTTTGTCCAGCATATCCACGCAGTAATCACTCCCCACACATTAGCCCTTAGTAGCCTTCTCGGTTGTCAGATGAACTGTGGTGGTATCTCAGTGCTTGTGTTCCAGTAACTCTATCTTACTTCATAATGGCCCCAAAGTGAAAGAGTAGTGATGTTGGCAATTGGGATAGGCCAAAGAGAAGCTAAGTGCTTCCTTGAAGTGAAAAGGTGAGTACAGTATAAGATATTTTGAGAGAGAGAGAGAGAGCACGTTCGCATAACTTTTATTACAGTCTATTGTTATAATTATCCTATAGGAGTGTTAATTATTTTTGTTAATCTTTTAGTGTACCTGTTATAAATTAAACTTTATCATAGGTATGAATATATAGAAAAAAATATATAGCATATATAGGGTTTGGTATTGTGTTTTCAGGCATCCATTGGGAGTCCTGGACGTATCCCTCACAGATAAAGGGGACTACTATACTAATTCTCTGTCTGTCATGT
Source organism: Pteropus medius (assembly GCF_902729225.1). Classification (NCBI taxonomy): domain Eukaryota; kingdom Metazoa; phylum Chordata; class Mammalia; order Chiroptera; family Pteropodidae; genus Pteropus; species Pteropus medius. The sequence continues at coordinate 4,236,939 of NW_024353517.1, read as the reverse complement.
ACTCCCCACCTTTTGAATTTAGCACTGAAATTGGATATTTGGGAATATTGCTAGAAATTGAAGATATTTGCTGTAACCAGAATTGGTCCAAATTAAACACATGAGGTCTTTCCTTAAGAGTAGATACCATTTCCAAAGGCGTCAGTGAAATCAGCTAAATGGAAAACAGGCAGAAATGACTTTCCAGGAGGTTGACAAGATGTCAAGGGCTGGCTATATTGCTTTAGTGTTCAAAGCAAGTGGGCAGTGCTATTTAAGGGAGCCTTATTTGCTTATGTAAGGCAGCACTCAGGGTTGCCATATTTATAAGCAGGAGCAGATTAGCCCTGCAGGGACAGCATGTAAAGGGAGCAGGTACTGCTAATCCTCCAGGTAGCCCTCTTCTCTCTCATAATGCGGTATGGTATCAGTAAGAGACTCCTGACCAGACTTCACATTTTTCCAATCTGTTTTTAGGCCCGAGGTGTCCTGTTTTCCTGTTCTTACTTCTTCCTCCCCCTCCCCCTTTTAAGGTAGTACGCACATGCAAAAATGCACACAACACAGAATGGTATTTAGTTTCCTTCTCATCTCTCTTCAACCCTGACGCTCCACACCCTCCTCCCCAATGGGCAATCGCCAATGCCATAGTCTCGTGTATCTCTTTAGGGACAGTCTTTTCATTTTATTCTATTTACTCACTTAATACCTATTTATTGAATGCCTGCTCTAGGTTTTGGGGATAGAGCAGTGATAAAAAGTCAAAAATTCCTGCTTACATTAAATGGTACTTCCATTCTTAACTGTCATATATGCATTCTCTGTTTTTATAACCAAGTCTACGTCTATTTCAGTGCATCAGTCATTATGTATTATACACACTTTTCTGTACCTTGCTTTTTTCACTTAGTACTACAGCTGGCAGGTTAATAAGGGCCACAGTTAAACTTATCTCGAAGGCTTTTTTGTTTGGGTCACCTGGGCCCCAGTCATCCACTTTGGTCAGAAAGGTAAAGCCCACAAATCCCTCCTGAGCAGACAGAGGTGGGAAGGGAGGGCTAGCAGTACGAAGCTGCCTCTTTTAGGATAGCCTCTTTTGGGGTAGTCAGGTGCAGATTCCTGCGGGAGGTTTCATGTTGAGTGGGTCAGGTTCTTTATGTTCTCAATGTCAAAAACCCAAGTCAAACTGGCTTAAACAAGAAGAATCTATTGGCTCTCAAAGGCAGTGGGGGCATGGGGACAGCTTTCAGAGTAGGAGGACAAAAAAAAAAAAAACCAGCTCGAGGGGCCCAGGTGACTTCCAACTCTGTGTGTCTAGTCAGTGAGCATGTTGGCCTCCATCTGCCCGCCAGCAAGAAAGACCCTTGGCATTTCGTGGGGAAACATCGGTTAGATGTCAGGCAAGGACTGTTATTGGCCAGGACAGGGTCATGTGCTCGCTCTTTTGTCCGGGGATAGTGGCTAATTCTAGGAGAAGGGGAATGGGAAAGTTCTCTCAATAGAGAGCAACAGTTACTCCGCCCTGTTTAATGGGCTTCTGCTCTCACTTTTCAGGGTGGTATCCCTGCCGGTCTAATGTTTCTTGAGCCAAATGTCATGCTTAAAACTCAAGTTAGAATGGAAATTTCCAGAGCTGTTTTAGAAAGTCTTATGCAACTTGTTTATGTTTTGCTGCACTGACAATTTATTCTTTCATTATCATTCATCCAACAGTAATAAGCACTTACCATAGGCCAGGCACTGTGCTTGGGCCTCCGAAGATGCCTTGCTGAATGAATGATATCTTGTCCCAGGTCTGGAAAGAGACTTAGAACCTGCTCCCAAAGGCATGGGGAAAGGAAATGGGCAAATGGTTGCTTAGATCATTATCACTCGTGGGTTGTATACTGCAGAACCATGTACAACAGGGGTCCCCAACCCCCAGGCCATGGACCAGTATGGTCCCTGGCCTGTTAGGAACCAGGCCTCACAGCAGGAGGTGAGCAGTGGGCAAGCAAGCAAAGCTTCCTCTGTATTTGCAGCCATTTTCCAGCGCTAGCATCACCGCCTCAGCTCCACCTCAGATCATCAGGCATTAGATTCTCATAGGAGCACCGGTCCCTGGTGCCAATAAGGTTGGGAACCGCTGGTGTACAAGATGCCGTGGGGAAAGGGGTGGGGCAGCTAACTCTGCCTGGGCAAGACTTCAGAAAGAAGGGGCCCACACAGCAGAGTCCTAGAGAGATGGAGTGGGGATGGCTTGTGATGTTTATTAGGACTCTTTAGGGGACAATAAATAGAAAGCAAACTTAACTAACTCAAAAAAAAGTATCATACAATTATAGCCACATTCTGGAAATCCCAGAATCGGTACCCAGAAGACCAAAGGTAACCTAGGCAGTAGTGTTCTCTCTTTATCTCTTATCTTTACTTCTCTGTCTCTCTCTGTCTTTCTTTGTCTGTCTGTCTCTCTCTCCCCACAAGCTTCTTCTACTGCTCAGTCCTCATGCAGGAGCATGGCCTGGTGGAAGGAACAGAATAGAGAGCTAGACAGAGACCCATGGAAGAGTACAGATCGCCCAGCTGGGAACTCCTCCACGAGGACTGGAACTTCATGGAAGCCAGGCCATGCAAGCCTTCCCAGGACACAGAGCAAGGTGGGGGCGACCGACCACATTGTGTAGTTTATCATAGCAAAGAGAGGGACAGTTCTTTCCAAAAAAGCAGAAAAGGAAACATGCCTGACCTAGAAGAGGGAGGAGGGTTCCCACCATAGGGCCACCTGGCAGAAGGACTGTCCCCAAGAGCTAAGGGAGGGACCTTTCCCCAAAGGGACAAAAAAAGAGCAGAAGGCGTGTATTTCCCCTTAGAGTGTGTCCTTGTCACAAGCCGTGAGTCTTGCTCAGAGTGAAGTACAACAGAAAAAAAGAAGAAAGTCCTTACAGGTAATTTACACACACACACACACACACACACACACACACACATTACAGACACACACACGCCTTGTTTTCCCAGAAGCTCAGGCCCCATGGGCTCTGGAGTCAAAGGTTAATGGGAAGAGTTTTCTCATCAGTCCCCCAGGTCTGCCAACGTGGGAGTGAGCTTGCCGCAGTCACAGTCCCAGCTCCCTAATGGCCACAAACTGTGTGCATGGCAATGCTTAGTGACAAATAAGTGAACTTAATGAACTTACCTTTTCTCTGGATTCAATAAGCCGGTGGCCTGGAGAAGGATCTAAGGGGAGGGTATATCTTTGATGTCCCTTCCACTAGGATTTTGCCCATACTTCAATTTATTAACTTGTGGGCTGAATGCTGAAATAACTAACATCACACACACACACACATGCACACACACACACACATATACGACAATAACAATAACGCTTTAGCCCTTACTGGATGATATTCTTTAACTGGGCAAAGCAAATCCACATGTTCACGACATTAGAATGCTCCCAGGGGCCACCTCTGTTATGTATTCCTACCTGAATGTTGGGGCAGGAAAAGTGATCCTCCATCTTCTAGATTATTCCAATCTCAAAAGCAGAGAAGTCAACTAGATGTGCATACTTTATTTTATTTATCTGTTAGTGGGTTTGTATTTGCTTTGCAAGAATTTGTCCCATCTCTATTTGACTGGAGCAAAGATTGAGTAGCATGAAGCAGGGGAAGGTGGAATGTAAGACCACCTGTTTCAAGAGGCTCAGAAACTAACTGGCTATGTCTTTTTTTGCAGGGGTGGGGGTGGGGGGGTTGCCTGGGTGTGTGGTCTTATTCCAATTTTTGGAAACATTTCACTCTCTTCCCCCATCCCACCTCATCCCTTTGGCATAGAACAACCAAGTTTCTGAAAATGTCAGAGGAGATGATACATCTGGAAGTAGAAGACTGTAGGGCTGCTGGGCTTTAAAATGAGATGTATTCAGTGTGTGCGTCTTGTTATTCCTTTCTTCAGGCCTGGGCTTTTGAGTGCAGTGCTGGCACAGGGAGTCCAGCACCCCAGGGCCTGGGTGAAGAAGCAAACCAGATAAACTCAATACTTATATAAAGTCATTTTTGAGCACCTGGAAGAAAAATCTGAGTTCAGATCCAGCTAGAAATGATAGCTTGTATTTATTGAGCCCAGACTCTGCGCTAAGCATTTTTTGTGGATGATGTCATCTAATCCTTCCACATCCATCCTGATAAACAGGGATTATTACCCCTATTTAATAAAAGAGCAAGCTGAGGTTCAGAGAGATTAATAATTCACACACTTTGTAAGTGACAGATGTAGAATTTAAATCCAGGCACTTTGAATTCAGAACCAATACTTCACATTGTCTTACCACTTAGCTGTGTGTTTGAGGGAAATTACTTAACTGTCTAAGCTTCAATGTCCTTATCTAAAAACATGGTTATAAGAACGGTACCTACATAAAGGTTGCTGGGAACATTAGACGGCATAAAGAGTCTGGAGCAGCCAGCACACAGGAGGCAATGGGTGGTAGCATTTATTATGTGATGCTTTGTAAAGGACAAGCACCCCAGATCTACACTAGATGAAGTTTCCTCGAACCTAATGCTGGTGTCCAGGACTGTGTGGTCCTCAGCCCTCAGATCTCTCCAGCGAAGGTGGTTCAGGATGGACCTTGACCCACAAAGATTCCAACAATGAGAAGACGGTCCTTATTAGGTGCAGTGTGGGATCCACAGTCTAGGCAGGTCCTGCCTCTTGCTCCTGGGGCCAAGCCCTGCTGGGCTCAGAGGGGACTCACTGCCCAGCACTCAGAGGGACCCTGTGAGCTGCTGACGGTGGGTGATCCTTCTAGCTGGAATGTTCCTGAGAACAGATGGGGCTCTCTGAGTTGTTCGAAGGTGACAGCTTGATGTATATTAACTGGCAAACTGCTCATCATGTAGGGGCGGCCCGGAAGAAGGCCTGCAGTTGTGAGTGGGCGAAGGAGACCACAGAGGAAGGTTGGCATGCGGGAAGGCATGGCGTAGGCGGAAGCAAGGGCAGAGCCGTGGGTGGGTGTGCTCAAGAGCTTAAGAGGTGAGCATGTTTGGCTCAGAGCCTGCTTGGCCCAGACTCCAAACCAAGGGAAACATATTGGATAACATTTGCTTAACTGGTCTCATAGAAACAGTGTCACAGGAGCCTGGAATCAGACTGTGGTGCTGTGAGAGGCCTTGCAGCTCTCCTGGTGTGATCTACAGACAAGAAACTGAGGCCCAGCAATGTGGAGACTTTTAAAAGTGTGATGATCAACACAAAAGAAGTTTTGAAAGAAAAGAAAAAAAATATCCAATATCTTAACTATCATTATTTTGTGTTTTCATTTTCAGGCTTTTAAAAATGTGTTTTTATGTACCTTCAATCATAGAAAAGAGAAAATTCTGCTTTCTCATCTAATAGTGTGATATTTTCTCATCTTATAGTCTTCAGAGTTACTCCAAAAAAAACCCCATACTATATAGCTGGACAGTAAATCAATGTTCAGTGATACAGAATTGAACTCATGACATGTGACTGGTCTGAATTTAGTTAAGACTTCCTTGACAACAGCTTCATGTCTGTCTGATGTCCCTCTTGTCCTCTCAGGACAGATCATGTTTTACAAAAAGATGGTTTGTAGCCAAAATGAGAAACAGGAATGGGCAGGAAACTGACTGGGTTTGCCTGAAACCCCAGACTTTACCAACATTTATGGTCTGCAAGAACAATGATTCTCATTTCTGGTGCATGTTAGAATCACATGGGGAGTTTTTAAAAAATATGTATGCCTAGACCTGAGGCCCAGAGATACTGATTTCATTGTTTTGGGATGGAACCTAGGCATAGGTATTGTTTTCAAAACTTTCCAGGATTCTAATATGCAGCCAAGATGGAGAACTGGTGTAACAAGCCAAATCCTTAGAAAGAAAGATTCTTACCACATGTCACACGGAAGATGAGGCAGATTAATTAGAATTCTTTCCTATAACAGAGACTTTCATCGTCTGTATAGTGTTATAGCTGCAATTTGCATAGAAGATTCATAAAATTGTTTGGAAAAATATGGCTCAGAATAATGCTTATTTAATGGAAAGGGAATTAAGGTGATCAGAGGAAGGTCTGGGGGTGTGATTTGAAAGGGAGGATGGTGACAGAAGATTTATTCCTGGTCCATAAGAGGGCTTTGATGACTTTGTGATTCTGAGGTTCAACGATAGTTAAAAGACCTGGGTTGGCATTGTTGAGCCAACTATATATGCAGCATCCACCTCAGCTGGGCCTGTGGTGGATGCCTCAGGTGTCCCTTATGTCCCTCGGGAACTAGAGTTCTCAAGCCCAGAACCAGTGGGAACCTTCTAGGGAGCTGGAGAAGTGTGCTATTGGCACAAATAGCTCAGGTCCACAATGTTTGTCTGCTGTCAGCAAGGAATGATGGTCGCCTCTAGCCTCTTCATCTCGCTTCAGGTCAGTTTTTGAAAATTGTCTCAAAGGTTTTCCTTCCTTCTGGTTTGGAAAGCTTTGCCAAGAGCGATTGGCACATTCAGAGGCACTAGTCAATACCGTACGTTTTGGCATTCCTTGATTCTCTATGTCTTGAGGCTGCCTGTCTGCCTCAAGGGACTGAAGAAAGGAAAGGAAATCAATTCAATTCAGCAAACGTCTGAGCATCTACTTGGTGCCATGAACCGTGAATGGCACCAGAGCCACGCAGATGAGTGAGACGAAATCCTCGCCTTTCCTAACTAAGCTGTGTGTCAGCCTGTGATAGGTCTCATCTCTGATATACAAAGAGAGCTGCTAGAGCACATGGGAGAGGGCGATTCATTTATTCCGAGGGCTCAGGGGTCTCTGCCCTGAGAAGTGGGTATTTGAAACTTACTTAGAATAAAGTTGTTCCAGAAATCTATTATTGTATAACAAACCTCTCTAAAACTTAAAACAGCAATTGATTATACTTTTTCAGTCTGTAAATTGACTGGGCTCCCCAGGAAGTTCCTGCTTGGGGTCCCCCATGGGGTTGCAGTTAGGTTGCAGCTAGGGCTGGAGTAATCCAAAGGAGTCATCACCCGAAGGCTCAGCTGACCTTGGCATCTAAGCTTCATCACTCACATGTCTGGTACTTCATCTGGGATGGCACGAACAGCCTGAGCTGACAGGGTGTCTCTCTCTACGTAGGTGTCTTCACCTTGGCTAGCTGAGCTTCCTCACAACATGGCAAACTCAGGGTAGTCAAATTTCTTACATGTAGCTGTCCCTCAGAGCATCATTCTAGGTGACCAAAGGGGAAACCGAAAGCTTCTTATGATCTAACCTTGGGGGTTATGCAACGTTACTTTACTACATTCCATTGGCCAGCCCAGATCCAAATGAGAGGGGATCACACAAGTGCAAGACGACCAGGAAGCGTGGTTCACTTGTGCCACAGAAGAAAGAATTTTAACATCTAAGACAGGAGGAAGGAAGTATCCTTGACAGAAGAGACCCCCATGGGCAAAGCACAGGTATATGTGGAGAACAAAAAGTGGTTTTAGTTTTGATCATTTTGGATTTAAATAAAAGATAAGACTAGAAAGGTAAGTGGAGGGCATATAATGGAGGAATGTAGATTTCATTCTATAGGCACTAGGGAACCACCGCATGTCGTAAGATAGGGAAATTCACATACTTAGATCAGTGCTTTGTTTTGAGTGTTTCTATAGCATTGTGAAGGAAGATTCAGAAGATGGGAAAGGCTCTGGGAGCAAAAATGGACCTCTCAAAAAACTAACGCAATAAGCCAGGTGAGAGAGGATGAGAATTGCGCCTAGGGCAGGACCGTGGGGCCCAGTGGGACAAGGGGAGAGAATGGGTGCAAGGAACGGTTCAGAAACAAAATGAACAGAATGAGGCAAATGATCACATGTGGGAAATGAGGACAAGGATGGAATAGACGATGAGACCGGTGTTTCAAGACTAGGTCACTGGTAGGAGAAAAGGCTGAAGCTATAATAGATTTGCAGTGTTCGAAATCATCAGCCTGCAAGTGGCAGGTGGAGGCCTTGGAAGGGGTGCACCACCAGGAAAAGCATTGTTACTCTAGCGATGTAAGAATGTCCTGGGGAATTTTTTAAGAATGAAGATATTAGACTTTGAGAGTCTGATTCAGCAGGTCTGCATGGGTCCTGGCACCTGAGTTTTTAACATCTACCCCAGGTGATTGTGATGCTTGTCCTAGGGCTCCATTCTGAGAAATGCTTATATGGATAATGAAGATCATACTGCTTAGTGCCTTATGAAAGGTGACATTAGGCTTGTAGAAGGAGGACAGAGAGCCAGAGAAGGAGTCAGGGCAGTTATCAGGAGAATCTTTCTTTGCAGGTCAAGGAAGAGAGGGCTCCAAGAAAGAAAGAGCAAGCAAGTGGATCGCATGCAGCAAGGAGATTAAATGAGGTGGAGAACAATCTTTAGGTTTGTTCTTGAGTAGTAGACGTCAGAGTGCAAGGGACTAAGGAATGGGTGGGGGTGAGGATGAAGAAAAGAGATGCAGGTGACTCTTCCCAGCGGTCTGGGGGAGAGAAGAGGAGAAAAGACTGACTGCTACAGAAGGGCTTAAGAACGTGTCCTTTCAGAGCGATGAGGGCCTGAAGCGGAAGGAGATGGCGGAGAAGCAGAGAGAGAAGATGAGAGGGAGAAGGAAAGAAGACAATAGTGGGGCTTTGTGTGAAAGACTAGGGGCTTTTATGCCTGGCTTCTAATCCCGATTGCCCCTTTCTAGCTATGTGACCTTGAGCAAGTGACCAGCTCTTTGAACTTCAGTTTTTTGTCGGTATAGTGAGGGTAGCACCACCTACCCTACTGGACTGTGGTGGGAATTACAGCACTTAGCACAGTACCTTGTCTCACTTGGTGCTAGTGCTGCTGCTGCAGATTATGAGGTTGGAACAAGGGAACAGATGTAACAGTACAAGTAATAACAATATCTGATACTGGGAAAGCAAAGGGTTTACCTTTTTTAAAAAACTATATTATAAAATTTTCAAACATATATAAAAGTAGAGACTAACATGTGAATACCCATAAACTCTCACCCAGATTTAATAATTCCTGAAGTTTTATCACGCGTGCTTCATCTACTCTTTTTTGGAATTTAAAATTTTTATTTAAAATTTTAAAAAAATTTGTAACTACAATTGACATACAATATTACATTAGTTTCAGGTGTACAACATAGTGATTAGGGATTTATACAACTTACAAAATGATCACCCTCAGATCTCCTAAAATTTCACCCTTTTACACCTAGAAAACATGGCATTTAAAACATTTCTTACATTATCTTAATGTAATTACACACCTAATAAATGGTCATCCACTCTTGGAAAGCCTCTAGTATCTAGTGCATAATCAAGTTTCCCCAGGTGTGTAGAAAATGACTTGCCCAATTCTAGATCCAAAGTGCATCCATGTGCTCCATGGTTCTTATGTCTTCATAGTCTCTTAATCTGGAATAGTTCCTTCTCTCCCTTTTAAAAGCCACTGAAATATTGAAAAAATGAAATGAGTCAGTTGCTCAGAAGAATGAGTCACAGTCTGGATTTGTCTGGTTGCTTCCTCACAGTGTCACTTAACTTGTTTCTCTATCCTTTGAAATTTCTTTAACTGGAGATTAACTTCAAGGGCTTGATTAGGACCAACTCCGTGGGGGCAAGCACAGTTCATGAGTGTACTTTAGCTTTGTCTTTCAAGTGACAGCGTTTGCAACCTTGCTGCTCATTGGAATCAGCTGGGGCACTTCTTAAACACCTTCATGCCTTGGCTGCACCCCAGACCTCTTAAATCATGATTGGTGGGGATGGGTCCCAGGCATCATTATTCGTTAAAGCTCCCCAGGTGGTTCCCACGTGCAGGTAGGGTGCCACCCACTGTATGTTTCATCACTTCAGGAGGCCCATGCATCGGTTATCCCATACTTATCAATCTTCCTAAGATGCACCAGGGGTCAGGTGGTGGCAGCCTTATCTCTCCATGTAAAGTTCCTCATTAACATGCCATCTGATTGTTTCATCCACAGATGATTTTTACTAGAACTAAATGAGATTACAAAAAGATGATTTTCGAATTCTACATTGCATTCATATTCTTTTTAAAGCTGGAATTATCTATAAAAAAGAACTTCACCTTATCCCCCTGGGCTATGTGGTTACCCCAAAATACAATCCAAACGAAGCAAGAAAAATGGTTATCTTAATTAAGAAGAATAATCACATCTTTTTCTGAGAGCATTTGAAGGAGATGAGGGTTGAAGACACAAACATTCTTTGAGGTGAAAGTCAGAAGAGAGGAGCTGGGAGTTCACATTATAACACGAGTTCTGCTCACCCTTGGCGAGTGAGGGAGGCAGGAAGAGAACAGAAGTCTGAAGTACATGCTGTGGGGTATGTGGCAGGCAGTTAATTATCAAGGAGAGGAATGTTGAGTGGCCAAGGGTCCAGCTAAGATTGGAGTATGAATTTGCATTGGAACCAGTGGTGGCAAATTTTTACAGCAAAGTTCAGCAGCAGAAGAGGATTCACCTGGTCCGGCAAGCATTGGAGCTGGAAAGATGGGTACTGAAGGACAAGGGGGTGAGGAAATCAGGGTGCAGCCACAGTAGCATCATGGCTTCTTTCTTCATGTGTATGGTGTCCCTTGTCTGGACTGCACTCATTTCCTGGCCAACTCCTGCTTATCCTTCAAGTCTCGTGTCATATGCTACCTCCTCCAGAAGCCAACCCTGACTTTCCCACTGATATAGCCCCTGTCTGACTGAGTAGCCCCTTTTCTCTGCTCCCACAGCCCCCTACATCTCCCCTTCACGGCTCGTATCAACAGCAGTGCAGTTGTTCACTTAGTTGTGTCTCTTGTCAGACTGAGACTGTAAGTTCTAGTTGAAGTTCATGGAGATGCAATGTGGACTGAGAAGGGAGGGAGCTGTTGAGAAATGGCAGTGGTAACGGATGAGACTACTTGTAAACCCCAAACATCATTATTGATCGCGGTAACTGAGGGTGGTATCACTCACACACATGTGCTTTCACATTTTTAAAAGTGGGCTAGATCGTACCAGCTTCTTCAAGAGTTTCCAACACACTTGAAAAAAAAACCCTGCTGTGGTCTGAATGTTTGTCTCCTCTATAAATCCATAAGTTGAAATCTTAATGCTATTAGGAGGTAAGGCCTTTGGGGGTGCTTAGATGGAGCCCTCGTGAATGTGATTAATGTTTTTATTTAAAGAAACAAAAAACAAAAAACAAAAAACTATCGTACAGAGCTCCCTTACCTCTTCTGCCAAGTGAGGATACAATGTCTGCAATCCAGAAGACTCTCGACTGTGCTGGCACCCTCATCTCAGACTTCAACTGTAAGGAATGAATTTCTGTTGTTTATAAGCTACCCGGTCTGTGGTATTTGGTTACACTGCACTTACTGACTAAGACCAACCCCAAATCCCCATCGTGGCCCACAGGGATCTGTGATCTGCTACCACCGTCACCGTCACTCACTCTGTGCCAGCCACAGTGGCTTCCTGCTCCTCTCCGTCACTCTATGCAGAACCCACCACAGAGCTTGGCCCTTACTGCTCCCTCTGCTTGGAACCTTCTTCCCACAGATATTGGATATTGGTCTGTCTCCCTCCCCAGGGGAAGAGCTGTTGCCCCAGGGGTGCTATTATCAGATGGGATGCATCCTTTTGGCAAGCACACCTGGAGCCCTGCTGTAGCCTAGATCCTGAGCCAAGCAGACACACCCAGAGGAAAAAGACATGAGCCTCTCCTCAAGCAGACAACAGAATAGAGGGGTCCCTGAGAAATCAGCAAGCTGTGACTAATGCTGGAGGCCGTAGGGTATAGTAGGTAGGATAAAGGATTTGGAACATGACTGAAGAGACTCAGATTCTCACTCTCCTACTAACTAGCTGAGTGAACTCAAGCAAATTGCTTTAACCTCTCTATATCTTGGTTTCCCCGTCTGTGAAACCGAGATAATAATAATGCCTATCTCATGGGATTGTGAAGACTAAATGAGCGTGTGTACACACACATATATATAAGTAATGTATATATACATACATACACATACACATATACCGTAGTCCCCCTTCATCCACAGTAAGATATGTTCCAAGACCCCCAATGGTTGCCTGAAAACACGGATAGTACCAAATTCTATTTATACTCTGTTTTTCTCATATACATTCATACCTTTCATAAAATGTAATTTAAAAATTAGGCACAGTAAGAGATTAACAACAATAACTAATAATGAAGTAGAACAATTATAACATGATATAATAATTATGTGAATGTGGTGTCTCTCTCAAAATATTATACTGTACTCACTTTTTCACTTCAAGGAAGCACTTTACAGCTTCTCTTTGGGATATCCAAATTGCCAGCATCACTACTCTTACACTTTGGGGCCATTATTAAGTAAAATAAGGGCTGCTCAAACACAAGCACTGTGATACCACGACAGTTGATCTTGATAACCGAGACGGCTACTAAGTGACTAATGGTCAGGGAGCATATACAACGTGGATATGCTGGACAAAAGGATGATTCACATCCTGGGCAGGATAGCTTGAGATGTCATCACACTACTCAGAGCAGTGCGCAATTTAAAACTTACAAACTGTTTATTTCTGGAATTTTCCATTTAATATTTTCGAACCATGGTTCACTACAGGTAACTGAAACCATGTAAAGCAAAACCACGGACAAAGGGGCATGGGGCTATTGTATATCTTAGAACAGAGATTGACACATAATAAATACTGTATAAATGTTGGCTATCATTTATTATTACTGTGAGAGACCTGTATTCGGAGATGGTGAGGCCACAAGGAGAGGAGGGGTAATGCTACCCGGGGTGTGGGAGGAGGCAGAGAAGCTCACAGAGTGGACCTCTGGAGCTAAAGCATGAGAGGTGAGTAAATTGGCCACCCGGGTAAGGGGACCTCATGAGGGATGTGGTGATGGGGGCTTTCCGAGCACTTGCTCACACATGGAACATCATTTCCATGTGAGGAGACACAAGTGTGATAAAATGTTACCTGCAGGGGCAGAAGGTCTGACCAGAAGCAGAACGCAGGATCTGGAGACAGCTTCAGAGAGGCCTCCCGTTCTGGGGTCCTGATTGCAGCATCTGTCCAGGGAAGTGGCCACAGGATGGCTCCATGTCTCCAGAATAAACCAGGGCCCTTTGCAGGCTGATTGTGATTTTTTTTTTTTTAAAGAAGAAAATACAATTTGCTTGTGCTGGAGAAGACATTAATTTTGTTGTGTGGGCTGCATGAATCATCCAGGAACAAAGCAAGAAAAGTAAGTATACTTCCCATAGCCCTCTGCGTATCACTTTGTGCCTACTCAGGGCTGGTCATTACTTTAGGCAGCTCATAACTCCCCCAGTGGGAAGGTCCAGTCCTGGGCCCCTTTGAGCTGGAGGAACCATATGCTAGACCTCCTGGGTCCATAGCAAACCTAAGCCCATTTTGCAAGCCCAAATAGGAATGGGAAAAAAAACCCTGCCTCCTTTCGCTGTGTGGTGGGATTTTGGAGACAGACAGGTGTGTGTCCTCACTTTGGCTTCTTCTCACATGACCTTGGCATGTTCTAGTACTCCTCAGCCCATCAGATTTCTCATCTGAAAATGAGGTGCTGAGTCCTCATATCGGGGCTGTGATAAGAATAAAATGTGACACCACAACATCTGGGAATAATTCCTGCAGAGGATGGGCTCAATAAATCTTAGTTCTGTCCTTCCCAATAGGTGAGAAGCATGGAGAAGATGGTGCCTCTTCTGCTGTCCTTTCTTGAAGCTCCCAGGCCAGCACCTTCCCTCTGAACTTCAGTATGGGATCTGTAAGAAGAGGTACTTGAACTCAGTTATCTTCCAGCACCCATAGTCTAAAATTCTATGCCTGAGGCAAGAACAAACTTGCCTTGAGGTAACATAGAGTATGTATTTGTGCCCAGCTAGTTAGAGAGCTGAATGGGTTATTAAGGGTGCATAATCTAGTAATAGCTCCCGCAGGTGCTAAATCAACCTGGTTGTTGGTTCCAGTGGACAGGCAGTACTATTTGAATAGACAGTGTGGGTATTTTTTTAGGGTGGAATCACAGGTGGAGGCTGGAGAGAGGAACTACAAGTGCCCCTCCCCAAGCCTACCTGAGGCTTTGTCAGCCCCTTGTGGGAAGAGGGGAGAATAGTAACCAGCTCAGAGCAGGCAGTTTGTACTCAGCTAGAAGCAGGGAAGCAGAAGGAAGGCCCTTCCCCCAGAGCTGGCTCAACTATCAGCTTTCTCTTAGGCCCAGGTCAAATTCAGCCTTCTCTAAGAAGTAGGCAGCCTGGCTTTTTGGAAGAACACATGTTTTGAGCTCAGAAGCTTGTCCTGGTTCTACCTCTTACTGGCTATATAACTTTGAGCAAGTTATTTCCCCTTTCAAAACTTCGGTTTCATCATCTGTAAAATGAGGGTGATAACCATCCCATTTCTCACAGGTTGTATGGATTAAAGGAGATAAGGGAAGTACCCTGCACATAGTAGATGCTCAAAAACGGCAATCGTATTTAGCCTTTTTAGGGCCCCCCTTCTTTTTTGTCCTTCTGTAGTGGTTGCTTTGTGCCATCGAAGAGGCTCAGGACTAGCCATGAATTTGCCTTCATTTCCTGGTGAATTCTAAACTTCTAGGGAATGAGAACTGCTTCAAATCCATGTCTAATCTCCTTGTGTGCCTGGCACAGAGTAGGTTTTCAATGAAAGCATACTGAATTCAATGGAAGACAAACTCCAAGAGAAGAAATAGCGTTTCTCTCCTTGCCTAGTTGCCTGGCTCCTACTAGCCTGCCAGGTGCTGGTGAGCACATGTGAGTACACAGGTCTAGCCCTTGGCACTGACTAAATAGGAGGAGAAGACAAAACTGAGCAGGAGGAGAGAGGCAAGCTAGCCATGACACGCCCAGTGGCCCATCTTTTGTCTTTTTGGCAGTACAGCAGAGCTGAAACGGTCTACCCCGCCAGACCCTGTTTAGGCCACAGTGGCTATTCTTCTCATCATTTGTAATGAGAGCCTCCAGCAGAATATCACAGTTAATTGCAAAGAGGGGTGAGTCACGCAAAGCTGCCTGAAAGGAAAGGGCATGCGTAAAAGCTCGAAAAGACCAGCCAGAGCTACTGAAGCCCAGCTCTGGTGCTGGGGAAACGTGGGGCTTTTGGGAAGGAGGATAGGGAGTCACAATCATACCTACTCTGCCCCCATTATGTGGGACTATACACAGGTGATCATTCTTTAAATATCTTTTGTTATTATTTTTTGAGATTTTACAAATGCGAAAAAAAGCACAAACAACAAGACGGATATCTGTATATGAGATTATTCAATCCTTGTGACAGTGCTGTGGAGGGAGAGATATCAGCCTCATTTACAGATGTGAAAGCTGAGACCTGGAGATTTGCTCAAAGTCACAGTGATGGCTGTGTGATGTGAAACTAGAGCCATCTGCCATTAAAGCTGTTATGTAAAATTTCCCAAGGCCCAGAGACCGTAGGAAAAGGCTGAGAACTCCTTCATTATATCAAGAGTTTATTAAGAGAACTTACATAGCAGGCTTGTCTCGGGAGGCAGCAAGATGACACGGATATCCTATGCCACTCGGCAGGTGCTAAGGGCTTATATAGGACAGGGCAGGGTAGACAGAGGTACTGGTGCATGACTTGCCCCGGATATGGAAAACATGCTTTACATGCCTGTTCCAGGGACCGGGCAACGGCCTGCTCTGGGAACCAGCACAAACCAGCATGACCTGGGGCGTAGGGCTGGGGTCCATCAGACAGTTTCCAAAGGGATTTTCAGGAAGCAATCTCTGTTCTGCCTGGATCCAACTGGCAGGTCCGCTAGTGGTCACATCACGAAATAATCTCTCTTCTACAAAAGCCCATGCTCTCTCCTCTGCACTGTGGTCTGATTCAATCTCCTAACCAGTGCAGGGATGACCTCTAGCATCCCTGACACAAATCCTGTCGGGTTTGACTCTTTCCGGCAATGAGGTCTCACCACCTTGCAATAATAATTCTAGTGAATATTCAGCATCTATTTAAGTGTATGCATATGTCAGGCATTATTCAATGCCTATTGCAAACATTGACCCCTAATCCTAAAACAGCCCCAGGAAAAAGGTACCATTATTTCCTTCACTTTACAGATGAGGACAGAGAAGTCAAGCAACTGCCACGGTTACACAATTGTTAAGTAATAGAGCTAGGACTTGACCCAAGTGGCTTCCCCCTGAAGCCATGCTCTTGCCCACTTCCCTGAGAGCCTTTCACAGGCAGCCCACTTTGCTGCTGTGCTGCTCTGTTTAAAAGATTTTCCTTATTCTTTTCTAAATCTGCTGCCCTAGAATTTCTACTCATGGGTTTTAGTTTTGTCCTCTAATGTAAAAACAATTCAACTCCTCTTGGATGTGACAGTATTTTAACTAGCTTCACTCTTCTATACCACCTGAATCTTCTCTTGCTCTGGTTCTCATTTCCCTCTATCTTCTGACGTTGATGCGCCTCAGTGCGGGGCTCAGAGCTGCCTCGACATCCCAGGCCTCATTGAATGAATCTCCATATTGGCTCTTGAGTCATT
This sequence comes from Pteropus medius, assembly GCF_902729225.1. Taxonomy (NCBI): domain Eukaryota; kingdom Metazoa; phylum Chordata; class Mammalia; order Chiroptera; family Pteropodidae; genus Pteropus; species Pteropus medius. Next base: position 4,220,347 of record NW_024353517.1, on the reverse strand, counting down.
TAAAACCTCCAGGTCATTTTCTGTTAAACATGGTGAGTCATGTGGCCTCCAGCCTATGCTTATGCACTCAGCTATGAATGAGTCAGGGACTCTACATCTTACTGGCTCAGCTCTTACTTCTCCAAAGGGCTCAGTTCAGTTCCTGAGCCTGTACACAAGAGCTTCTAGACCAGCAGTCCCAGCCTTTTTGGCACCAGGGACCCGTGCTTCTATGAGAATCTAATGCCTGATGATCTGAGGTGGAGCCGAGGCGGTGATGCTAGCGCTGGGGAGCGGCTGCAAATACAGATGAAGCTTTACTTGCTCACCTGCTACTCACCTCCTGCTAGGCAGCCCGGTTCCTAACAGGCCATGGACCGGTACAGGTCCATGGCCCAGGGGGTGGGGACCCCTGCTCTAGACCACCCTTGGGGTCCATGCCCTTTCTGGATTTCAGTTATCCTGGGAACTCTATGCAGGTGTCCTCATGGACGAGGCCAAATGAGGGCAGAATGATGGTTCACAATTAGGGACCAGGCATCATCCCAGGGTTGTGGTTGGTTGGCACCTGAAGTGAAGCTACCCTGACCTCCAGGCTGCACAGTAGACAGGTTGGGCTCTTTGTAGGTGGAGTGAAGGTGTCACTCATGGGACTAAGGAGGGTGGACTGCAAGCCGTAAGATCTGACTTCTCAGCTCTTACTCGAATGTGTCCTCTGAAACAGTTCTCTCAGCCCATTCACTAAATAGCAATGTCTTACAGGGAAAAGAAAGGGGCAGCAGAAAGTCCTTTGACTTTTTGGTCTCTTGATGACTTTGATTCTTATTATAAAGAATCGAAATAATGCCAGGAAAGGTAGTCATCCTTGGTCCCTGCTAAGTCCTAAAACACAATCTAAGCAAAAAAGGAAACTCACTGGGGAGTTATTAGGGAGCTCATGGAAGCGATGGGAAATCTGAATACAGCTCGGAAGCAGGACAAGAGCCAGGACAGGAGGTGATCGACAGTCAGGGTGCTAAGTTTTTGCATTACTCTGCTCAACATTCAAAGCCCCGGCGGAGAGTCTGATTGGTTGGGCTTAGGTCGAAGGTTCACCTCCTTGGCTGTACTGTGGCGACAGAGGAGGGATCCGATGAAGGACATCCGATGGAACTCCTCAGCCTCTAGATTTGGGGGCAGAACATAACAATAAGCCACACACCAATCTGCACACAAAGGACACTGGAGTGTTTGTAGACAGGAAAAGAATACAAGATAGCCAAAGGGAACATACACATAAAACAATAAACATCCACTCCATCCATGAAAACTGGAGCTCAAATAATTAGTTATTAAAAAACAACAGAGGGTAAAAACAGGATCCCCCTTCTTTGAAGGCACAGAAGACTGGTGTTTAGAGAACACAGCCATTTTCTCTCCTTTTCCTGGAGGGGGTGGGAGATATTTCATTTTCCTGGAAAAAATTAGGTGAGACTTTCCAAAGCAGCAAAGAAGTCTAAACAAATAGAGGTGTTTCACCTATCGAAGTAAATTGAAAGTCTATACCCTGCTACAGTTACTTGATTCAAAGGGCCATGGGATGCAGACCACCTAAAAGTATTGCTGTGAGGGATAAATTAGATGATGTGGAGCTCTGAATGCAATAAATACGTGGTGCTCCTTCTTAGTTGTTGTGTGTCCAGTGTAGAAACAGCTTCTCTTCCTTCGTCTGGTCTAAAATATATCTTGATGGAAGATGTCCTTGTTTGAGATTATGGAAAGATATGGCAGTCCTGGAGGGTTGAGTTTAGGGCCAAGTTTTTAGGTTACAAGAGAGAAAACTCCAGCCAAGAGACGAGGAAATGCAATGATGACATATAGGGAATGGACGGGAGTGCCATTTGGAGTGTCCCTCTGTAGGATTCCCTCTGTTTATAGATCATTAGGCCTCCTAGCTAAGGTACTATATATTCTGTATATTCAGACAGGATGCGGATTGGGTTGAATGAGCAGCTGGACCCACTAGACGAGGATCTGACGCAAAAACAATGTGCCATCTCTTCCTTCTGGCAGAGTCTGCCTGTGCTGCCATTGTCGGGGGCATGACTGCACCCCTGTGATCCAGTAGCATGTTCCCCAGGCCCAAGCAGAGCATCCCATTGCCAGGCATTGATAGCAAACAGACACCTGGAGCTGAGAGTGGGACCCGTTCAGGATAAACCCTGAGAGTTCAGAGTTGATGTTCAAGGACAGAAGCCCAGAAGTTTTCCAGAGATTCTGGTTTTTATATTCTGACCAGAAAGCCAACACATACATGTTCAGACCGTCTTTGTGTATCACTAGCCTGCTCAAAATATTGACGAGGGCTTACCAGATTCACCTATAGCTGGTATAATGCCCACCAACATATCTCACTTTGGGCATCTCTCTTTGAACTTCAAAACAGATCAGCCCTCAAAAGGCCTCAATGCTATGCTTGCACCATTGTTAACAGCTCTGGGTGGTGGAAAGTTCTTTCTCTGCCTTCTACCCTCTGACTCTAGTTATATCCCGAGGTGTCCCTAATTTTGGCAAATCCACAGGTGGGCTTAAACCCAGATGCCTCTAGGCTTCTTTCTCCCTGCTAAGTACCTTCAATTCCCTAAATCACTGGTTGGCAAGTTTTCCAGATCCATGAGCATATCCTGGCCATCATCCCCCCGCCATGGGCCCAGGAGCCTTACTTAATCCTTACTGTGCCAGCGAAACAGCCTGCACTGCAGTGTTACTCCTGCTTGTCTGGCTGAAAGTATTTGGCAGTCGAAGATCTCACCCTTCCTTTAGTCTTTGTTGGCTCCTGGGGCTCGCCTCCAGGTGTCCCAAGCTCATCAGGGCCATGGTTTGACCAGCCCTGCCCTTGAGGTGGCTGATGCACAGCCCCATCCCCTCCCCGCCCTGTACAGCTGTGAGCTGGGGGATTCCAGGACTGGGTCTCGCTGCCCTTGTTCTGGTTCTCCATATCCCCAGCAGCCCGCACAGGGCCTGGCCCAGATGCAGAAAAGGCAGTGCTGTCAGCCTCCCGCTCCTGCTGTTGTCCAACGCCCACTCGAGTGGGAGCGACTGCCCCTGAGAGAAGTCGTGACAGGCTTTGTGCAGCTCTGCACAAGCAGAGCTATCATTCTTGTCCTTTTAGGGGCCACCAGAGGAGTGGGGAGTGTGGGAAAGGGTTGTGTGGGTTGAGCCAGAAGCCACGGAATTGCTGCAGAGCTGATCTTGGCAAGTAGAAAGCTCTCTGTGCCTCCAACTCAGGCATCTCCCACTCTCCTGGCCTGAGAAAACAAGCAGGAGGCAGAGGAGGCCCCATGGGCGGAACAAGCCTTCAATTTTCAGCTGGGGATATCTGAAGCTCCACTCGGCACATTGTCCCTAAGAACTGTGGGGTGTTTATCAGAGGCTCTTGTAGGAGCTCTAATCTGCATTTCATTTTATGGATTTATATTTGCTTTGTTCATTTCCCTTTGTTTCCGCAGAATTGCTTTTAGCGTAAATATTTCTTTGGAATATGTTTCAATAATGCTAAAGAGAGAGGCGTCCTCCCCACCACCTCACCCCCGTTCTATCTTACTGACTTCTTGGCTGGAGAAACAGGCAGTGTGATACCTTCCTCCAAGCAGAGGGTGGTGGCAAGAAAGAGCTGCAACGGGGAGGGGCGAGGATCACTGAGCTCCTTTTAAGTGTCAGGAGCTCCACGTATGTTATCAGCTTTCATTCTTACTGCAGCCCTCAGGTGAGCTTGATTATTCCCACTTCAGTTTTTCAGAAGAGACCAACTCCGAGACTCGGAAAAGTTGAGTCACTTAGATTACCCCCAGCAGGTAAATGGCAGAGCCAGGATTCGAACTCAGATCTGACCCCAAAGCCTCTCTTGCCTCCATGATGCCTCTGGGCTCTAAGGGGTGAGGCAGGCTGCTCCACCACTTTGGTCCAGAGGCAACTGCCCGAGGACTCCTTCTTTTCTCACCTCTTAGAGGATCGTGTGTTTGTGTTTATGGGCTGGTCCCCTCTTAGGTGTATGAATGAGCATCCTCGGCAGTTAAACATACCAGTGCAAGAAAAAAGAGGCAACAAAGTGAGTCTAGAGGACCCAACTCAGCAGCATAGATAGGCTCCTTGGCCGATCAGGGCCTCTGGAAAGAGCACACGTGAGGAAGTTGTCGGTGGGCAGGGGATGTTCCAACTGAGCCAGGGACTTATCTCCAGGTTCACCTTCAGGAGAGTATATTGTTCAAGGAACCCCGTGCAGGTGGACTTAAAAGTGGTCAATGCCCCTAGTCACTCTGTGTCTGTCTGCTCAGCCAGTCCAAGGGGTCTGAAGTCTGGGACTCTCTGAATGTCACCGCCCTGGCAATGTCAGAACTAGAGAGTTCCCTAGGGTTATCCCACCACCTTCCTTGTGTAACAACACATGGAAAAGTGATGTCACACCGCCAGTTCATTTAGCCAATTCCAGATTTCCCCGCAACCGCTTCCGTTCCCTCCCCAGTGACTGCCTCCAGCCTGGGTATCGCATCAGAATCATTTAGTTCTGGCTCAGAATCTCCAGGGAGGGTCCAGGAATTCACATTTTAAAACATCCCTCAGGCAATTCTTATGCCAATTAAATTAGAGCCTGTTGGCTAGGTCATGCAAATAACATTAAACAAACTTCAGTTTTTAAGGTGTTTAACCAAGCAAAGCTAAGGAACTGGACTTCAGCTGACTTTATTCACCCACCTCTGGCCCTGCCCATGGCTGCAGAGTGTGGCAAAGAGTCCTGCCCGGTGGAGAAGAAGGCTGGATGAGGTGTGAAAGGCTGAGAAGCAGGAGTCGCCTTTAGAGAGACCTGAACAGAGTCCCTGCTCAGCCCATGTCACTCCTTTGGGTCACCAGCCTGGAAACCTGAAGCATACCCCTTCATGGTGGAATGGCAAAGACTTGGCCAGAGTCCTAAGAACAGGATTCTAGGTCCGGCTCTGACGCTAACTGTGGAACCCTGGAAAAATAAGACATCTGCACACTGGGCCTCATTCTCCTCCCTGGTGTAATGAAAGATTACACCCAAAGGTCTCCTGCCCATTCTCATGCTCACATTCTGGGTCTCTGTGACTCATTGATGGTAGACCCATCTTAATTGTGGCTGTCCTAGCCACACCCATATAGGACCCGGAACACGGTAGGTGCTTCATAGAGGTTTGTTGTCAGAAGAAACTAATTTGTAGGTTTAAACATTGTAGAAGTTTGTTTTGGTTAGAGACTGACTCAGGGGCCACAGGCATGTAGGAAAGGAAAGATATTCTCCTGGGAGACCTGTTACGAGAGAAGGTTATTTAAAGCCATGTCTGGGAACGTTGTTTTATCATGTATCACGTGGCCCTGTCCGAACATGTGCTGAAACAAATGACCTGAAATGAGCTGTTGGAACTGATCAAGAGAGATGGCAAAAGGAAATCCTGTGGTCTCTCCCATCAATGTGAGGACAGATGACAGGCAGAGGCGTGAGCTGGGAGGGAGGCAAGTGGCTTTCTGGATGCAGGCTTGGGGGTAGTGGGCTGGCTTGGAGACACACTGGGGCCATTCTGATTTTCAAAGAGGCCTGACTTTGGGGTATACTGTTTGAAACAACTTGAAAAGAATTAATTAAAGCTGCTTGTGGGGAAGGTAGAAGTGACTTCATGGAAGAATATGCTTGATTTAAGGCAATGTTGGAAGAAACTTAGGGGTTTATCTGGTTGCTGAATCAATTCTGTAGTTTTCTAAGAAAAGGTAATTATTGCCTTTTGGAATAGGGGCTATTATTCCAGAGCATAGAGCAGACCCTGGCACATGATGAATGCTACTAGGTGTTCACAGGCTAATGTAAACATGCAAAGTCTGCAGCTGGCTCCTCAGGTGAACTCAAAGTGAGTTTTACCTAAGACTGAACCAATCCTCCAGCTCTGTGTCCTCAGCTCTGGGACTGACCTGAGAAGAATCAGTAAACAGTTCAACATTGCAATATGCTTTACAGCTATGTAAACATTAATATTTACATTATTCCTCATTCTTTTGTCTTCTCGACCTTGAATGTGAAGTTATCTTAGATTCAGAAAATAATTTAAATTTTTAAAATTTGTCTTTAAATGAGAGACGCAACTCGAGTGCAAAAGTGGTTTACCATCTACCCAGCCATGAAAACTGTCAAGAAACCTGACGTTTTCCTCCTTTCTGAGATAACCATGCTCCTTACTCCCGCCATTAACTGAAAACTTGATGCCGAAGAGCTTCCTACTGTCAAAATACACCAAGGGCTCAGTATAAGGGACCCTGCCTCATCCCCGGGTTCAGATGTGGGACAGGCCTACATATATCTTAGCTTCACTGCTGTATCTAGAAGGCAAGATAAAGACCTCATTGAGCATTGAGGTTGATGGCTCACATCCGGAGGACCTGGGAGTTAGTGATAGGAAACTACCATCCCCTGGAATGCACACATCTCTGAACTAAAATCCTTACCGAAGCAGGGCTGTTAGAGATGCCTGTGATAGCAAAGAAAGATTCTCAAGGCTGTGCTGGCATGAACTCACTACGGTACAATGCTGCAATCTCAGCAAACTAGTAACAACGAGACCCTGATATCCATGATGACTATTTAATGAATGGTTATTCGGTGAGTTACAGTCCTTATCATCACAGGGTCAGCCATACCAGTGGTTCACACATTGTAGGGATGGGCACGAATTGTGATAAATAACCTCAGCCCCATGCCCCTCAAATATCCCATAGCCTGCTGCCCCGTCTGCCTCAGCACCTCTCCCACAGTCCAGCTGGAGGTCTCCATGCCCAGATCATGTGCTAGAGCTAACTAAGGTTCCTCCTCATTGCTGGTGTGCATCAGCTTCCCCAGAGTCCTGCTGGACACTGCCTTTGGCTTTCCCAGGTATCCAGAGAACTAATCTATGCCTTGCTTCTACTTGGCCCCAGGGAACTCCAAGTAGGTACCCGTGGGAGTTGCTCTGGTTATTCATCAAGCTATTGGCCCGTGAGCCAGCCTCCCACAAGTATCACCCATGTATCTCTCCTGGCAAAAGTGGGCCCAACCCCGGCTCCCGGGGCCCAGCTGATCCCTGAGGCTGCAGCTCCTCATCTTCAGCCAGTATTCCCTAAAGTTCTCCTTAGAGAGCAGCCCATTGAATGAATTGCAGCCTCTGAGACTTGGGCTCTGAGAGAGCTAGGCGGAGAAAGGGAGAGTTTTCATTATTACTCCTATATATGTGGGACTTTTATGAGTACCAGGAATAGAGATCTAGTCACCCTAGCCTGAGCAAAGCTCCATGGAGAAGGTTAAGCGAACTCTCAAGGAAATCTAGGCACAGGAACCTTATTAAAGTTTTGCCTCCATAATTCTGGAGCTGAAGGTGGCTCTGGATTCAAGGCAACTCTGGTTTCTGAGAAGCAGTTGTCTAAGGACCTTTTCTCTAATTCAGGGGTTATGAGCACTGTGTGCCAGGCAGGTAACATAAGTGTGAGGCTGGCCAGGCAGAACATAGTTGGACATGGTGGAGGCCAGTGGGTTGGGGGACACATGGCCCCCGTAAACAGGCAGCTGCACCCCGGCTCCAGCTGATTGCAGCCATGCAGACCCTGTGATACAGAGCTTCTGGCTGGATTTTTATGCCAAATTTCCCAAATTTTAAGGATTGGTTACAGAGACACAAAAATGCTGACCATTATGTGATCATATTCCGTGACAGCCTCACTCCAACCTTTTCAATCACTCCACCATCGACCTTACTTGCCCTCTACCAGCTGGTGAATTCTTTCTTTAGTTTCTATTCAGGATCCTAAGAAAAGAAAACTAATTGGTCTGGCTCATCCTTCCGAATCAGATCAGGCCCAGCCATGATTGGTTGTCTTTAGGTCAGGTGCCTGCTCCTGCCTAGTCCAACCAGCTGTGGCCAGCAGGCAAGGGGAGTCCAAGGGCAAAGTATGGTCTCTCAATCAGCAGAGCTTGTGGACAGGCCTGTTCCCCCACACAGGCTGCAATTGGGCAGGCCCAGCAAACGTGTCAGTACATGTATGTTAACTCAGCCCCCAAGTAGACTGTGTCTGTCAGGATTCTCCAAAGAAAAAGTATATATATATATTTTGCATATATATATCATATATAAACAGAATATGTATATATGTATATATATATATATATATAAAACTATATGGGTAGTATATATACTATATACAATATCCAGATATAGTATATATATATACATATATACATATATAGAAAGAGACATTTATTTTAAGGAATTAGCTCGCGCAATTGTGAGGGCTATCAAGTCCAAAACCCACAGGGCAAGCCAGCAGACTGATGTCCACAGGGCAGGCTGGCAGGCTGGAAACTCAGGTAGGAGTTAATGTTGCAGAATTGAAACAGAATTTCTTCTTTTCCAAGAAACTTGAGGCCTTTCAACTGATTGGGTGAGGCCCATGCACATTGTTGAAAGTAACCACCTTGACTTAATGTCAACTGATTGTAGATGTTAACCACATCGACAAATATCCTCCACAGTAACGCCTAGATGACTGTTTGATTAGACATATGGGTATTAGCCAAGTCGACACAAAAAAACTAGCCATCACACAGCACTGTGGGGTAGATATTGCTTCTCCCATTTTATAGATGAGAAGACTGAGACTTAGAGAGGTTAAGTAACCTGCCCACAGTCAGAAGTGGGGTGTGTATCAGAGCCAGCCTCTGCACTTGGCTCTGTGAGTCCAAAGCCTGCCCTTTTACTCCTGCACCCTCTTGTCTCTCAGTCAGGCCAGAGGGCCAAATAAGTCTGAAGTGGCTTTTTTGGCTTTCTCCTTTCCAAGAAGGGCTTTGGGAAGAGGTATTTCAGCTTCCTTCTGCAATACCATTTGCTTCTTTTTTTCCCCCCAATAATTTCTTGTATTTCTCCTAGTCTCCACATCAAAATAGAAGAGTGGTTTTCTTGCCTACTAGTAAAATGATAAATATGATTTTTAAACTGCTCTCTTCCTTCCTTAAGAAAGCATCAGTGAGAAGCAGGAGGAAGAGTGGAAAAAAAACAAAACAAAACAAAATCAACATTTTTAGTTTTTCAAGCTGTTTTTCAGTAAGAAAAGAGGCAAAGAAACCCCCAGAGATGGGCATGAATTAGGTGCTGCTTTCCAGAGAGGGCCCATTTATTTATTTAGTCAGCTTGCTGGAGCACCTTCTTCAGTAAAAGATTCTGGGTTACAGTGACCCTGAAGATGAGATCTATAGTTTCGTGGTACTGTGCTGATAATAAGGTTAATAATGATGATACTTTTCTGTGGGTACACATTGCTTCTAAAAGGCATTGACTCACACAGTGTAGGCATGCTCCTTTCATTCCAGGATTTCTCTTGTCTCTCTAAGGTCTTGTTTGAGTTCCCAGCAGGCATGCTAACAGACATCTCTGATGTCTTTGAGAGAGGGAGGATAGTATATTCTTGGTTCATAAAAATTCCTAGAATGTAGGTGTCAGTAGGACCCTCCACCCAGATCCTTTATTTTACAGGCAAGGAAACTGAGGCCAACATGAGGTGACTTGCCAACATGTGGTGACTGGGAACTGTACCTCAGGGAATACTGGTCTTTCTTTTTTATAAAACTCTCCCGTCAGAGCTGCTTCGGGCTGGCAGAAGAACGTGCACCCGGTCTCCAGAGGCAGGCAGCAAGCTCTATAAAAAGGATGATCTGCAAGTTTATTCTGCCTCCTGTTATCTTTGGCATGGCTTTGCATGCCATTCCTTAACCCTTCACAGAGCTCTGGGCAGTATCTCCACACTGGACTAGGAAAAGGACAAGGCAAGCCCTTAGAAGAGCAGGAAACATGGAAAGTTCCTGAGAAAGTGTATAAAGGAAATGAGCTAGAGAAGACTGAGGAGGAGGAGTCAGAGGGAGAACCAGGGGGACGACAAAGCCATCTCGCAGGACTCCTCTACCAGCCGAACGGCACTTTTGACAGATTTTCCTTATTTGTCTGTGAAGAGGATTTCAGATTATTCAAGATGGACTCAAGTGGTTGCCAAGGCAACAGTGTTACCATCGTCACTGCCATGGAAACCTTTTCTGTGGCATAATATAAATATTTTCCTTTAAGCATGAGGCAGGGAGTTGAGTGGGTGACAAGTTATTTTCTAATGTTCATGGGCTGTGGCCATCGCCTGCAATGGATGGAAGGATAGGACCAAATTAGCTCACATTCTATATAGTTCACACAACAGGCTGTTTTTATTTGTTTTTAGATATAAGAGCCAAAAAAAAGTGGGGAGAGGTGTAAAAATGTCAATAAAAATAGTTCTGAAGTGGAGAGAGGTAAGAATTCCCACTTTCTCTTGTTTTTTCTCACGGCCGATCTGTAAGACTAGATCCTCAGAAGAAGTGGTAACAGCATTTTAAAAAATTCCCAAAGCCTCCTCTTCCTCCTCAAACCTCCTCCAGGGGAGGATGAAGCTTCAAGAAGATCAAGAGCACCATAGACTTCGAGGAGCAGTAGTTCGAATAGTGACCAAGGAGAAAGGACATCATTTGGCCTCCAGTACTATTACGGAAGTTAGAGCCACAAAAAAGCTCCTTACTTTTGTTACCTTGGGCATGTCGCCACATTCACAAGGTGTTGTGGTCACACCACAGCTGCACTCAGCTTCTTCAGAAGAAATATCTGTCACTTAGGTGGGAAAACAAGACCTAATGGCCTCCGAGATACCTCCCAATGCAAGACTCTAGTATTTTCTGGCTCCTGCTCTCAAGAATTTATGATTCTAAGAGTCAATAGTTCTATATCCCAAGATGCCCTAATTTTATTATTCTAAGAGCCCGTTGTTTTAATTGAGAGGCAAAATGAGTCCCGAGAGCAGCAGCTGTGGGCGGGATGGAGGACTTGGTCACTGCTGTGCTGCTTTGCTGGCCTCAGTATCATCCCGCCCAGGGCCTAGAGCACTAATGTCAAAGCCTCCGTCTGGCTCTCCTCCAGGTGGTTTCTATTGTGGGAGTTTTGCTGACTTAAGTAACTGGTTCAGGAGCTGATGATGAAACAGGCTCATAGAAGGCACAGCCAAGCTGCAGTGATGACTGGGCCTGGAAGGAGCCAGCATCATCACTCTTGAAAGCCAGCCGGCTGGCCCGCATTTCTTTCCCATGGGCTGGTGGTAGGAGAATGATAGTAGTCTTCTAGTCAAGGAACATTTGTGGAGGGGCCTGGCCCTGGAGCCTGATCTTGCAGGTCCACTCTAGAGAAGGGGATTGGGGAAGGGTGGCTTTGCACGACAGCGTACACTGTAGCAAGATGAAGAATTTGGCCTGGGAGATGGAGAAGGTTCAGAACTCCAGTGACCTCCAGCTCCGGAAGGCTGTGCCTGGAGCACTCTCAATGGTATGATGCTGGGTAGGGGCTTTAGTTCCTTTCAGCCTGGTTTCCTGTTCTGCAGTGGGGGAATGGCACAATGGCTGGAGCAGACAATAATCAAACCTATGAAATGATTCCAGGCTTAGAAATGGGGCATGCACACTTATTTAACAATTTTCAGAATGCCAAGGAAGCCTCCTCGCAGCAAGAGAGGGAGCCCTAGAATAAGAGAGAACTTTCTGAAATCACTTAAAATCCCTCCACTCATAGATGATCCCGTTAACCATTTGTTGACAATCTTTTGCATATATAAATGTTGTACATATGTATCATTTGACGTATATGAGACTATCTCAGGCATGCTGTTTTTATTTTGGGAGGTATTTTTTATAGGCAATCTGTTGCTATCTCACCACCCTGCTTCCCTTCTGCATCCCTCTTCACCTGCATCCACCCTTCTTCCCACTGCAGGTAACCCATGGTAACAACCTCGGGCACCAGGCCTCGGGCTGGAGGCCAGGGAGGCAGGGGAAAATATGAAAAAATACATTCATTCTACAAATCTCTCTGAGTCTTCTGATTCAGATCTAACTTCTTCTTTTATTAGTGTAGTCCCTGGTGATTTGTTTTTTTATTTATTTTCTTTTGTTTGGATTTTAATTGTAGTTTTTGTTGGCCACTTGGAAAAATGTCATTGACTATATGGTCATTGTATTACCATGGACTCTTGCGTCTATTTCTATCAGATAGAGTCCAAGGAGAGGGACTATTGGGTGGAAGAGTCTATGGATTTTTTATTTTAAAAGATAGAGCAAAGTTGATCTCCAAAAAGGGTTACTGTCACATTTCTACTAATAATGAAAGAGAGTATTGAGGGGGAAAACTTGCCCCCCGAATTCTCATAAGTAGTAGCTGTTTTCCTTTTCTTCAACTTTTTGCCACTCTGGTGGAGTTAAAGTTATACTTTCTAATTTCTAACAGTTGCATTATTTTTTTATTTTTATTTTTAGGGGTGCCAGGCATATTTTCATGTGTCTACTGGCCGCTTTGTATTTCTGTAAATTGTTTACTCATAGATTTTGCCTTTTCTTTTCTATACTTTTTTAAAACTTTTTGATTTGAAATAACTTTAAAGTTACAGAAGATAGTCACATAAAAATCACTGGGGACATTAACCTTGATCACTTGGCTAAAGTGGTATCTGCCAGGTTTCTCCACTGAAAAGTTACTATTTCCCCCCGAACTAAGGTTTCTCTAGACCTCAGCTGAGTCACAGTGCCCAGCTCACAAGTCAAATCTGGATATTGCTGATGACACATGAGAAATCACTGTCAGTTGTAGACAAAGGCATGGATGGGCAATGATCTTGCAAAGTCTGCCAGCTTCTCTGATCATTGCTATAATGTGGACACTTTTCCAGTGCTTACTGTGTGCCATGAGGAGCCAATGGTGTCTTTTTGTTGCTGTTGTTCATATTTCAAATAAGTCTGTCTCAATCTTTAGCAGTGTTCTTTTCCATCAGTTATTAATTTTTTAGGTTAACACATGTTTATCACTTGAAAATCAAAGGAAACTAAAAGGCTCATGGAAACACCTGTCCCTTACCCATTCTCTGCCACTCTCCCACCCTCCAGTCCTGTTCTCTACAGGCGACTACTCACAACTCTTTTAGCTATTTCTTCTAAAATTTACCTTCAATTCTTCTCTAATTTTTAATTTATTCATTTCCTGTTAATTTCTTACCACGATAGATAAGGACTTAGCTTTCATATACCAGCATTCCTCCCCATATTTCCGCCCCTATCTATCTCCCAACATTTGGTTATATGGACACTCCATATTTTATATTTTTGTCTATGCAAATATTTTTCATTGTGAGCCAAGTGATGAATTAGCTTATGCTTCCATTCTTGTTTGGCCCTTGGTTTTTCCTGGCGTTTATAATTACCTTATTCTACATTTGCCTGTTTTTCTGTAATCTATTAATTTTTCCCAAATGTTCCATCATTCCTGACTCATTCCTATCAGTTAAGTGTTCCATATGCTTAACCACATTCATCCCACCACCACCCACCCACCCTACCCCACCCCAGGAAACTCCCCTGGAAGTCCCTATAAATTGGTCCATTCTCACAGCACCATGTTCTTATTTTACAATGCAATATCATTTTTATGCTTCTTGTATTATCTACTTCCTCCAATATCCTTTTGTTATCTGAAGAGTTTGTCTCTCCCATGCTGGAAGCATTCCTCACATGTCATATCCTTGGCTACATATTCAGTTTAAGAGTGAAACATTGAAAAGCTACTAGGAAGCTTCAGGGTATGTAGATATTGCCTGTCAACTAATTGGCTTCTATTATTATTATTATTATTATTATTATTATTATTATTATATTAGGATTTTCAAACACTGGGCCAGAATTTGCACAGGGATAGATCCAAATATCAGCATTCTGGCTATGTGGAATGGGGAAGGGAACCGAGATCCCAACACACCACATGTAGACTTTCAAACAATGTCTCTTGTGACCAGAGCCTCATCCCTTTTTCTCAGCAGAGACTCCAAATTCTGAGGCTCTCAGGAGTCTGCAGGTTCTACTTAAGGCCAGAATTTTCTACAACAGACCCTTAGTTACAATTTGCTCCTCTCTGCTAAGTCCATGACCACTTCTTCATCTGCTTTCCATTCTCCCCCGCCCCCAAACTTATTTAGATCTCTTGTCTGCCGTTACTTCCCTGTTCTCTGTGTCTTTGTGTCCATTTTTACTCCTTTACTATTATTTTGGCAAAATTTTGGTGCAGCAAAGAAATGAACACCTGTGGTCAATCAACTTTTTAAAACTGAAACTCATCACAAGAGTTCTAAAAACATTTAGCTTCAGAAAAGAAAGCAATTAGGGACTTGATTCCTTTCTCCCGGAAAGCTCATTGCCACCTACACAAATTTGTCTACTTCTCAAGGAAATAATTTCTCTAGACCAAAATCTATGAGTGGGTAGACATTAGCAACCAAAAGATATATCTGGTTATACTGACAAATGGAGGGGCTGGGGAGGGAGAAACAGTGAGAAAACAAACTGCTGTAAGGCATTGCAAAGGAGGGAGCCAAGGAAGCAATGAGAGATTGCATAGACTAGAGGAGATGAGAGGCATGAAAAATTTAGTAACACCTTTATTTCTTAAATTTCTCCTACTTTCCATTTTTAACATCACTGTCTTAAATTACACTTACATTGTCTTACACCTGGACTGTAACCATGGTCTTCCAACAAGTGTCCTTCCTTTTATTCTTGGTTGCCATTAATCCATCCTCTCTCTCTATTTTTTAATCAATCAATTAATTAATTAACTTAATGGTAACATTGGTTAACAAAATCCAATAAGTTTCATTTATACACTTTAACAGTAAGGCATATATATTTACACTGTGTTCACCTCCCATAGTTAGATTTCTTTCTGTCAATACATATTTGATCTCCTTTACCCACCTGCCTCCCCCTCCCCCACCCCTACCTTCTGGTAACCACTAGTCTATAGTCCATGTCCATGAGTCTCTGTTTGTCCTGTTCTTTTGTTGCTTTTAGGTTTATATCCCACATATAAGTGATATCATGTGATTTTCAACATTTTCTGTCTGGCTTATTTCACTTAGCATGATCATCTCGAGGTTCATCCATGTTGTCGCAAATGGCAGTATTTCATCTCTTCTCATGGCTGAGTAATATTCCATTGTATATATGTACCACAGCTTCTTTAGATAATCATCTATCCTAGGACACTTCGGTTGTTTCCATGTCCTGGCCATTGTGAATAATGTTGCTATGAACATCATTGTACAAATATCTTTTCGGATATGGGTTTTCAAGTCTTTGGAATAAATACCCAGTAGAGGGATTGCTGGATCATAAGGTAGATTAATTTTTAGTTTTTTGAGGAACCTCCATTCTGTTTTCCATAGTGGCTGTACCACATCATCTATATTTTATGTCACTCTCTTGTTCAAAATTATTTATTGGCTCCTACTGCCCTCAAGATGAGGTCTAAGTCATTCCCATGACATAAAAGGCCCTCTGTTTCCTGGCCCCAGTTTGCCTCTCCAGCCTCATCTTTTTCTTCTACTTCCTAGGAACTCCTTGTAGCATTTTCTTACCTTGTTCTATTCATATTATCCCTTCAGCCTGGAATGTTCCTGGCCTGGTTAATGCCTGCTCATTCTCTAAGATACTCAGACATTGCTTACTCCCCTCAGGAAGTACCACCCCAACCTCTGTCCCTGGGCTAGGTGCTTCTATTGGGCTCTTGTAACAGCCAGTGCTTCTCTATCCACACTTGTGTGTGTGTGCACTAGTGTGCATGTATTTAAATAGTTACAGGTTTTTCTGTGCTTCCTAGTCTGTGGGCTCTTCAAGGGAAAAAGAACTACATCTTGGTCTTTGAATCTATCACTTAACGAAATACCTTGCATGCAATAGGCATAGTATAGTATTACATGTAAGAATTTTGTATTAGAGTAGAGAATATTTTTCTAAGATAAAATAATATCTAGGAAATTTAAAATTCTGATGATTTATCTATATACTTTTTTTAACTGCATGAAAAAGAATGCCATAAATAAAGTCAAAGACAAACTGGGAAAACTATTTGTAATATGCAAAACAAAGGATTAATTTCCTTATTATATAAAGAGCACAATAATGATAAGATTTACAGTCCAATAGAAAAATGAGCAAAGGACAGAACATATAGTTCACATAAAAGAAAATTCAAAGGGCATTTAGATGATTTGGAAGGTACTTAACTTTATTTACAATAAGAAAAATATAGATGAAATATTTGGAGATTTCATCTTCACTTAGACTGGCAAAAATAAAACTTGTTTGGAAAGTGTGTGGTGAAATTGCATTCTTACACATTATTGGTAGGGATGCAAATAAATACAATTTTTTAGAAGACAATTAGCCAATATCTATCAAAACTGAAAATGTGCATAATTTTTTTCTGGCATTTATATCTCTAGATACACCTTACATCCAGGAGCATAAGTTTAGATTCACTGGGATATCTATTGTATTCATTAACAAATATTGAGTGGATGGTATGTACAAAGCACTGTGCTAAGTGCTAGAGATATAATGATGAGCAAAAAAGACAAGGCTCCTGCTCTCAGGAAACTTGCGATCTACTAGAACAAAAAAAAAATACCAGTTAAATAGTTGCGTTACCTAGGTGGGAGCCAGGAGGGTCTATGAGAGTATGCCTAAAAGGAAATAGACCTAAATCTTAGAAGGCTTCCTTGTGTAAGAGATATTGCCACTACAAGCTGCATTTAGAGGGGTCAAGTTTGGGGGAAGACAAAGCAAGCAACCACAACACAAATTATTTGTGGTGATTTGACATAATACAGGGTGTTTAAGTAACACACATTCTTGTCTACCTTTTTCTACCTTTTGTACCTTGTCAAACATTAATGTAATTTAAGGAAGGAAGATGGAAGGAAGGGAGGGCACATTTAGCTTCTTTGAGCTTTAATCTCATTATCTATAAAATGGGAATAACCCTGTAAGGTTATTATAAGGATTAGATAAAATAATGAGTGGGTCCCTACCTGGAGAAGCAGGGTGAGAGACTGACTTGTTGATCCAAAGTTGAGGCAAGATAATTGATTAAGAACTAAGAACTCATCCTGCCCTTAGCCAAAATCATATTTAAACCATCTCACACAGGAGAGACCTTTTCTTTTTCTTAAGTTCGAGAAGAAAATACATAGCACTTTTAGAATAACCTATTCAGGGTCATATAAAAAACGAATCCTCAGTGTGTTAGAATAATAGGATCTTACAACTAAAAACCTAGAAAATAATAGAACATAGGGAGCAAACCCAGGGACTTGCCTGAGGTAAATTCATGGTGAATGGGAGCATTCTTTCTCCATGATTGTCTTTCCTCATAGTTAGCTGAAATCCTTCTGCCTGACTGTTGTTGTTGTTGTTGTTGTTGTTGTTGTTTTGTTAAGAATATCTGGTCACCACTCCTATGATCCTGCATATATTTAGACATTTCAGAGGACTGGGGGCTGGAATAAAATCAATATTATACATGCATCTTGCCTCAAAGGCTTTGGGGACAGACATGGGGACAATTAGAAATCATTTTAGTCCTGTGGGTAACAGACTGCTTTCTTATGTAGCATAGGAAAATCTTTGAATAAAGAAACCCTTTGGGCTTCTCTAGATAGAAAGGCAATGTCTTGTAATTTCGGGTGTTATTTAGTTTCTGACATCAAAGTCAGACTCTTTCTCTGAAACATCGTCAGACAAATTTCTAAAGTATCACATCACCTCACAGAGGACCTCTGGGCAAGCTCTGGGCATTTGAGGGCGTAATAAATACAGTGTCTAGAACACAGCAAGTTCTTAGTCGGTGCTTCATGGCTTGTGATTGGATGGGTTTAACGCCTTTTAGAATTTGCCTTCTTCAGTAGCAATCAAGGTGTATTTTATATTATAATTGATTCCTAAATGTTTCTCAGTCAAAATTACACAAAATTCCAGCCCAGAAAACTTCCAATTCACAATTTCCTCCGGGATGACATAAGACAATCGGAGGAAAGCGGGAGAGAACTGCTCAAAGGCTGTAGGTAAGAGGAAGAGGGTTTGGGGAGAGGTCTTCGGTGGTGATTTGTCTCATCGGTTCATGCCTCTGGTTGAAAAATGCTGCTTCTGGTATACATTGGAATGACCTGGGAAACTTTAAAAAATATTGATGTCTGGTTCTCCACCCGGATCAATTAAACCAAAATCTCTAGGCGTAAGGCCCAGGTATCAACATATTTTAAAGCTCCCTAAATAATTCTAATGTGCAGCCTGTGTTGAGAACCGCTGGCCTTGATCTTCACTTTACATTCATTCAGCAAATATTCATTGAGTTTATACTACATGCCAGACATTCTTCTCAGACCTAGGGACTGAGTGCTGAACTAAGCAGATAAAGATTGCAGCCTTCATGAACCATGCCTTCTCATGCTGCACCCACAGGTGCTTGGAGTGTATCACAGGCTTTAGAAACAAGCAGACCCCATTCTAACCCAGGTCCCACCACAGCGGGAACTGAAGGAGAACCTTGGGACTGTGCCAGCCACTCTGAGTCTCCTTACATATATTTAAATAGGGCTCATCATATCCACTTGACAAGACAGCAAGGAGCGAGAAATAAGATGATGAATGTGAATGGACCAGCCAGGAGCAGGAGGGGGTAGAAAGGAGGGAGGCGGGGACTGGGCACATAGTAGATGTTGAGTAAGTTGTGCTTCCTATTACATAAAAGAAGGAAGTAAGTAGGGCTTGGGGAACCATTCCAGTGGAAAGTGAAGTGAATCAGTCAATTTTTCAATAAAATCCCTGAAAATTTGTTCCGGAAGGAAAAAGAAAATCACAAGAGAATTTTTGAACAACGTGCAGGGGCAGAAGGAGAAAACAAATGTAATAACTGCCTCTTCTGGCCAATTGGTTGATTTTGGAAACTTTGCACCTTAAAGTAGTTGGTTTTACACTCTGTGAGGGCTTGACAGCAGGAGCAGGTGACAGAACCACAGGGAGTACGTACGTCTTGGGTACAACAAATGGTGCAGCTCTTTGATGAAGCTGGAAGGAGGGAGGAAAGGTGAAGATCAAAAAATCATGAGGCTTGGGAGGAATCTTAGAGGTTATGTATCCCAATCCTCTGTGAGGAGGACACATCTGCCTGGAGGACAGGGGATTCCTCAGGTCTCATGGCCAGTAGTGCAAAGTTTGGGAACGTGGAGTCCTAGGGCTCCCTATGGCTTTTCTTTCTCAAATAGGAAGCACAGACCTTCAGAAAAAATGTTACATCCCATGAAACAGACACGGCCCCCTGTGATCTGCCTTTACCTGATTTCACTCACCTGATTTATTCTGGCTCCTGCAGGGGGTAGAATCTCAAAGGAGGTTTAGCCTTGTGAGTGAGCTGGGCGAGATCTCTTTCCAAAAATTTGCTGCCCTGGGATCTCCAGATTCCTGTGGCAGCCACAGCCTCCCCAACCCTACCCCTCAAAATGGAAAAGTTCCCTAGGTTGTTCAGAGATGGCCCTTAGTTTGTCGTTAGAAGGCTGCTTCTCTCAGATCCTCTTCTCAGCAAAATTTCGCAAGGAAATCCTTCTCCCTTCCACCCCCAAAATGAAGACGATGGCATCTGGGTCTTTCTCATACCTCCAGAAAGCTGTGAGATTCAGAACGTGACTTGGTAATGAGGCCTGCATCACACCTGTCTGCACCCAAAGCGCCTGTTGGAAAAGTGGGATGCTTTCCTCCACACCATTCATTCCGTTTTGTTCCGTGACCATTTGCTGTGACAGGTGCTGGGGGAAGAGATCAATTAGAAATGGTCTCTGTTCTCAAGAATCATAATTTCACCAGGGAACATGCACATAAGATGAACCTAGTTATAGAACCTTCACGAAGAGTAACTTTCCATCCCGTCAGGCCAGTCCATCATCCAGTTCTCAATCTCTCGAACAATAGCCCCTCCCAATCTTGGGATTCTATGCAGACACCCATAATGATATCCTTGTGTAATGCCCTGGAGTTCACATGGAGGTTGCAGAATGATGGGCTGATTGTGACCACCAAACCCCCTATGGTTGGTCCATGTTGAGTTTTATTTGTTTATTTTTAATTCGAGCCAACCTTTTAAAATTTGGAAATTTCTCATAAAAGTCTTGATCTCTAGCTTCTCTTAGAAAATAGGGAACTCTAGCAACAGTGGGCTTTTATTGGCAACAATGAACTGGAACTGAAAGCAACGTGTCCTCGATGAAGAAATCCGCTCATCCACCAAACCGCAGCATTGCCTGTCGAGAGTGCAAGAGAGGAAGTCAGGCTCATCAGACTGATAAGCCTTAACATTTGATGGGATGAACTTTGTTCCCCTTTCAAATATATTTCTTGAATAGTTGCACACCCTTTTAAAGTTTTCTATACTTTTAGTCTAAGGTCCTGCTTCCCTCTCCCTACTTGAGTGTCAAGGGGCTCTCCCTCCCTTGATAATCACCTGGCAATTCTTAGAGGGGTCATGATTTGTATTTGCTTATGAAATAAAACCTGTAATTTTGATGTATTAGGGACATGGAGTATAGTGGGCGTCCAGCTTCTGGCTGGTGAATATATCCTCCGTCCTTCCTGTAATCATATTCGTGACACATAATGAAGACTTATTTTGAATTTGAGTCTAATGTTCCTTTAGACAAGACATGGACTCTTTAGTTTGATGAAATCCCTCCCACTGTTTATTGCCTCTTCGGCACTGGGGTTGAATATAGGTTGCCTTTTATTACTATCCTTACATTGTTAAACAATTGTAAACACTATTTTTTATGATAGTAAAATATTTTTCTTTACTCATATTCTCATGTCTCCTTAAAGATGATAAAAACAAAAGCTAGACAGAGAATGCCACATACTTTAAAAAAATAACTAGAACATATTTTCTTGTGGAATAAAAATGATTTTATATGTTTAATATGCTAAGTGGACCTAATTTTTTAAAATCTTGCTTAATTTATTCACTTACATAGTCTGCCTGACCTTTACAGATGTTTACATATACACTGGTAGCTAATAGCATCTCACTGACAAGGCACAAGATCTGCAATTTCCCTCTTCCTGTCTGTTAGGCAGGGAGGGAGCAGGTATGATCAATAACTACCATGTCATAAATCTCCTCTGAAGCCAGAGAGTGCACTGGGAAAAGCCCAGAATTTGAACCTGTCCTCTGTGGCTTGAATCCTGCGTCCACTACTTACTTTGGGATTTTAAGAATTCCTCTGTCTGAGCCTCAGTTTACTCATCTGCAAATTTGAATGATACCACCTATTTTGTTGAGCTGATGTGTGGACTAGACATAACATTAAAAGTGGAATGAGGGAGCTGTGTGATGAGTAAACGTGGCTGTTTCACAGCTTCATGTTGAATTGGCAGCGGTAACTCAGACCCTGGCCAATACCCGTGCACAGTGTCCTCTTTGCAGTGTTTTGAGTGCTGTGGGGGAAAGCTGCCTACACCAAGTGCTTGAGATGGTTTGGATTGCAAAGAGAGGTTTTAGAAAATTTTAAAGCATTTTTGCGAAAACGAGAGTTAATTCCTGTGAAAGAAATTGGTAGGAGACTTATTCTTCTGCTCCTTTTTCTAATACTTAATGTTGGGGCACAGGGACCTGAGTGGGTTACAGTGTATAACACTACTTTAAAATCAAATTCAGATTACATGAAACTGGTTTGTATAGAGTTGAATCTTTTTAGAAATAAAGTTTCATGAGAATCATCAGCTCTAGATATACTAAAATATATATTTCACAATGATTTATCAGAAATGTATCCCACCGTTGCCACAGCCTGTAAAATACTCTTAATAGCTCAGTAACAGTTGAATATCAAGAAGATTACTTTCAAAATTAAAATGATCAATGGTCAGTAATCTCGCATTTGCCAAGAGCAACTCATATTACCTTTAATTATATTGATTAAAAATTGAATCACTGTAAGTATGAATTTGAAAAAAAATCTTATGGCCAGTCAATATATCACATTAATAAAGTATAATTACTTATTATATTACATAAAATTATGACACTAAAGTGTTATTATTTGTAAATTTTTGTTGCTACTCATAATAAATATTGCTATTTATTATTCCCTTTGTACTTTATAATTTAAAAAAATTTTAAGGAAAAAGCTTAATATTTTAATACTTTTAATGGCCCTTCTTCCTGCTTTTTTGAACAAGTTGTGCTGCATTTTTTTTTTTTTTTTTTTTTGCACTGGTCTGTACAAATTATGCAGACGACCCTGTCCATAGCCTTCTTCCATATAGGCTGCATGCCCAGGTTCTTCGGTTTTCCTTTATGTGACACAGTTTTGGTACCATCCTGCTACCACTTTCATGCTTGCTATCTCTCTCTTTTGTAGTCCTTCCTACAAAACTCCTTGCAGACCCCTGTGTTCTGGACAGTATGGAGAAGATGCAGACTATTGACTAGCAGCTTTTCAGGAGACCATTTAGCGTGTTGGCACCTTCTCTCACTGCTGGCCCAGGCTAATTCTGTGGCCAACTAAAAAGCCCAGAAGATGTCTAACTAAAAAGTCGAGGAGATGTTTACTTTCCTTGCTTGCTGTCAAGACATGCCTCATCCATTCTGTACGTGCGATTGTGCTTTTTGGACTCTGGTGAAGAGTTTTTCACTTATCTGGTTAAATTTCCCATCTTGTTGATATGATTTTAGACCCAAATTCTGCTCTCTAATGCTTTAGCTTTTCCTTACAGCTCTGTGGTATTTCAGATTTGATCAGTATGCCTCCCCTGTTTTTATTTTGGCACTGATAAAAACAGACTCACTGGAGGATACTATCTAATACAGGAGAATGCAGTGTCTACAATAATTTGACTTGGCTGGGGTCCTTTGCCTCTGCTCCTTTCTCTCCCTCTCTCTCTTGTTCCTATTAACCCAAATATGCATGATGCCTCTTTGAAGCCTTACCTTTGATTATCTTCTCTCTATTAGGCATTCCACTTGGGATGCTTGTACTCAGGAATAGTTCTGGGTAAAATGGTGAAGTGTGCAGAGCTCTCTCTCTTCCCGCTTCCCTGTTTTCGACCTCCAAACTCATAGGGCAGGCAGAAGAGGCCACTATTGTCTGCTGTTCATCATTGTTGGAGGTAGCCCGGGTCTTCTCTAAGCTGGGGTACCACTTACCAAATCTGCAGCAACAAGAGAGAGAAAAAGGTCAGTCAAATGCTAAGGTCCTTTGGATTTAATTTCCCTCCTGGATGGACTTCCTTCAATCCAATAATGCTGTGCAGAAGACATGGCTTTGGAAAGAGCATCTTATCTCTCTTATTGGATCCCTGACAAGTTGGCAGTGTACCTCATTCAGGTAACAAGAGTTACAGAAAGATAAGAGTGTAGGACTATAGATAGACAGGGAAGCAGCAGAGAGTAAGATTTAATTTCCTGTTCCTTTGGACATTAAGCTCCAATCTCTTCCAAATATAAACCATTACATACGAATTCTTGTTTCCAGCCTGACCTCTGGCTCTACCTTCCGGACAAATGATTTCTTACCTCTGAGATGGAGTTCACCTATCTCATATCTTCAGGGTCTGGGATTCCTTGGCCAGAGCTGATGACCCCTCTAGTTTTCACATTACCTGTAACTCTGGATTCTGAACCTATGCCTGGTTGAAGCTTCAGAACCATGAACTTTGACCTCAGTGCCATAGCTTTGCTTTATCCTTAGGCTTCCCTGGTTCTTAACTGCCTGTCTGGTCCATGGCCCTTCTCCAGGCTCAAGCCTCCTCTCCATCGCAACACCAGCCTGCCTCAGTTTTCCTGGTCCATCTCTAACATCTTCCATCATCTTTGATGCTGGTGTGACAATATAGCTCCTGTTTCTTCCTCATTGTTTTACTTACAAGCTGCACGACCTTCTCAGCTATACTGGCCATAGTCGTGAATCACTGGGATAATCTCTTAAAAAATAGAGAATCTCTTAGAATTTCAGGGAAGGTGCTCCCCTGAGTCAGCTGGACATTGTCCTTGCCATTCTTATATGAGCAGTAGATCTTCTATTTTTTTGTAGCCAAACCAAACCGCTTTGCTTTTACAACCATTGTGTGCTGTGAACAGATGGCCTTTTTGTAAATCAGACTATATCATAAGTGATCCAGAACTCTTTATCAGAAGGAATCCTGAGAAAAGTCTTGCAAAATAAATTTTAAAAACCTTACCTTTACTAATTTAACTGCTTCCCAAAGCTGAATTTTCATTTTTGAGGTGTCCTTTAAGTAGCACGTGGGTTCTCTGTGACCTCGCTGCTCCATTTGCTGCTCTGTAAGACTCTTTGCAGAATGTTCACAATAATGGAGCTCATCCAAGCTGCATGCCTTATCTATCTTATTTACATATTTATGGAAACCCGGTGTTTTTGATGCCACAATTAAAGATCCAGGGCCCTTTCTGAAATACAGCTTTAAAAATGTCAAGATTCATTTGATTTCAAATGAAGATTTTGCTGTTTTTTTGTTGTTGTTGCTTTTGTTTGTTTGTTTTCAGCACCAGGAAAAAGTTATGAGTTACAGGTGAAATTTTCATGGAGAAAATGCAATAACTCTTCTGCTTTTAGCAACAGCCCTCTTGGAGTTGGTACTATGAACTTTTTGAAGAACACATCTGAGTCTTGAGCATGCATGGAGCCCATCTATTTGACATGTCACCTCTCTGCCCAGGTCCATACTTTGCTGTCTGTGTCCACGGACAGGTTCCACATGGAAAGGAAGAGACCCAAATCTCACCAAGCCATCTCCTCCTGTGCCACTGAGCTGCTCTGACTGCTCACAGGCCCTACCCTCTTTTGGAGCCTCAGACTTAGAAGGGCCCTGGAGATTGCCCTAAGGTCAAGTGTAGATACCAATAATAAGTTTCAGACTATGCCTCTGGCTGAAAAGGCTAATTTCTCCAGCAACTTTCCACTCAGCTCAAATAACACTACCTCTCAAATGCAGGCCTTTCTCTTCCTTCTCCCTCAATTCGGAAGCTTCAAGGGAAGAATTAATCTGTCCAAGAAACACAGCTTCCAACACTCTGATTCCAACTCTGGTCTTTCTCCTTCTGGATCATACTTCAGGGCAAGCAGGGATCTCTGGAGCTAGCACGGGTGTGAAGGGAGCCAGGGGTCCCTCCATTTGCATAGGAGCTTGATGCAGTTGTGTTTATTTAAAGAATCTCAGGTAGGGGGCACAGGGAGAGCTGAACTGTTAGCTCCTCCTCTGCATCTGCCTGCTTCTGCATTTTCCCCCTGTCTGAGGGCCATCAGAGTCATGGGAGCTGGACTTCCAAAATGAAAACTGAGAGCTTCCTTTCCCATGAGATTTTTCAAGAAATCACACCTGAGTCCTCCCATATATTATAATTTTCT